>NC_088887.1:2145904-2452462 GCF_037157495.1 Lathamus discolor | reverse complement strand
CACTGTATCTTACAGCATTAGAAGAGTTGGCTGGAGAGAGACCACAAGTGTGGGGAGGAAAAGCTCTTTCACAAAATGCAACACCTTACGTGAGAAGGATTATTAGCTATGTGACAGTTAATGTAACAGGCATTTGACTTGATGAACTCCTGAAAGAAAACTCCAAAACCGATGCAGCACCATTACTTTTCATTGAACTTTATATAGCAACATTTGTAGGTTTGATACCAACCTCCCATGTTTTGAAATCTGGTTCAGATGGCTTCAAAGGGAACAGCAGAGGAGCAGGGAGGTTGTGGCAAGGGTTTGACTTGAACCCAATACCGATGCTTGGTCTTCTCCTTCACGGTGTGAGCTGATGTGGAAGCCTTTAAGGCCAGGTTGGATGGGGCTTTAAGCAATGTTGTCTAGTGGAAGGTGTCCTTGTCCATAGCAGGGAGCTGGAACTGGATGATCTTAAGGTCCCTTCCAACCCAAACCATTTTGTGATTCTTAGTTCAATAAATTCTAATTCTAGCAAAGGAACTATGCATCCTAGTAATATTTCTTAGGAAAAAGATGAGATCACTGCTTTAAAATTTCAGTTAGGTTATAAATGAGAATACATATGATAAAAGCAGAATTACTAGGAAATAAATATTAAAAGATTGCTGTTTTATCTGTTTTATATAAAAAAGTAGAAAAAATGTTGAAGATTTGCTTAAGAAGCATAGAAGGGAGTACAGGGCACGTTCTTTCAAGTGCTAAAATTGACGTTTTGCAATGGGAAAAGGTAAAACCCTGAAATATCATAGAATCCTAGAAATATATTTTGCAAGGGGTTTTATCCTTGGATTTTTAGAGGGGGAAACATATATGTGTTTATAATTATTGTAGAAGGACAGAATAGTTAGGAAGGGACTTGAAAGATAATCTAGTTCCAACCCACCTGCTATAGACAGGAGCATCTCACACTAGACCAGGTTGCTCAGAGCCCCATCCAACGTAGCCTTCAACACTTGCTTAGTCTCTATTTCTCTACCAGTTTTTTGCAAATGGAGTTCTTTCTTTGAAAGGCTGAACATAAATTTTTGTGCAGCTCACTCACAGCACAGTGAAATGCCCTGTTTTGAGTATTAAGCTGATGCATCACTCTTGACCCTTACCCTGTGCACAGAGCGCGCTGCATCTTAATTAAACGAAATGACCTTATCTATTCTGCATTCTCACTCTCAAAAAAGAGGTGGTGGGGAAGGGATAGAGATACGGTACTGAAGCAAAGAAATCTGTAGGCAGAATAATGATATCCAGCCACTCCCAAATCTGAAACTGGACACACTAATTCTTAGCTTTTTAAAATGTGCTGTAGCTTCGGTGTTGAGAAACACATCCAAACCCCATTTTGCAGTGTGTTCTTAAAGCTCATTTTGCACAAATATGAAGTAATTTGGAAATCTATGGTAAGAATATGGGTGCTTCGTGTTTTGTTGTGGTTGTGTGTGAAACCTGGTGGTGATTGGTGGCTTTCATGGCTTTTTACAAGAGTTGAGACAGCTAAGTAGAATTCAAGGAAATGTTAGTGGCAGCATCCTATGGATAGATCAAAGCTTCAGTGAAGTATAGCTCCGTGCAGTCTTACTGCTTATCCTCCTTTGCATAAGGGGCAAAAGGAACATACTTCCATCATTATTTTGCTAATGTGGGGTTAGTCTGAACGTCTCTGTAAGTGCAATTAAACAAGTACTTTAGACACTTAATGTTACTGCACTTCTTCAGGAATGTAAATAAGGAACAACTCCAGCTCAGAGCGAAGACAGCTCCTAGTGTTATGAATTGAAGACCTGGGCCTTTAAGAAGGGCATCACTCGTGAAAGCCTGAAAGCTCAGTATAGTGGCAGCAGATGGCCAGATAAAACAATTCTTGCCAATTACTTGTGCTGCACCATGCTTGGAGAGATCCTTTATTATGTAAGTGTCCCAAACCGGGGGCTGCATGAATAAGGACAGATTTATCCATGATGCTTTCAGGTCATTTAAACAATAGACTTGAATTAAGGATATGTTGGCAATTCCTTCTTTCCTCCCTTTCCCTTTTTGTGCCAAGCAGAACAGTGGTTTTGTTTAATTCAGTTGTAATGCTTATATAGATCTAGCAACATTTCCTGACTCTCCGTGGGGAAGTACAAATACTGACAATGCAGAGAAAATCTTTTAGTCAGTGCAGTGTTGCTAGAAGTTGCCAGGGATGCCTTGTGGAAACTTGAAACTCTTCTTGTTGACCCTGGTTAGACCAGAGGTTTGAATTCAGTGACCTCCAGAGGTCCCTCGTAACACGAGTTTTCTATGGGTGTATGTTTTTAATGCTTCATCAAACAGGCCATGGAGGTTACCGACTGGTTTGGGGTGTATGGCATTGCCTAGCTGGATCAGAGAGTTTTAATCTGCTACTTTGCAAAGACTTTCCAAACTGGATTTGGGTGTCCTACAGTCATGGACTTATGGAGAGGTGAAATAATCACTCGAGTACAGCAGTAACCTTGTTCTCCAATACCTGGTAGTTAGCTTTATCGCGCACAATTGAGTCAACAAGTGCTTTGTCCCCCAGTGGTACATCGTATTTATACATGGAAGTGCTTGATCTGCTTTGCTATCTTCAATTTTTGCTCGCAGTTTGTTGTTGTGATGCCATTTCTACTACCTGATTACAGTGCAGGTGAACTTATTCCTTTCTATACATTATCCCCAGATGCTTCTTATGGTGTTGTTTGTCTGAAATACGTTGCTACTTAATTGAAGTAAAATGACATGAAGGCTATGTTGAAATAATGTTTAACATAACACTACAAATATTCCATCTACTATGCTTTCTAAAGTCCAAGATATACTGGAGTATTTCCTAGGCTGCTCATTAGCAAGAAATACAAAACCTGTGTTCAAATAAAACATGTGCATTGGCAGTGAAGACTTTCTGATTGGTTTTTTAAGGGGCTATCCTCTCACATAGGACATGTTCTGAATCAGTTTTGAGTTTACAAGACCTTCTGTGCAAAGCACTTAAAGGGTCTGAATTAAGACCTTCGTATTTTATAATGAACTTAAGTTGCGTGATGAAAAGTTGACTAAAGAGCAGTAATTCCTTTAGGGTTTTGCAGCAGTCAAATTAGGATTTTACGTTTTACCCTATATTATTAATGGTGAATACTGGAACACAAATAGCCTCTTTTTCTTCTTTTTTTTCCTTGTTGTTTTGTTTTTAACATAGAGGGCAGGAAGAGTTAGCATTCCAGGTCTTGGGAGGTGTGAGTTAGCTATATAAAAACCCAGTAGTGTTATGTACTTTATTCACATTGATATGCTTCTAATTGGGTTTGGCATAGCAATGAAGTTGATCCTTTGATCTTGTGATTTCAGTACAGATCTCAAAAGACAGCTATTTTACAGAGTCGTGCTATCTTGGTCTCACCTCTGCCTGCTAACAGTTAAGTGTTTTGACCAACTTTATATTTAGGCGATTCATAATATAACATATCATGAAACTGGGTGGACAGGAAAGAGATGAGGAAAAAAACATTAAATACGTTAATCTGAAAAGCATACACTGTACCATTAGCTCGCAGTATTAGATATTGAAAGGTTTAATGGAGTTGAACACATTGAAACATGACTTGATAGAAAACTAAGCTTTCTCTTTTAGGTTTGGAGCTTGAAAATGAAATTTCCAGGGCAAGAAGATGTGAAGCTTATAGTGAAAGAAACTGTAAAAACTAGTACAGTTTGATAGCATTCAGAACTGTAATGGTACCTACTAATCGACATTTTATTCCCTTTCTAATTTGATCTTTTTTAAAACTGCTGGTGCTATGTCTCTATGAGATTACCCTTTGCTTCCATAAAGTTTGGATAAATGTCTGGTGCAGAATACAGCTGTATTTTCATCTTGTTTTTGGATGATCAGTCACAGGATAGTTTATATACAATATATTCAGCATCACTGAAGGGTTGAGGTTGGAAGAGACTTGTGGAGGTCCTCTGGTCCAACCCCTGTGCTCAAGTAGGGTCACTAAGAACTGTGTTCAGATCTCCTACAAGATTTAGATCTGTTTGGTTTTATGCATAGATTAAAGCCTACGATAATACCACAAATTTTGATTGGTTGCGTTACTTCAGGCCAAGTTGTTGGTTCATTTTGGAAACCACCTCAAGCAAATGCTGATAACTCTGCATCTCAGTGTTGTCTCAAGAAAACCAACTTCTAGTGGCTTCAGAGCTTTTTAACAAGTAATACATCATCTATTTTTGTCTCTGTTTCTAGCTTCCCCTTATAAATACTGATGAAATACATAAAATCGCATGGATCACTTTAAAAGCAAAAAGTTTAGGGAAAAAATTGTATTTGTAGACTTCAAGAGCTGTAAAGCTTAATTTAGTGAAGCACAGAAAGGTGTTAATCTTGGAGATGCATTATCCTTTTCTTCAGGGGTATAGTTTCTAGAGTATGCCAAGGTACCAGAAGTTAAAACCTTTGACTTTGAAGCTTTGAGGTATTCTGATCTAGGGGTGAGTAGCATTTTATGGCTTTTTATTTGTACTTTAGTTTTAGTTGGAAGAAGTGTGAGCATGCAGGAACTCTTCAGTTACTGAAATCAAATAGTAAATAAAGCAGGCAAATAGAGCACTCCCTGCTTATGTGGGCAGGGAGTGGTGGGGGTGTCAGTTACATCTCCTGTTATTGTCATGCTCTGTTATCGCATGCTTATATTGTTAAACCTTTAAAGATGGGAGACTTACATGTTCGTGTTATCAGCAATTTTAACGTTATGAGATGGTGGTGGTGACTTGAGCTTCTTGTTTCTGCTGGAATATCAAGAAATGAATGTGTAGAAAAATGGATGCTCACACCTGACTGACGAACAAGTACAGAGAAAGCAAAGGAGGATAGTAAAATTGCTGTAAAGGGCCTTCCATGCTGTCACTTTCCAAGTCCAGGCTGCTTCTCTAGCAAGCTCCATAACCTTTTCTGTATCTCTTCTTTGAAATAATAAAATAAGGAGAAATTGCTAGCAAGTGGGCTAACTGTAGCCCTGGCACGTTTTTTCAAATGGAAATTGCTCTAAAAACCGTTTCAATTTAGATCTGGAGAACGCTCAGATGTTTTTAAGCATTACGAATTCTCTTACCTTCTTTAAAACCTTCAGTTAGAAAGAAGGATGTAGGACTGGATCTCAAATACCTTTGTGGTTTAATAGTAGAGAAGGGGGCTGTTGGTTATCAATTTGATGTGACAACGTGTGTGGAGATGCTGTCTTGGTCAGCTGCGTGACTTGTGTTGCACCAAAACTTAGGGTTCCCCAAATCGCTAAATCTGAATGCTCTCTTTTGAAATATTTCTCCTTAATTCAGTTTAATGATTTTCTTGAAATAGCAAACCGTGAAATTCAAACTCCATTCACATTTTCCTCATTTGCAAAATGGATTATTTTAATGCCTGTGAGTGGTACAGTGTCCTGCATGTTTTTTGCAATAAGCTTTCTACTGATGGCTGCGAGAGGATGTAGAGCACATCTCATTGCATGAACATGATACATGTCCTTCTGCAGCCCTTTTTTTTTTAATGAAATGTCATGATTTTCAGGATACAAGGATTGAAACCTTACCTAGGTTAAGAGGGGAAACTTCTCTAAGTGGTGAATCCTGTTTTGCTTACCCTTTCCTCTAGTTTCCACTGTTCTTCTATTTTAATAAAAGCCACATTCGATTATCTTGATACTGAAAGAGCCAGTTGTGTATTTCATAGATTCAGAAACAAACAGAAGAAACAATTTAACGCATCAGTGTTTTGAATTACTTTGCAACAGCAACATTTGCTATAGTTGCACATGAATACTTAACACAATACAGACTTTAAATATATATGTATTTTTTTCCATTCAGAATATCCCTTAATCACAGGTACTATGTTTGAAACGATAAATTGGTATTGCTTAGTGCAGCAGGTTTTATTTCAGCTTTAAAAACCCCCATGATGCTGTATTTTATAGAGTATGGCCATTGAGAGTTAGTTGGAAAACTAGTCAGGATATACTCTTTCTAAACTTGTAGTGCTGTACTGGGGTTTGTATAATCTCTTTAGTTTCTTATATATAGTTAGATATTGGCTAGTATCTGCAGTAGGTAGTCTATAGTTAAGAAAGGGGGAACTGAATTAAATGTGTCACACTTGCTTCAAACTACCTGGGTAGAAATAAGCAGTTAGGCTTCTTCATCATCAGACAGGTGACATCTGAATTTTCCTTTCATAACTGCTGAACTCATTTCAGTAATCCGAATTTTTCATGGGAACTCATGCACTTCACAGCAGCTTGTTCTGGAGAGATTACCTGTCGGCTTTGGGGGTGAACAAAATTAATCTAGTCTTACTGTACAGGTACTAGCTGTGATCTGTCACTTAACTGTATTGGTAACATGCCCGTAGTTATTTCACTCTGTATGAACTGACAGGCTGTTGGTACAACTTCCATACATTGCAAGTATGTAACTGAGATGGGTTTCTTACAATCTCCAAGCATCCTTATAATCTCCCTTCAGATACTGGAAGGCTGCTAATGAGGTCTCCATGCAGCCTTCTCTTCTCCAGGCTGAACAGTTCACATTTCTTTATCTGCTTTAATTATGCTCATCACTAACTTCTATGATTCTATGATTCTTGCTTGTTCTTTTGCCTCCATGTTTATGTATTTTTCCACTTATTCTACAACCACATCCATTTCAGGTCTAGTGTGTACCCAGAACTCTGAGCAATCTTTGCAGCACATGAACATTCTTTAAACCAAATGAATAGGATGATGTAGGAAGGAATACTGGGACAAAACCTACTTAGCAAATACTGAAGGAGACCAAATAATCATTATTTCCATTGAACGCAAAAGAACAAACTTCAGGAGTGAGAATCCACATAAATTTTGCCCATTGTTCAGCTGAGTTCAAATATTGGTGGTGGATGAAGGTACTCTGTTGGGCTGCCACCTAATTTTTTGCTTGGGTTTTTATCTAAGATTTACCTCCCATAATGACTCAAGGTTAGGATATTTGAAAGCCTGTTTAAAGCTGTAGGATGAAGACCTGGTCAATAACTGCTTGTTTGACACAAATAAAACTGAGCCATAGCAAGAACTTTCTTGCTGGCTAGACTGCAGTGAACTGGCTGTTTCATAGAATCATAGAATAGTCAGGGTTGGAAAGGACCTCAAGATCATCCAGTTCCAACCCCCCTGCCATGGGCAGGGACACCTCACACTAAGCCATCCCACACAAGGCTTCATCCAGCCTGGCCTTCAACACTGCCAGGGATGGAGCACGCACAACCTCCCTGGGCAACCCATTCCAGTGCCTCACCACCCTTTATAGTAAAGAACTTCCTCCTTATATCCAATCTAACATATACAATGATTGCATCTACAAAGTCAGCATGACTGGTGTAGCAACCTGCAGTTTGACTTTCTTTATGTTAACCTAGTAGAAACCAGATTGGATTCACAAAATTTTAACTGTAAAAGTGACAGCATATCTATATAAATCGCCTGCATCTTCATGAAAGGTATGCCTGTTGACTGTTACCTTAAGTGAACTTGATGGCAGGCTTTTGATTTGAAACATGGTGGCAACATGATTTTTTTTTCTATATTATCTAAGCCTCAAACTAGATAAGTGTGAAACATGACTGCATGAATAATAGTTTGGATAGTGTCTGGTAACAAAAAAATTCAGTGGGGTTTTTTTATGGGAATACGCTTTAATGTATATTGGTTTATTATATGTGTATGTAGACCTTAAAATTATTGTGATAGATGGAAATCTGTGCATGTAACTTGGATCTAAAACCTTAATATGCCAGGAAAAAAACAAAACTCAAAAAGAAATAGAACTTTAGCTTCACACTAAAAATTCTCACTTAATTTACACCTATGTGTATGTGCTGCTCAGAATGGTCAAGTCTAATGCTATAGTTGATTTCTACTCAAAGAATTGAGCTGTTCCCACTATGATGGGTTAACCTTGCCTAAGAGCCAAACTCCCACCCAGCTGCTCTTTCAGACCCTCAGCTCTCTCTGTCCTTAGCAGGATTTAGGGAGAAAAAAGGTTGAGAAAGCTTCGGGAGATTGCTTACCAGTTACTGCTGGGGGCAAAACAGATTCCTCTTGGGGAAAACACCTTGCTGCCAGGTAAAACAGATTTGAGTAGTGAGAAACAAAAAGGCAAGTGTTAAAATGGCACCTTGCTCTGTCCCTTTTCCTGGGCTCAGCTTCTCTCCTTTGCTTCTGACTCCTTTACTACCAAACAGGGGTTCTTTTCTAGGGGAGAAGAGTGGGGTTATGGGCAGTTCATAATTGTTCCTTTCTGCTGCTCCTTCCTCCTGATGTATTTCCTTGGCTCTGTTGTGGGATCTTCACAGGCTGCAGGGCAATCTCTGCTCCAGTGCCTGGAGCTGCAGCTCCTGGCTTCTCCTGCAGCCCCCAGTTGCCCACACCTATGCATCTACATCCAATGCATCCACAAATGCCAGAGGATTTGTTTTGTAAAACCAATAAGTGCTTCATAAAATGGGGAGAAATTATTTGTCCAGTGTATTTTAGAATTGATGGAAGACTTAAACAGGGGAAGTTTAGATTGGATACAAGGAGGAAGTTCTTTATTGTGAGGGTGGTGAGGCACTGGAATGGGTTGCCCAGGGAGGTTGTGAGTGCTCCATCCCTGGCGGTGTTCAAGGCCAGATTAGACAGAGCCTTGGGTGCCATGGTTTAGTGTGAGGTGTCCCTGCCCACGGCAGGGGTGTTGGAACTGGATTACCTTAAGGTCCTTTCCAACCCTGTTCTATGATTCTGTGTGCTAGTTCAGGTAATGATCTTGTGGTTTGTTCAAGTTACGTATTTTATCATGATAGTGTAACATTAGATAGTGGTAAATTTTGGGTCACTGTAAACTGCTGATCATCTAGCTTAGTTCTTCAAGACTTAGCTCGCAAAGCTTAACCATCAATTAGGTTTTAATATAGGTTTGTAGAGCCTAATATTCATCTTAAAAGTAAGATATAATAATAATATTGCATTAACTGTGGGACAGAGATCTCTCAGTAATTCAGGAATTGAACTGTGTAGATCTCAGAACAAAAAGCATAACAGCTGCTTTTTAAATTCAGAAATATTTAGGGTTTTCTGTAGCTTTGTAATACCTCATTCGTCATCCAAATTACATTAGCTGTTAACATCCTTTTTAATAAACTAGATGGTGAAGCTTGATGCTCTTAGTGGATGTCTTGAACCGAGTTTCAATGGGTTTCTGTGAAATTCGGAGCTGAAATACAAGCTTTTCGCTATTGGTAGAAGGCTCTTTATTCGCGCTGTCTAAGGAGAGCCAACATTTTGGGGGGAGCCCACACAAGTTTTTGTTGAAGGTGATTTTTTTGAAGGACCTTTAAAGGGCACAAACTATTTGAAAAACTCCTAAAACCAGCAAACTAATGTGCCTAGAAAAGATTAGACCACCAGAGGTGATAAAAGATAATTAATCACTGGGGTGTCTGTCTGCTGATACACAGATAGAGACATGATCATTGCCAGCTTAAGTCAAATACGTTATCTCACAGTTACGCCGAACTCTCTCTACAAAGCAATGCCACATGTTAAGGGCTTTCTGCAAAGATGTTTAAATTACAAAAATCATTATTGTTAGGGTTTCTTTGATGTCCTCAGTCAGTTTTGCTATGTCTGCACTTGGCAGCTCATTAATTGTTCAGATGAGGAAGAGCGATGCATGGATGCCCTACAAAGCTTCAGTGCAGCTGCTTTAGGTTTTAGAGACCCCCGAGCCCAAAGTGAATTGCTTTCAAAGCATATGTTGTCACTGATGGGCAAGGCACACAAGTTTCTGTTGTGATAGCACAGGTAAGAGGATGATTGTTCACTTAAGGGTCCTTGAATGATGTGAAAAGTGCTAAAGAAAAGGAAATTTCTAAGTGCTGCACTGATCTATGAATGCAAAATTCCCTAGGGGGGTCTTATAATCCACACAATTGAAATTGCTTAGTGGTCTGCTGGCTGAAAGATGGTAAAAAAAAAAGCTGTAATGGCAGACAGCCTCAACCTGAAATCTGCAATTGCATCTTGTACCTTTCCTGCAAACAGGTGTGAGTTGGGGCTAAAAGGAGGCAGCCTCCAGCTGTGCAAGACAAGGAGATGGATCTCTTCACGTATCTCCTCGTGGACCACATCCAGCAGAAATGTACTGAAGAGATGGATGGGTGGAGGAGGATTGGCATGAAAACCAATGTATATTAGAAAAATCTTTTGGATGCACAATATATATTAAATCTTCATATCAAGGTTTACTCACAGCTGGATCTTGATTTCTTTCCAAATTCCCTGAACCACTTTGCCAGAGAAAGTCTCAGCAAACATAGCATCTGCATTTATGTTTAAAGGCACTTCCGAAATGCAGCAGCAGAAGTCATTCACTCGGCAGCGGCCTTTGTAATTCCTAGAACTGGTTGCAAAACACTGTAAACTGATAGATCAATGCTGCAATTATTGTTCTTTGTAGTACCGTCTTATCAACATCAATCAGATAGATTATGCATAAATTGCTCATCTTTGATTTCTAGTGCCGAGACATAAAGACCCCACACGAACCTCTGTTTCTTACTCATCTTCCTCTGTATCTTATTGTGTTGGTATTGTCTTGTAGAGATAATTATGGTTCATAAATCTTTTCAGCAATTGAGAATTAAGTGCACATGAAAACATACCTTTGTCACTGAAGAACTTGCTTTCAATCCCACTGTCCATGTTGCTTACAAAGAATTAGAAACAGCTCTCGCTACTGGTTCCTGAGGAAAACCACTTGTCACTTGGGTATTGAGCTATTGAGCTCAACTCCGTGACTGTGACCGTTCATTCTTTTCCTTTTTCTCCAGGTGGTCCATCCCTAAGATCCATGCCTCTCCAATTTAGAGACAAGGAAGTCATGCGAGACAATGTCAAATGCTTTGCACAAGTCCAGGTAGGTGACATCTGTTGCTATTCCCTTATCCACCCATGCTGATGTAGAAGGCCATCAGGCAC
The DNA here is from genome assembly GCF_037157495.1 of Lathamus discolor. NCBI lineage: Eukaryota > Metazoa > Chordata > Aves > Psittaciformes > Psittacidae > Lathamus > Lathamus discolor. The sequence goes on along the minus strand of NC_088887.1, from coordinate 2,441,369 downwards.
AGTTTGCCCTTAGTGAAGCCATGTTGTCTTTCACAGCTGTAATACAGAATGCAGTGCTGTTTTAGAGTCACCTGAGGGCCAGCAGAAGTCTGGTAAGCAAAAGGTCCTTCTGGTCTTATGAAGTTAGTTTTTCTGTAGTTTCATGCTATTATTCCTCTGGTGGGATGTGTAGAGATATTTGTTACTATGTAAAAGACCTCCCTTGAAAGAAGGGACTGCGGTGGAAGAACTTAACTGTCTACGAAGAAATAGTGGCACCCTTTTTCATTGCAGTGGTGACAACTATAGCTGCTCTAATCTCTCCAGCTTGAGAAAGAGTTTTCTCAATATTACAAGTGTCTAAAATGGGAAAAGATGTTAGTAGCCTGGAATATTCCATTCTACGTTCTGCTTCTTGATATATGCAGTATCAGTCTGACCCAAGCATCATAACCCAAATACGGGAGGGAAGATTGGGTTTCTTTTTTGGGTTTTCTTTTTAGGATAAGAAAAATGTCTGGATCTACAAAATTTTAAGTTATCTAAACTTTAGACTCCATGTATTGCATATTAAAGTTGTTATTCTAGCATAAGATTGGTCTAGTGGAGAGAGTTTTGCTTTCTTGAAGAACATTGCCTCTTTTTTTCCTAGTGTCTTTCCTTCTTCACATTTAACCACTTTTAATATTTCATATCTTTTAACAATTCATAAGAAACATTAGTGGATGGGTATATTTTATTTGTTTTGAGTGCTTATGTCTTAAAAGGAATTTATGCACAGCATAAGAGTGGGGACCTGCCCTCGAATGCACTTCACAACTAGATTGTGCTAGGTTATTTTGCCTGTGTAGGAAGAGTAAGTATGGCTTCCACCTGTGTAGAAGTCAGCAACACTTTGGCTTTCAGGTTTTTGTATGCTGAAAGTAGATAGAGTACATGTGAAGTTACTCATCAAACAGGCAGCAGGGATAAATCCGCCTGTAGCCAAAGGAATCAGGAACAGGAGATACTGTTATTTTTGTATATCACTTTGAAAAGAACAAATTGAAGAAGTACCTTTTATATGAAGTGAATGATACTTCGAGTAAGTTGGAGTGTTTTTGCTGAAGGGTTTATCCTTCCTTGGCTATAGGAGTATGTGTACTGATTGTTGTGTTGTGCTCAGGTTTTGTAGGATGTTCTGCTGTTGAATATAGTGCCTACCTGAAATTTGTAACTTAATATGTTGTTGTCAGTCATCATACAGGTTTTAAGAAAGCCAAATAGATATATGTTGCATATTTTAAAGAACAAATTGTTTCAAGTAGGTTCTTTTTTTTTTTAATCGTTTGATATAAATTAACTTGCCTGTAATCAGCTTCTAATTGGACGTTTATTCTGGTATTTATTTTCCTTTTATCAAAAGCATTTGTAGCTAGCAGATTTCTTAAGTATTTTAGGTGGTTTTGGTATACTGGATTTAATTATAAAACCCTTTTGAGATTTAAATATAAAATATGGTCTGGCTGATGAAATGCCACAGTTGAAGATAGCTCTATTACCTTGGAAACATAGCTGGTATACGAGAAGCCTGGGGAAAAGGCAAATGGGGGCCTAGTCTTTTAAAAGTGAAAATGAGGAGCCACCAAACTATTAATGAGTCATAGTGCTAATTGATTTCTAGAGGCAAAACCATAGCAAATGACAGAAACTTTGGACATGAGCAACAGCCTTTACGTAGTTGCCAGGAGATCTTGTTGAAGCAGCCTAAATCTGTTCACAGGACTGCTAAAGGGCTTTGTGCATAAAGCTGCAGCCGTGGTAGATGTCACTGAGTATAGCAAAGCTTTCTATGTTTCACATAACGCTATCATAAGTAAGATTGGGAAACAGTGGCTAAAGGAATAATAACAACATGGAGTTGGATAGAGCTATTCAGAGAGCTTGCCATCTCAAGAGTGGTTTTCCATGTCAAAATGTCCCCATTTACAGAGTTGATTTCAGCAATAATCTCACCTGCTGCCTCTATATTTTATGTTTCAGTAATGAACTGAGTGACAAAACAGACCATGTATTTACTAAAGTATTCAGACAATACCATTACAGGAAGGAATGGTAGTGTATTAGAAGACAGCAGCTGGTCAAAATGATCCTTTGACATATTGGAGAAACGGTCTAAAAACTGATTTTGGTGGTATTTCTTCACAAGTCAACTTTTTGACCAGCTTTCCGCCCTCCCCACCTTGCTGGCAAACTTCTTGAAGTGTCTTCATTTCACCTCTGTGCTTTTCTTTGATACAAGTTGCAAAACAGCAATTTACCTCGAACTGCTGTTTTACTTGCCAGGAACTTTGAGTTTCACAATATTGTCATCTTAGCAAGTCATTTTTCAGTTTTTCATATATTCTTTTTTTCCCCACTGTTGTTCATTTCCAAGACAAAACCTGTCTTATCCTTTCTGCCACTCTCAACGTGTAAATTCCCAGGCAAAATGGATGGTATCTTCTAGTGGAAGCTCCTGGATCTTAACTCTTTACAGGTTGTTTTATGTGCCAGTTTGACCTGGCCAGCTGTTTCAGGAATGATAGTAGCCAAAGTCCGTGTGGAGGATGTCTAAACTGCTTTTTTTGTTAACCAGCTGCCTATGCTGGAAATTGTCAGTGGATGAATGAGTGCTTTGGTACTAAATCTTTTGGCATTTTAAGTTCACAAATTTAGCGGTAAAATTACTTAAGCAGGATGGTGTTTCTCTTTAGCGTTTGTTTTAAACTTAGAGCACTACAGAAACAGGTGCTTTGAGCATGTTGGTACTTGTTTTTCTTTCTCATTGTTCTCTCCTATCACCTAGGTCTCTTTGTGCAGATTGCAGGCAGACAGAAACAGTCTGCCCAACTGGTGATCCATGTAATGCAATGGGCCGCAGTGATTTAAGCTTTGTAAGGTGTTCACTTCACATCTGTAGAAAGAAACTGCTGGGTATTCTAGCATCAAAACCAAGTGCTTCACTAGGGATAGGAGATGAAGCAGCCCTCTTCTCCTCCCTCTAAACTCCTGTTCAGATCAGACCACTAGTTTCTCGGAGCTCAGTTTCCTTGCGTTTTAAATGTAACTTTGCTGATTTCAGTCTGGCTTTTTTCCCAAACCAGTAAATCGGCTGTGAAAGGCAGAGTTACAACTTCATTTACACTCAAATAATCTCCTGGCCATTTATTGTTTCTTGATTCAAGTCCATTTGTGATAGGACGGATAACAAATGTTTGCTGTCTGAAACTGTTTTTTTGCATTAATCACCATTTGTATTAAGTGCTGAGATGTCACTGCCCATCCGGAGACCCATACCGGGAGAGCATCTTTCTGATTTCACCAGTGCTACTTGTGTTTGCAGATCTAGCAGAGACCATAAGCGTTACCTACCTCTTGGTAGTGACCCAGTGATATCTTTGACTCTGTCCATGACAAGGGGAGAACAGAAAAAATAGCGAGTGCCTTAGTTCAAGATAGCTGCTGTTGCATATATCCCAAGCAGGGCTTCTAACTTCGGAATTCTTCAGAGATTTGTGCTGTTTTCAGAGAACTAGTGGTTTCTCACTGTCAGGATCACGTCTGTCAGACTGATCATAGTGATTGGCAAGGGCACCCAGGGAAATTGCTCCGTATGAATGAGTCGCTGTTGCTTTGACAGTGTCTTTGGTTGACCAGTTGGGCTCCCAGGATTATCCAGGTCAAGGATGTCTTGGTGTTTGCCTACCAGTTTGTAAGTTGCCCAAGCAAATGCTGGGATGACAGAATTTTTCTGGAGTGTTCTGGATTTAGGGTACTGACAGTTTTTGTACAGGGATGGGATCTGAGAAGGAAACTAAGGAGCTCTTTTTTGTATCGTTATTTAAAGTGGGCTTTTCTACTATGCTTTACAAGATGCTATAATGTATAACTGAAATGTAGACGTTCATATCCTCTGCTGCTTACAGTTTATCTTCCTTAAGACCCAAGCTTTTACTCTTGAACTGACTTTCTACCTTGTGAGGCAGAGGCTTGTAGACTTACTATCCAAATGCAGAAAATGAAAATTGGCCTGATAGTTCTAAGATTCTCTCAGGTGGTCTCTTGCACATGTGTCTGGCCTGATTAAAGTATATTGAAAATCAGTTAGGGGTCCTAAATCCATAATGATTTGTCTGTATTATAAGTTTAGTAAGCATTCTTTCTACATGTAACACTTTCCAATCCCTTGGATTTATTTGCACAAAGGAATTGACAGTGTGAAATAAGATGTCTCTGGTAGTTCCTTTGTTGCATAGGTGTTTGCAGTATATAAACAGGCTATGGGAATTTGATTTGGCTGAAAGAGCTAATAAATTTAAGAACTCTTTTAATGTAAAAGCTTTGGTATTGGTATCAGTTCTAATTACACAAATTTTAAGGCGTTCTCAGCAAATGCATTTTGTAATTGGTTTGTGCTTGAGTTGCTGCTTTGTAGCATGGCAGGGGGGTTGGAGCAGGATGATCTTAAGGTCCTTTCCAACCCTGACTATTCTATGATTCTCTATGTGAGTTACTTCTCCATCCTCCTCAAGTAAGGTTAATGCTTGGTTTATAAAAATAAGAAATGCTAGGAGTCACTTGGAATGCACTAAAGATGCTCGGCAGGAACTGTGCAACAGTGATCAGTGATATTAAGGATTTTAAAACCTTTAAGAAAATACTGTCTTTAAAGAAACACAGGAACACACTGCCAGAAAGACTTCAGAAGAGCCATTGTGCTTACTAGGAGAAAACGGGACCCCAAACAAAGCAACAAACTGGTTGAGCTGGGATTTCAGTCATGTTTACTTTCCTGCTTGATTTCAAGGGTTCTCTTGCTGCACTCGGTGTCCTGCTAGTTCATTTTTTGAGTAAATGCTCATAAATGACTTACCGGTCCAAATAGGCCATCCCTTTTTTCACATTAAACTAAAATGTGTTAAGTGAACATTAAGAATAAGGTCTCTTTTCTGACAGAGGTTTATTATGGTTCCGGTGCCTGTAAAATTGTTGAAGATGGACATGAGGTATTTTTCCTTCATCTTAAGAAATGTTCTTTTCCTGAAAATTTATGTGCAGAGGACAAGTGGTCTTCAACAGATCTGTACAACGTATTCACTCCATTCCCTAAGAGTGCTCGTTTAGTTACCCTTTAATGAAAATGCTGCATTGTGTAATGGGCAGCATGTTCAAGCTGTTCTTAAAAATATAGCATGAGTTATCCCAATTTCTCCAGAGTTCCCAAAACCCAGCTTTTACAGATCTGCTGTTTGGAGAAAGCAGAGGAATAATGCTTAAAATTACTGCTTATCTGAGTCATTTTGGTTCCAGATAAATCAACGAAGTACAAAGAACAACTGTATAAAATAGTTTCCTGTGTGGTGACCATACGTTAATTAATGGAGGAGGTCCATAAATACAGATGTCTTTGCATTCTTTTCTTGAATTAGAGATAGAACAGTATTTAGCATTAGCAAATTTAGACATTGCTAAGCAGAGAGTAAAATGCCAAATTAGGTTGAATGGGGATGTTTTCTAGCTTATTTTGACACTTCTGATTGCTTTCTGGGTTCTGATTCTTCTGTAACCCAGTATAAAAAAGCCTAGACTAATTCAATGTAGTGCTGAGTGCCAGTTAATGGTTTTACCTTTCTTTTTCCTTGAGAAGTAAATCGGGTGCATAATTACACTGGAGAAATACTTGAACACTCCTGATAAACTTACACCGATAAAGGATACATATGTCTTTTCCTGTAAATCTTGTCAGGCTTATTTTCAGATGAAAATAAAATGTAAAGAACATGCTTTTACTCAAGTTACACTGGGATTAATAAAAGCTATTACCATTGAATTTGGTCCTTAAGATGTGTTTTTCTGCTGCTGTGGTGGAGGTCTCCTGTTCTCATCAGAATAGAAATGGATTTCGTTGTATTTGCGTTCTTTATCTGTTTGTTATTGTGTTGATGCCATATAAATTTAATGGACAATCTATGTAATATTGACAATTTGGGGGTTTCCAGGTGTTTGCTGGCTGTGTTGTGTTAAAATGCATCATGCTAACTAAAGCTTCCCCAGAAGATGCTCAGAAAATCTCATTGGTAAATGTATGAACACTCAAAAAATACCTTGTGATTGACAAGTCTGGCTCATGCCCTATGGTCTCATACTCGGGGTCTGATGGCATCATTTGACGCCTTCTCCAGTAGGGTCAGTTTGGCCAAAACTCAGCAGATCAAGTAAATGCAAAACTCAGACGCTTGCCTACTTCAAATTACTGCTATTGATCTGCTTTCACTGTAAGTTTGTGCAAGAGGTTGTCTTAACTGTCCCTGCCTTTCTTGGTAAGATATTGCGGAGGCAGGGAATGCAGGCTGAAGTGTGTTACAGCTCAGCACGGTCAGTGGATTACTTGCACTTTACCGTAATCCTTTTTATCTGCTGAGAAATATATGAAGAAGCTGCAGAAAAGGAATCTGTAGTATGCACACTAGGAAAGGCCTTGTGTCTGGGGAAGGGCAGAAGTCTGGGGATAAATAAGTCTTTTAAGCTGTGATTGCAGCTGTCTGAAGTTTCAAAGTAGGCAGTTCCAAAGGCTTTGGAAAATAGATAAGCTTTAATGGTGCCCTAATGAGCTAATAGGCACACACTGCCCTGTGAGTAGGAAATGAGCAGTAACATCTGTCCGAAAGGATCTCTCAGGCATTTTGCTTAGTGTCAAATGCTGGAATTTATTTTGGTGGCAGATTTGTGGTGTCCTTATAGTAGTCCACACTGTGGAATACTTTAGTGTTACTTAATGTCCTGATTGGAAAACAGACACATGTGCAAGAGAAACCCTCTTAATATCTTTAACATACAATATACAATGGTCCACATGGAAGATGCTGGGTCTCCTTCTTCCAAAGGGAAATATATATAAGAATGCAATTGCATTTGGAGATGCTTTATACTGAAAACAGGGAGACAAAAGATCTTTTAATGGTTTGGGGCATGGTTACCATACTGTATTTACTACTGAAGACTAAAAAAATATGGGTGTACTACCCAATTCATTGTTAAACAAACATTGATATGGAGTGTGAAATGATGTGTGGCCTGGAAAGTGCTCCAAGCAGCTACATGTGTTAACTACTTAACAAATAAGAGTAATGGTGCCTTAATCCAATATTTCTTGTAGTACTGTAATCAGAAGTGTTATCATCTTCATCATGTCCACCAATCGGGTTTATTCCCAAGGTCTGTGGAAAAGACTGCTAAAAATGTGAAACATTGACTGGACAAGCATCATTTGGTGTTATGAATGACAGTAAAACTGCAAGTTAAGAGGGCAGTAGGGATGCAAAGATATAACTACCTGAAGGCTGTAGGGAAGACTGGGAAATAAGCAGCTGGAAAAAATCCTAACAGTAGCTTAGTCTAGGAAGCCACAGCTTTCAGTTTTGTTGTTTATCTCCAGAGCAGCAGCTTTGTCAGTCATATGCACTGATACCCTTTTCCTTCAGGGAACCTTTAAAACTTGACTTGTCAATCTCTTTTGAAATGGGGTGGTATTGAATATCAAAGGGGATAACCTTTTGCTGCACTGGTTTCTGATCTGCCCTACTATCGCATTCCCAATCTTCCCAGAGAACCCGGTTCTCTGTTCCTTTGAGGAGGAATGGAAATCATCTATTTTGTGGTTTGCAGGGGGTCACATTACTTGCGTAGTTCTGTTTGAAAAGCACATTCAAGATTATAGCGAGTTGGATTGTAAGGAAAACCCTTCTTTAACCAATATGTGAGAGCTGCATGCAAGGCCAGTAACGTTCTCATGCCGAAGTGTGACAACTGGTTAGAGTGTTTATTAAGAGTTTTGTATACAGCCTATCATAATCTTGCTCTGAGGCTTGCAGAGGTCCCTAAGCAGAATGAGTCTGTGCCAGTGTGTTTTGGTCAAGTTCTGATAACACTGAAATCAGCTGACAAGGATTAAATAAATGCAACCGACAAGCAAGCAAGCAAACAACTTGACTTTAAATCCTGTCCAAATTCCTGCTCTTTTGGTCACATTATATAGCCACTGTGCTGCTGCGTACTGCTGAGCATTGCTTGGAAATGTTCACCTGTGATGAAGGCAAGTGTGTGGCTGAGATTTCAGTTGGTGTGGAAGCAGATTGGTATTCATTATTGCTTGTTTTGCAATTTGGGGGGCAAAGGGGGGGAAAGTTCTTAAAATCCGGACCTTTAACCATTTACTATGGCAAGATAGTTTTGTTTTATAACAAAACTTGCTAGGGTTTGAGTGTTTGAAGTAGTGTGTTCTTTTAACCTAAACTGCATGTCCCTTGGTTTTCAACTGTACTCCTGGATGCCAGAGGCAGCTTTTCAGTTCCCAAAGACTATCATTTTCCGTTCTTAAGGAAGAGAATTCATCACTGCAGTAAATATACACTCAAATGCCAGTGTCAGATTGGTGTCTTCGTTTAACAGAACTATGAAGCTTTTTCATTTCTAAGCTATCTAAATACTTGTGAAGCCTTCGGCATGAATCCGCCCTGCTTGTTTCTGTGGGCAAAGGGATGGTGATCTGAAAAAATAAAACACTAACTTCAGAGTAGTTGCAAACTTTACATCTTTTCTTGGCAAGAGTCAGCATACAGAATGCTTGAATGACTGCGTAAACCTGGAAATTGGAAGATTAACCTTAAAGCTGGGAAGGGAGAGATTTGGAGGCCAAAAGTGAAACAGTGCCATATGATTCAATTCATCATTATGGAGTACAAAAAGTGGCCTATAATAGACTGAATGTAGTAGTATGTATAGTAGAATGTAGTAGGAATACTGCTGTAACTTGTTGATTTTATTGCTTTTCTGAAGAAAAATTGGCTATAGTTTACATATATGTTATGAGAACTTCAACACTATTTTCTAAACTACAGTTTTCAATGTCTTGGTGCATCTTTAACCTTGCAGTAATGTGGTGTTTTTTTCCTTCCCTGGTTTGGTGTCATTCATGCCTAACTTGGAGGAAGAGTTAGCCCAATTGTTGTATTTCCTTGGCTTCATTGGACTTGAGTTTTTTGAAGGTAGTTTTTATTTCTTTCAGTTTTATAGCTCCTTGTAGATGATGGATTTACCATCTGTAAATTTAAACCAACATTTAATGGCAATGTTGAGTGTATAAATATGAGGTCTGACTTTTTCTCAGGTACTGAGCTTTTGTAGTAGCTGCTCTAGCTGATAAAATTTGCCAGCTAAGTATTTTGGACTTTCAAGTTGTTTTTCCCTGTATGTTCACATATTAAAGCCTGGAAATACTGTTAGAAGACTGGGTCTAAGAGGTAGTATGTCTTGGTGCTAGTGGTCTACACACATTCTGTGACCTGTTTGGGGTACAGCTACACTAGGGTAGAAATATCATTTGGTTTTGCTAGTGACTGACTCAGGATTTGTTATTTCTGTATGTCTCCAATAAGTAAAGCATTTGTAGTTGGTAAAACGCTAGCATTCCTGCTGGGACACTGTAGAGCTATAGATGCATGTTTGCCAAATACAGTTGTTAATTACTCAGATGTGTTTACTGGAAAATATTCCTTTATCAGAAGGCAATATATGGCACAGGTTGGGAGTCTTCTAGCGAGTCAGGGTTTTGTGGAAAACTGTAAAGTAATGGAGGATCCTAAACACCAGATGTTCTGGCTTTTCTGCACCTCTGAAGCATATACAGATTTCAGCCTCCAAGGCCACTGGTTTGTGAGCCCCAGGTTCTAGGTAGCTCTGTTCTTAAGGGTTTGCCTTGGGGCTCAGAAGCCTCCGAGGTTTAGATGTCTGCCTACACGGGTCCACCTTCATAAATGGGTTCCCCTGGTTGTTTAAAGGGACTGAATTGTGGAAGTTAGAGCTGTATGAACTCCAGGATCTAGCATTAGCTTGACGGAATATCTATCATGTGAGATTAAAAGGATAAATAAATATTCTTGGACAGAGCTAGAACTGGAGTGGGTAGTTGTGGCCTTAAGCAACCAAATCTTATGTGGCAGTGGACTCTCCTTTAGGTAAGAGTCTTAATTAGATGTTCTCTGGAGATGCCTTCAAACCCAATGTATTCTCCAATTCTATTGATCCTCTGCTGAATCTAAATTTGCACCAGGAAGCATGGGAGTATCAGCATCCTGTATTGAAGCTGGAGATACTGGCTTGGACTCCTCAGCAGGAATATATGTTCTAGAGCATAGGTCTATGGCAGCTTAAAGCTCAGAACTGAGGTTGTGGTCTCAGTCACAGTCTTGTGGCTTAGTGTTATGTTGTCCGCCTTTGTGGAGGTAGATTTCCTGGATTTCTTTGCACAGTTGCAATAGTGGGAACCGTTCTGGATTTTGAAGCAAGGAACCAGAACAGCTTACTCTCCAGAATTAACAAAGAAAGAATTTGGACTTCAAACTAGAACTTTTTCTTGCATTTCTTACCGACCATAATTTATCCTGACAAAAGTTGGTGAATCGGTGATGATACCAATTATTTTTTATCTTACAAAGCAAATCTGTCATCTACTGAAGGACTGCTTTTATTATGATTCAGGCAAGGATTACATAGGTTAGTCAAAGATCTTAATCTTGTAATAACTTCCAGTACTCCTGTTGTCTGGGGACTCTTCCTAAACTAACTGGTGGGGAGGGTGTATTTTGTTTTTCCTTGAAGACATTAGTTGAGTTACTGTTCATCGTTACCATGTGGATAATAGTGGGTTTTATCTTTTGTGATCTTCAGAACTTGAGCTTTATTAATATTCCTATGTGAAAAAGTCAATTTTAATGCTGGAATATTTCTCTAAAGTGAAATTTGGATTATTTATGCTAAAGAGTACCAGAAAGGTAACCTGATTACTATAACCATAGTACTGCTAACCATCAGGCTGCTATAGCCTCATGTTATGGCAGATAAAATGTGTGTGAATAAGAAAAATGGTACAAAAATCCTTGGAAAAGTGTTTTCAGGGAAAAACCTAGTAGTAGACAAGCAGATGCTGTGAAGATCAGAGTCAGTGTTTGAAACCTGTTTTTTTGGAATGTTGCTCTGAATTTGTCTGGATAAGGGTTGGAATTCAGAGCTTTGCCACTGGTATGCGTACTTAACTAAATACAAATTAATGACAGTGTCTCTCAAAATTCAACTGAAGTTGTGCAAGACAAACGCAGCTAAGTATAATTCCTCCGTGATATTTTATTACTAGTGTTTCCCTTTCTTATTATCCTAACTTTAGTATTAAAACCAATACAGAGATTAGCTTAAGCGATTGAAAAAGGATGTAGCGCTGTGAGAAGCTGTACTTCTCTGCTTGCCAGGTTCCTTTTCCTTGTTACAGCTATAGTTTCCAATCCCAGTAACCAGTTACAGACTGAATAACTGCAGCTTCTCACTAGCATTTCTTTTCATGTTCGTTTACTGCAATAAACCAGCTTTAATTCCATTCGCTTATTCAGTGTGGCAGGTGGGTAACATCTTCAGTACAGCAGGAGAATCACTAAAACATCTTTTTGCCGGAAGCCTTGCAATCTAGGTAATTTCATTTATTTTAGTATAATAAACATCTAACCCGTGGTCAGACACTGCCTGGAGCCTCTTTTTATTTGCAGTGTTTGAAGACATCTTATTCGTACAGTTGCCATTTGTCTCAGTTAAAACCTTGCAAATCTTGACAAAGACTGCAAACTAGAAACAATTGCAGAATCAATTTTGCTAGAGGTCCTTCCCTTTTGGGAAGGTCACCACTTATCTGGGCTCCTTAGTTGAATTGCCACGTGTAAGTAAACCCTGGGTTTGACTTTATAGGTGGACCATCAAAAGTAAATCAGGAAGAAAGTACAGGAGATCAAGGTAACCAGCAAATTGAGTCTTTGAAGATAAATATCCAGTATCGGCAATTTAGCATATGTTGATGCTGACATAATTGTGTCCTTTCAATGAAAGGAGTTATGCTGTTCCTTAGCTTTTCCAGAGCTGGCTGACACATCACCTTAAAATTATCTGTCTTTTACAAAAGCTTCCAAATGGATGCCCTTGAAATGAGTAGAAACAAACCTTTTTGCTAAACAATTTGGAACTGCTCTGTTATTTTTGTTTCCATGATGACTCAGATCCACAAGAAAAGATCACACAGGCCTTGCTTACTTAACTGATTAAACAAAACCAGTGATCATCTCCTTACTGGGACCCTTACGTTGGTGACACCTAGCTATTGACTGATGTTGGAGTGAAGACCTGAGATCTAGTCCACCAAGCCTCAAAAGAGCATGTTTCCCCAGCTTGGATTATGCTCCATTTGCCCTTTGGGTGAGATAGGCTGGCTGTTGGCTGTCAGATCTGTTGGTGGTCACATCACTCGGGTCTCTGCAGGGTGGTCATCCTCCAAACTGTGATAGAAACAGGCAGCCACGCTTGGGAGGGCTTTCTTGGCTGATACCAGATAGATTAAACCCTTTTGAGCCAGTTTCCTAGGAAAGCTGCCTCCCTCAGACCATACTGGCCAGTTACTCCATAATACATTATCCATCTCCTCTTAACACCTGCGGCAGGCTGGCGAGTGAGTGTTTCAGGAAGGAACTGGTGGCCTGCCGGCAGGTTGAAAGGGACAGACTCACCTCCTTGAATTATCTTTGACCAAAGCTTCAAGATAGAAACATGTGGAGCAAGGGCGCTTCCGTGTAGATGTGCACTTCCCCTTCTGCATCTCTTACCTGGGTGAGCAAAATCTCCCACCTGGCCACCAGATGGGGGCATTGCTAAGATATTGATTAATCGGCAGATGCATGTCATATCAGTGAGTCCTTTGCATGTATAAATCACTTTCCCCATCTTTTACTCCACGTTTTCCTAAACGGTGCACATACAATGACAGACGAAATGCCTAATCATCCATTGATTTAGTACAACAGGAAAGTACCCTTAAGAAAACACCCAATAACTTGGTAAGATTTCAAGGGATTTCTGCAAGTATAAAAGAAGGTTTTTAGGTTCATTTAGGTGGGGGTTTTTTTTAGGCTTTTTGGAAGTTGTTTCCTAGTTCTGGTTCCTGCTTCCCACTCTTGGCCATAAAAGGCTGGATAAATGCCTTTTCTCTTATCGGTGTTATCATTCGTTTACCAGACACTGCTTTGGCGAGCATTACAAAAGCCTGTATTTTTTATTGTGTATGAAAATACTGTGTAGGTTGTGTTCTTCATTTGACAACCACCATCTGTTTTCATGAGAGGCTAAATTGTCCTATTATGTTTTATGAAGAAAAAGCATTTGATTCTGTTTTGATGATGTTCTTAATTCTACAAGGCAGCTGAACAACTAGGAAAAGTCCCCATGAGCTTAAGAACCCCAAACCAAATCAACAAGGTTTCATGTTATTTCTATTTAAAAGTCGGTTTAAGCATACTATTGGAAATTGGTTTTTTTTGCTGTTATATACTGGAAAAAACCATGAGAACTTGTAAAATCCATGGTCCCTCATAGATGTAAATGTACCTGTTGTTCTACTAGAATGAAACTTACAAAAAGTCAAAATTCTGGATTCCTATATTAAATAAATCATTACTTAAGGTGTTTTATCAAGCTTTTTATCTTATTGAGCAGGACCTTTCTTAGAAATATCCTATATGTGACAATATATAACTGCATGTTTCTAAATAAAATATAGGTTATATGCTTTTCCTTAGTGTAAGGAAAAAATAATGAAGAAAAGGGAAAAAAAGCTTCTTTATAGAATTGTGATGCTACTTAGGTAGAAGTTGGGCAGTTTTTAGGCTGACATTAATTCACACCATGTCTGTAACCTTTATCATGAGAGACAAGATAGAAAATGTCCTGTGGTTTGCCTACCTGATAAAGCAAACAGATTTGATGAGAAGCAGCAGAATGAAAACAGATAAGATCAGCTTTATGAGTCTTTTTGTAGCACTTCAATAAGGTAAAAGGAGTACAAAAACATGTTTAGAATTGCTACTTTTTAGCTCCTTTATTTTTTTGCCTGTTTTATTATTTTATTATTATTATTACATCAAGTTTCCTTTTCTACATTTCTTCAGGCAAAACAAGAGATTGCCGTAGCAGCAATGTTATCCAGATCTTAGGTGGGTACGAAGGTTTTACTTATCATCTCCCATCCTAGTGCTTTTTGAAAGAGATAAGTGTCATTATTCTTATTTTGCAGATCAGAAAACAGGAGCAAAGTTGGAATCATTTGTTCAAGTTCGTTTTTGAAAGCTAGAGAGAGCTCTTTTGGTTTATTTCAAAATGAGCTAATATTCTTGTACTGAGATGCATTGTCTTTTAGTGGCAAAAAGGTTTAATAAAACTTAGTAAACCCCATGTTTCTGTTGAGGTGGGGACAAGTATGCAAGATAACTTTTCTACAAAGGGACCCATATTGTTTCTCTGAAAACTTTCATTCCTTAAGAAACAGGTGGGGAAATTGAAGTCACAGTCAGTTCTTTATCCATTTATCTTCCCACAGTACATCTTCCCACAGAGTAACACTGTTCAGAGTATATAAATCCACCCCATTTAGTCAAGCTGTCTTTCTATAATATGCTTCTGCTCCCTCCTCAAGCAGGTTTCTTTTGCCTTTGGATTTCTATTGTCATGTTAAATTTTAGCTAATTCTCTGTTTTTGATAGAAACCCCTTGACATGGACAGCTCAAACGCATGCCTGTGTTCAGATAATAAATACCTATGTTTTGTATATATTCTCTATGACGGTAACCAGGGTGCTATCTGTACATCTAATCCTGCGATCACAAGGGTTTTTCTGTTTGTCATCACATCAGACAGCAAATCCTTATCTGGTTTATCTTGTGACCCAGCTATATTATCAATATATATAAACTTGTGAAAGACATTGTGGTATTTGATAAGTCTAAGTCCTCAGAAAATATTTCCCCAGTAACCTTTCTTCTTTCAAGCAAGCGGATAAGGACATTAAGCAAGGAGATATACAGAGCAAATAATGCAAATAGTTATGCTGAGCTCTGTATCACAAAGTTATTAAGATGCAAATTTGTATTTGTTCATACTTCTACTTGTATATCTTCTGAATTGCTTTTTCTGTCCTTTTCACTTGATCTTACAGGAGGAAAGATAAAAGCCTTTAATGTGTAAAACAGAAGTTGATGATGTGATCTGCAGCCCGTGCCTATGGTCCATAACCCCTGATTAATATCAGACCTGAGATAATGTTAAGGCATTGAAGGGGGCTGGGGACATACCTAAATGAAATACCACCTAAATAAGAAAGAAGCCTGAATGTAAGCAATCGTGCCTTTCAGGTCAGAACGTCCTGATGTTGCTTCGGAGGTGGTGTCACTTAGGTTCATCTAATGTGATGCTTTTCTTGCTATCTACAAAATTCAGCAGTTCCAAATCTTTATCTCTTGGCACTTCCTTTTTTTTTTTTTTTTTCTGAAGTGTGGATTTCTGCAACTGTTAACTTTGTTTTAAAGAGGCTTTTTAAAGCCTTATTGTTTGTGTCTGTTCCCTCTCTTGGTTTCCTGTGACAGCTAACCACAGCGCAGCACGGGCTTGTCATCTCTTGCTGCCTTTTCTGGAGAGGGTAGCGGTGCTTGCTCATCCCTGTCCTCTGACTCACTCTTGTTTACTATTTAGGTGCTCCTTTTATGCGCGATGCAGGTGGCAGGCTGCACCATAAGGGAAAATACATGTCTGGAGAATAACAGCGGTAAATCTAAAATAGGATTCCAGTACAATGAAGTAAAACGTGCTTCCAAATATTTCTGCCATTTTGGCTGACAGAGGGATCCAGCTGCACAACTTGCATCCACAGAATAGGTAGGAAAGCTAACTTGTACAGTCATGGTCTGTCTGGAATTCTGAGCCTGATGTCCACACTTTTGTGTCTATTCCCAGGCATCAGAAATGGAGTGACAGGGGAGTTTTAGCTGGTAGCCACGTTTACTCCCTCAGAATTTGTGCAGGCCGTTATTCCTTGGACAGAACAGAAAATGCCATGGGCAACACTTAGTGCCAGCTACTCCATCCCAATTGCACTGAAGAGCTTCTCAGAGATTTATTTCTTTTCCTCGCTATCTTTGCCTTTGATTTTTACAAGCATGTTTATCTCTGTCTGTGTTCTTCCAGACATCCCTCCTCTGGCACTCGCACGCAAACTGCATTCTTTTTTCCCCACTTTTGGAACATGTTTGGGATGAATCTGTGCAGCAGGAATTATCTTGACAAAGGTCATTGCAGGAGTGGTGTGTCTCGACTTCCTGTGTATCTGTGTCTTACAGACAGGTTTTCTGCTGTTTGAGGTGGTATTTTCTGACTTGAAGTATTTTCCTCTGCCTTTGAAGAAGCATTTCTGGTACCATGGAAAAGTTGAGCTTGCCTGTAGGCTGCGAAATGACTTTTCCACTGCTTTAGGTGCCCGTTTTGCAAAGAGCTGTAGGAATATAAAGGTTTATTATTTGTAAGAGTTATAGTCCAGTTTGTATGCAATTTAGTAATGAAGTTAGAAATGTCTTGTGAGAGAAACACAGCGTCAGTCTGACTGCCTAGGCGTTCCTTCCTAAGAGGCTAGGCTTAAAGAGGTTTGACTTCTAAATCTGTTGCAGCTGGCTCTTGCAGTTTGCTATGTCTGAAGCGGTAATGGAGGGCTTTGTGCTCCTCCCCGCTCCTGTAACCTGTGTCCTGGGCAGCTCCTTTCAAAGGCCACACAGCATCTCGGGTATTGCTCTAAAGATCTCCAGGACAGGGCTGAGGGACAAGTGAATAAATGAGTCCTTCGACAGATCCTGAGGACCCCCTTTGAGGACCTGAAGGAAGCTGCAGTAGTCAATAGCACTACAGGAGCACGTTTAATTAGCACAGAAATTAAAATGCACAAATGAAGCTCAAATCAAAACCGAGGCGGCCAGGACCTTGTGAAATCACGAGAGAGGCATCACCTCAGTGCCTAAGTCACTTAATTCTTTAGGACCATGAATAAGAAACAGTGAGGGGTAGTGCTGCTCTGCTGGCATGAACACCCCAGGCACTGCAGGCAAAACATACACCCAAAGCGCAGCAAGATGACTCCTGACTACGAGGTGAAGCAAGATGCAATGGAAGGATGGATGAATTGGGGGGGGGGAATTGTTCGGTTTTACTATATCATTTATGTAAAGGTTTCATTGAAAAAGCAGTTCTAAAATCAGCTGAGTTTATGTCTGAATTGTTTTGCTTAGACTGGGAAGAGACAGAGCAGTCACGCACATGTACTGACACGGTACTAGAACTTCTGGGAGCAGAGAAACAGCAAAATAATCACTTTCCTTTTCTTTTTTCCCCCCCTCTGGACATTTCAAATGCCCAGAATAAGTATTTTTGACACATGCAACCGTTCCTGGATTCAAAGGCTCATTAGAGCCACGGATTAAATCCACTAATTGAATGGTTAGTTGTAAGTGTATTTTTAGGAGTCTTTTTATGTTGATGTCCACAAACTGACACGGAGTCCTTCCATTGCCAGTGCTGTAGAGATCTGAAGCAGACATCTTTCCCACAATGAGCTGTACTATAAAACTTATGTTTGCTGCTTTAAGATCTATTGCTTTCATCATCCAGACCAAAGGATCTACTGACACTGGACTACTCTGCTTTCACTTTTCATGTCTGCGCTCTTTGCCTCTCTGGAAAAGCTTTGCTCCTCTCTTTCTGTTGCTAAGAGAAAAAGCCCCGTTGCCAGGGAACAAGTGCCCAGCACATACTGGTGTGTGCTCTGTCAGATGTTGAAAATGTTCATCCTAAATGTTTTCATGTGCATATAGAGGCCAAGTCTTACACGTGACAGAAAGGAAGGGTGGAACTGGGCAGCCTTTCTTGGTGATGCTCGAACCCACCTCCAAATTATTCATCTTTTATCCAGCAGTCCTAATACCATCCCTTTGTTTCACTTTAATTCCCTCCCCCTCCTTGTAGTCCAGACCAAGTATAAAACACCAGGCTTAAAACTTCCTTTTGTTACTGTACTTATTGAGAAGTGACATTTGTTCTTTCATTTTAAGCTCAGTCTGGTGCTAGTGTTACATGGTCAGGATGCGCGGAAAAACTGCGCAAAAAGAGCATCCCAGGGTTTGGCAGGGCCAGATAAGGCTGGAGTTTGTTGCTCATAGGTCTGCTCTTGAAACTGAGAGCTACCATCCCATTGCTGAGGGCTACCATGGTCTCTGTCACACACTCCTGGAGCAGCAGGCAGAGGCGTTCAATATGTATGTCCTTAGCTGTGTGCTTGGCTTTGCTCCATAGTGTAGAATTAAACCTTCTAGTTCACAACTTGAAGCCTTTTGGAGCTAGACAGCTGGCAATGTGTTGAGTGAAAATCTCCTGGGGAAGGAAGAGGCAGCCTCTGTGTGATCTTACAGTCAGAGCTGTGCGCGTATTGTCAGTTGTATGTTACTGGCATATGGAAAGGGCACTTCTGAAGCATAGAATACTTCTCTTGTTCATTACCATCTTATTAGACGCCCTGTGTCGAGGATGCTCTGGGAGAGATTTTTGAACCTTTCAGTGTATGCGGATGTATTTCTATATGTTTCATCAGCACATGCAGGAGACTTCAAACTTCTCACTTCGTGCTTTTCAGGGCAGTTAATCCTGAAATGCTTGGTGGCTGCAAGTAGCTTGAGGAGAGGTTGGTAATTAAACGTAGCTAGAAGGCACTTGGTTTGAGAAGTTTGTAAACATTGAAGTTTTAAAAAGCTGAAGAAATTGAAAGGGATTGGAGAAATGGTAGAACAGCATTAACACACTGCTACCATAAAAGTATACATTTGGCAGACTTTGGTATATTGAGACTTTGCCCTTGTATCAATGGGTTGTTGACCTAAATAAACGTTTCTGTTGTCTTAGAGCAAAGGAGAAGCAAAAATAATAGATTCAGAAATAACGATGTACAGCTGTGTGTTAGTACGTACGCTGCAAAGTCTCTGGATTTGACCCATATATGGGAGGATTGCATCCAGTGACTGCTTCTGTAAGGAATGCTTCAGCTCCTCTGGTCGCCCACAGATCATCATGAACAGAAAGGGACACCGTGGTTGTGTTTACCCCAAGCTATTGAACAGCTAGCCTAAGCCTAGCATTGGTCAGGAAACAACCAGAGAAAGGGATTGTGACTTCCTTTTCTTGCATTTATGCTTGCTGATTACCAACCATAAACAGTTTTCCTTTCTTACAATTGGCTTTCCCCACATGTTTTGCTTTTGAGCATCTAAAGCTAACTCACCTTTTTGGGATGCGGTTTTGATTTTTCTTCTGAGAGTTGCATGTTGCAGCATTGTACTGGAGATCACCTTCTACGATCCGGTTATGCTTTTGGGGCTAGGCAGAGCAGTGTGGAAACTAGTTCAAGTCCAAAGCCAACAGCGGCATGTCAGCAGAGGGAAGCAGTTAGGCATCCTGCAGTGATGCTGACCTGCTTTTACTAGTGGTAGCATTAGGACCTCAGCTCCACAGCCCCACTCCTTTATTTAATTCAACTTGTAAAACTATTTCTGCTTGGAGAAATATGAACAGTCAAGGGCAAAGGTGCTTCAATGCTAAGAAATGCTGATGATCAAGACGATTAGGGAGTTAAACTCACACTCTTCTTTATGTTGAGCTCGCTCTCTCTGCTGGGGAATTGTCATAAATCATGAAAGTCACTGTCCTACTTTTGAGCCTTGCAAAACCCAGCTATGTTATCTCACTCACCTCTCTCAAGGATTAAGATTACAGCCAGGTATTCTTCCCTTTCCTTATAGAGAAGAATAAAACTCGCAGAAAAATGCATTCTTCTTGATCTTGTCTTGGTAGAGCTGTGTACAAACAGTTCACATTGTCCTCAGGTGATTGAGTTATTGAATAGGTGATTCTGGAAAACAGACTTTTTGTAGATACGTCGTTATTCAAATTTCCAACTATTACCTATTTGAGATAATCAGGTGGGGTTTCTGTACTGTTCTTGCCTCATACAATGAGAAAACGTTGTCTAAAAATCTCTTGCAGGGAAGAGCTGCTTACATACTCCTTCTGAAAAACAGTAGCTTCCCTAGGAGCTCACACGCGGAAAGCCGGAATTTGTTTTCATGAACCATACTCTGGAGGATGCTTGACATTCTTTTGCAGTTGTATAAAGCAAACAAAAGGAATGTGGCTATAAACCAAATTCAGTTATAGTTTTGAATGAATATTCATCGTGTTATTCACCCCGCAGTTGTATTTCATGCCGAATCAGAGTTTTTCAGTTTAGGTAATTCTTGTGACTAGCGAACAAGGAATTGTTTCCTACTTGTAAATCAGATTTGCCTCTTAAATAGTTTACTTGTTCTGTCAGATTGGTTTGTCCTCCGAGCTGTTATTTAGCAGCATGTCGGTATCATAAAACCACTAAAAATTAGTTGGAATTGATTGTGCTTTGCTTGAGCTCTTTTTAAACAAATGTTTTTCAGAGATGCCCTTTATTTCTTTATTAACATAAAAGTTAATTTTGTTCTGCCTACACAGCCTTTCTTTAGGGCCGTTTAAATTGGGAGTAATATAGTGAAAAAATGGTTAACATAGCTGGCTTTACGGTTGGGATTGCCCTTGAGAATTCTGCATGCAGTTCTGCTGGGTGCCATACACACTATCTTGCTCATACAAGTAACCAAACCTACCCTGTCTCAGCAATTTCATTGCTCAAATGTCAGAGAAGATACTTAGAGAAAACACATTTGGGAGCTTTTCTTGATATGCAAGCCCGTTTTCATCTGACTGAAGTTGCTGCAATGGTTTTTGTTTTATATCATAATGGTTAGTGATAGACTTATGGACCGCCCAGTGAAATAACATTTTGCATTGAAGCTTTTGGCTATGGAAAGCTGTTCTTCTAATAGCATGGAAGGGTACTTCAAAGTTCTTCAGGCACAGAAGAAGCTTTGATTGCTCCGTGATAGTAATAGAGTTGGTGTAAACTTTCAGTGTCAATAGTGACTGAATATCCTAAAGCAAATCTACTAATGTTTCCTGGAAGTTACTAACCTCTTTGACGAATAATACACGGTAATACATTCTTTTGCAGGGGTATTTTGTCATTAAGACATGGTCAGGCTTATGGTGCTGGCTACTGCTTGATAAATTCCCATGTTGGTATCTCCAACTATTCCTTCTGCAATTCCACACTGTTTAGGGATTGTACAGCGTTTTGCTGCTTCTCTTAGCATTACTGCTAAGTGCCATTATTTGTTGATTAGCGGTATTACTTTCTATTCTAACATTACATTTCTATTTCGAACATCTATTTTCTTCACAGGAGCTCAGGATTTTTTCATACGTGACCTTTTACATTTTCAATTTCCTTTTCTTTCAGAAAGAAACCCAGTTGAAGCTGGGTTGATGCATTCTGATGCCTACTTTATTTCTTCTTCCTTGTGACTTTTGTTTTCCCCCTCCCTTGGGGAAAGGGAGCTTGATTCAATGACTTAACTCAAAGTCTATTATTGTTAACAGGTTATTGGGGTACTTAAATAAGCAGAACACTTTTAAGCTCTATATGAAAAGCTTTTTTTGATGAAGGTGATGAAGCCTTTGGATTATTCTGGAAAGAGGTAAAAAAAGAGAAAAAAATTACACTTTTCATTGAAGAGAACGCTAATTTCTCATCTTCCAAAGCTGATTATTTTGAGGCTAATAGTTTTTATATTTTGATATATGAACTGTATTATGTTAACGTTTATTTACATTATCTCTGAAACATTCAGCATTTCAGTCCTTTTGAAGGTGATATAATTGACAGATGGAAGTAGCAGCCAGCCATGGGTCCTGTCAGTGTGTGAATTTACTCTTCTAGGACTACTGAAATGACAGATTTCAACATGCCTTGGCATTGAACATAGTATAGCTGATTGGCTTTCTTGGGCATGGGATGCAGTTGACCCAGTAACCTATAAATATCGAAATGCAGTTTTGCACAGTGTGATATGAATTGACTGGCCTAATCATACTCAGTATGTAGATGACCCAGTTACCTATGCATGTTAGCAATATGTTATCACAGTGCTAGTGTGATATTTCATATATTAAATCAGTAGAGTGTCTTAAGAGCTTGGTTCTCTGTCAGAACTCCAGAGCCCATCACAAGCGTTGTGGCATGTGCAAAACTTCTCTCCTGTGCTAGGTCTGTGTGCTCATTAGCGAAGCTGTTCAGCTTTAGAAATGTTGGGATTTTGGGACAGTATCTTGGGATGTTGCTGGGCCAAGAGGTCACTTTGTTGTAATCAGTGCCTTGCCTCCAGGCAGCCCAGAGTTACCTACAGATAAAGAGACTCTGTCAGGCTCTTTTTCTCTTCTTTACCATGGAATTAGGTTGTGCTTTAGGATTTTTTGTTGCTAATGGGTTTTACCTCAGTTTACCTCAGCTGTAAAGATGATTTTGCCCTGACCTGCTAACAAAAACTGAACTGTTAATGCTTTGAGTTTAACATCAGCTCAGGTCTTTAAATTGAGGTTTCAGATTTCCCTTAGACTGTGACTTACTTGTTTCTGTAGTGACAGGGCACTACTCGCTCTAGCACAGCATGGCTCAGGCTCTTTACTTAGTGTAGATTCTGGTGGCATGCTGTGCTGTATTATGTGGTTACCAGCAACCTATGTGATTGCTTCCTGGTGAAGTCTGTGGATAAGGCGTTTGTGTGTCTAATAGTACAGCTATAGGTAGGTGCCTCAGTTTCTGCAACGCTGGCAGTTGTTTAAGCCTGATTTTAGGTCCAAGGTTTGCTAACAGGAGACACTTCTAAGCAGAACGAAGGTGGGTGCATGAGGAGAGGAGAGACCAGAACTTTCCCTTCATGACGGGGAGGTAGGACACTTGTAGGAACAGGGCGAATCAAAGCAAGACAAAGCTGAGGGGTTTTCAGGATGCAAGGTGCCAAGTTACAAATGTTCTTTCCCTATTTCAGTTGGTTGACCAGTTTGTCCAGTTTTCCCTTTCATTTTAAACGAGTCAATAGTAGACTTCATCAAGAAATGAAAACTACTCAAAGAAATGAGTGTTGTTCTGCTAATCATCTCCCTAAAAGCTTCCTTTGGAAGTTCAGAGATTGACTTGTCTTGAAAGTCTCTTGCATTAACTAGAGATTTCGCTGTATGGGCAGCTCAGGTATTGACAGCACTCTGTTCATCAGCTATACCTGCTTTTAAAGGTTTACCATAAACTGATGGCTTCAAAACCTTCTTCTGTGAGTGGGGGAAAGCAATAAAGCGAGCAACACAAGGGGGAGGTGAGGAGAAATTTGTCACTCAGTTTCTCCTGTTAATTTCTTCATCTGCTTAGAACACTATACCCAATACATAGTGCTTACTGTATGAATTGAGGGCTGGTTTTGGTATTGGATGATGAAAGTGGCAAAGAATGTATAGTCTTTGTTTAGGATAAAACACAAATATATTTGAATGCCTGCTCAAGAGCATGTCATCAGTGTATTTTGAGTACCATGTATTCCCCACTGGCTATCAGGATTTTGCCAACTTTGGTACCCATTCATACTATAACCTACACAGTCCAAGTCTTACAGCTTAATCAGGGTAGAGATGAAGTTGTTGTGTTGCCACGGTAGTGAAGGAAAGGTAGAGTTGGATAAGTAAGAAAACACAACATCAAGTCGTTTTGGAGTACTTTCTGCCACATGAAAACAAGCTGAAACAAGAAAGTCTGTCAATGATACACTGCAGATAAAGCCCATCCAATATGAGCTGCTCACGTTACGCTCAAAAAGGCTCTAAACCCTATGCCCCAAGTCAAATTTCTCTCTGATCTCCCAGGGGTAGGTGCTTGCACTGTAACTTTATGACTAAAATTTTATGCCTAAAAAACCTGTGCAGATTTTAATATTTTATCTCCCAGGACTAGCCTCTTGGTTCCTGAAGAACTGTGCCTGGAATACATGTTAGTGTAGTAGTAAAAGGGAAAGGAAAGGAGGAAAAAAAAGAAGGGAAACAAAATCAGCTTCTTTGCTTGAGAGTATGTAAAACTTACTTCATTAGAATGACTGGTCATAGTTCAGTATTTCTGCTCTTGAATTAGTGTGAATTTCTGCTTTTACGATTTATTTTTTAGAAAAAGAAAAAAAAAGAAAACTGTGCTTAATACTTAGGAAGGAGTAGTCAGAAAATACATTTTATAACAAATGTGGCCTATTTACATTTAAACCATTGCATGGGGGGTTGAGTAGTACCTTATTACAGGCCTAAAACAGGGCAAAGGGTTTGTACATGACTTGTGAGGCTTTGCAGGATGTGCGTATTAGAGAATGGGATCCTAACTTTGGCTGAAGTAAGTAAAAGCGTAAAATCAAAACTATGCTGTACAATGCCCTATAGAACTGCTAAAACTCACTGCATAAGACAGAGGGGTTGATAGATTACCTTGAGGGTTGGTTTGATAGCCCAAGAGCAAGAGTACTGTCCTAAAGAAGCAAAATGCCAAATCTCTTATGAGTTTGACGTTCCTTAGTCCAGTGTGTGCTGGCAGTTGATACTCTGCACAGCATACATAAATCTGAGGACTGAAATACAGGAGTTTCTGTTCTTCTAAAGATTAATCCAGCTTCCCAAAATATTTTTTCTGTGCAGTGACTTTTGAATATGGGCTTTTTAGTATTACTAAATTTTTGTGTGGGACCAGGTTTATACTCTAAACCTGAAATTTTGTGGATTCAATGATCCGATTTTGGGCTGATTTTTCATTTAATTATGTCTGTTCTTTCCCCAGATTTCAGTCTTTCAAGTAGTGGGACCTGACTGTGTATGCCAGACAAAGATTGTGATAATTGTGTGGAATTGGATTAAAATCAAACCTGGCCTAAATTTTTTAGGCATTTGACTGGTCCCAAGACACAGTCACCAAGAAAACAGGGCAAGGGCAGAGGATTGAATCCCTGAATTTTTGGTAGGGTTACCATGGTGTCCTGACAGATGCGTTTCGGAGTACACAAGAAAAGGTATACAAGTAAAATAGCTGTTGTCCTGTTTAGTTTCCCCTGGTGCTTAGGAAATGGATTTAGTCAAGGCATGAGTTACTAACTGCACTGGGGTGAAGACTTGCATTCCTGTTGCATGTTTCCATTCAATAGCTCTGAGATCTAAGCAGATAATATTATTTCTCTTCGAAGAGCAAAGCTGCCTTTGGATGGTTGGGAGGAGTGAGTCTAAGTCGGTATCATCATCTGTGTATATTAAGTTTCTTGTTTGGGCAAGTGGTTTACTGAGAGAGGCAATTGCAGGTAGCTAATATAAAATTGTAGTTAATTTTTAACTGAAGTTTCATTATGACTGTTATTGTAAGATATACATGGTATTCTCTGGTGAGATTGGCACCAAGTAGCACAAGAGATCTTCTGCCTTTGGTCTCTGTAAATACCATACAAGTCTCTGAAATTAACACTAGGTCCTTTTATAACTTGCTGTCTTCCCCAGAAGACAAAAGCTTCCGAATGGATGCCCTTGAAATGAGTAGGAACAAACCTATTTTCCAAACAGTTTGGAATTGCTGCGTTGTTTTTGCTTCCATGATGGCTCAGATTCACGAGAAAAGATCACACAGGCCTCGTTTACTCAACCGATTAAACAAACCCAGTGATCATCTCCTTACTGGTACCTTTCAGGCACTAATTCAGGTATTTATACTGAGGGTGCTAGTTTTGTTGGATAATAAACTGATTTCAATCACTACTGTGCACTTAATGTTCTGAAATAAAAGCTACTCGGATACCTCAGGGTGCGCCAACAGTAAATCAGTATGACTATTGCTACTTTTCATAGTTTTACAGGGGAAAGAAAAGACTAATGATGAGCTTATGCATTAGTCACAGGAGCAAAATCTGGCACATCTTCCAGGAGAACCGAAAAGGTGAACAAGGTCTTGGGAGTGACCGGCAGCACTGAGACGGCTACACCCTGCTGCTCTTGAGTGGGACACATCCCAGAGGCCATGGAGAGACAGTCTCAAGAAACCAGTGCTATGAGGAGGGGTTAGGCTGTATGCATATAAGGAAATAGAGAAATGAGAGTGGAAGTTTCTTGCACACATTAGAGAAGTTCAGAGAGCTGGCCAGGTGTTGCTTTGGATAATTACAGTAGGGTTCCAGGAAGCATCAAGTGTAACATTAACTTATAAAAGTATCAGATGTGCTGAGTGATGTCAGACCAATGAGTTCTCTATGGTTCTGCGTGGCTCTGCAAGGCAGAGATTTGTGCTTCTGCTGCTTTTCCATATCTAGATGTAACCCACATTTTAAGAAGTGCTCATAGTTTTATCTACTACCTGACCAGTAAAAGGAGAGATTCGACATTTCCTTGCAGCACTCTGAACAAAGAGATGCTTTCAGATATGATGAGTGCAAGAACTAATGTGTCAGAATGGATGGCAGCTACCAGATTTTACAGGCTAAATATCTGCTTGCAGCCTGATCTTCATTACAGAGCTGCAAATGTCTAAATACAGAATAATATGTAAGGAACTTGATGTTTTTTGCATAAATTACAAAGATGTAAAATGTGTGAGAGTTTTCCTTTTTCTTTCATTATGTATTATCTTTAATTTTTTTGAGTTGGCACATCTGAATATTGTAATTCGTAACATGCTTACCCTACTGTTTGCTTTGATTATTCAGGCACTTGCATGGATATGTGGCAGAACATGATTCTTAAATGGTTTCCCAAGTCACCATCTGCCAGCTGACACCTTAAGTAACTGTGTGCATTCCCATAACCCAGCGCAGTTGTAAACTGAAATACATTATCAGCCTCAGTGAAAAAGTTAATACCAAAAAACCACATACCCAAACCCCCTGCCAAACGACTCCCCCATATGCTGTTATTTCCTACCTGTTTTTATTCAGTACACGTTATTTATGTAGGAAGGTATCAGTGCGAGCAGGAATGGTGACCAAGCTGGTGGTTAGTGATGGTAAAATCAGTAGAATGTAACAGTTTGGCTGTTAATTTGCACTTAATTAGGGATGCTGTTGCCTGAACTATTGTTTGAAATATTGATGTCACGCACCTTAGGGTGTAATTCTCATACTTGGATACGGCAATAAGCAGTCTGACATTGGGCTGCGGCATTAAGAATGTAAATTGTCAGAGTGGACACGTTTTCTAGCTGTACAAAGGGTTTAAAAACCAAACACACACACACATAGAGAGAAAAACCCCAAACAAAGGCAAAAAAACCCACCCCAAAAACCATAAAAGAACTGTTCTTTGTTTTTTTTGTTCATGCTTCTGTTACAAGAATGATCTGCTGGTGATACACCTTTAATATCAGATGAGCTCTTGACTGCCACAGGGATGCATTCAGGCCAGCACAACAAAATGTAACACAATGCCTGTGTCTGATAGGCTTTGGGTAGAAGTTGTGAGTTTCTTTTGTTTGCTAATACTGAAGAGGTCACCATGTAAAAAGGAAGTTAAAAATGCTTTATGCCTTTCTACTCCACAATCGAGGGCATCCCCCCACCCAGATCAGTTTGAACACACAAGTGCAAAACAGAGCGAGTAAGTGCCAGGAGTGGAAAATGCGCTGGGGTACAACTGCGCACTTCTTGTTAGGCTGCGTTTTCCTTTGTGAGGACTATTCCAGGGATCCACTAATAGAGCTGCCAGTAAATCTCATGGATTTTTATTTTCCTTGTTTTACTTTGGGCTCTCTGATTATTGTTTAATCTGTTTCTGATAGTAGCTTCTGATTTTTCTCCTTCGCTTAGGCCATTAAAGTGCTGCTGTAGGTATTGTTAGACAGTAATTCATTATTACATTACCCTGTTGTGTGTGTTGCACATTACCTTGTGCAATTATTTAATTACAATATAATTATAGGATGCCAACCTACCAGAACAGATAGATGAGTAAAAATTGCACTTGGAAGTATAAAACATTTGGATTCAGCTGCAGAAAAGATTCATTGGCTGTAAAAAGAACGGGCTTTTGAGGATGATGCTTATCTGCGTCAATACTGTAAGTGCATTTTACTTTGGAAAACTCCCTAGAGGGTTCATGAGACTTGCTTGTTTGCTTTTTGCTATAAACCTTGTTGGGCTCAAGGGTTCCCATTAAGCCCATGTTGAGAATACACCCTTCTGGTGGAATTACTAAAAAAGCTTTCTAGGTAATATTACAAATATAATTACAATTGAGTTAGTAGTTATTTAAACTAACCCAGATGGTGGCAGAGCTTGAAGCTTTGCTTCAGTGTTGTTGCCTTATTGTTTCTTACATCGTTTTGTGTTTGTGCATGCACTTTGAAAACAGTGTTTTCATGCATCTAGAAGGGGTCCACTGAGCTGAGGCAACCAAGGACTGGGAGATGAGTAAGAGTAGTTTCCTTATGATGCTTTTTCTGAACAACATAGCAGAGGCCCTTGGCCTCCAGGTATCGAACATTTGATCATAAGGTGCTGGAGTTTAGGCTTCTGGCTTTAAATATATGAATGTGAAGTGAGTTCAAGCTCATTTTGGGTGTTCAGGTACCAACTGGTTCAGCATATACCTCATAAAAATACAACTGACACCTGAGATAATTCTATATGTATTTAATAAAAGGGAACCTTTTTTATTTGGGAAGTCAAATTTACAGAAAGAATGTTCCTAGTATTTAGCTGGAAATTGTTGTCCCAAAGAAATTTCTTGTTGCTGTGATGGAGCTGCAAAAGCAAATTAAACCAGAACTGAATGAAGCAGTTGGATTTCTTCCAAGAAGCTTACAAATGCATTGGAAAAATTGAATATGCAATAAGAATTAAGGGGGGATTATAAGAAAGTATTACATTCAGTTAGTAGGATAATTTAATAAATTTCTAGTCTAATGAAACAGTGGAATGCTCTCTTTTTCAACACTTCTATTAACGTGACTAATCTTTATTCATTCATATGATGGTGGTGCTTTTTCTGTTAATGGAATGACTTCTATGATACTACAACATTGGTAGGATGGTAGCCTGTGAAGAAGTATTGAAAGCATGAGGTAAAACCACGTAAGACAAATACTGGAAGCAGTCTAAGGCTGATGCAGCCTCATTCCTGAGCCCTCGGTTCTCCTTCTGAAACTGTATTTCAGTCCACTTATGCATATGCAAAGTTCTTGGTCTCTCAGCATGATTTAGCTGTACAAATCTGTGTTAAAAGCAGTGAACAAAGGAAGATCAAATCCATCTGTTCTTGCAACAAAATGATGATGTGCAGATGCAGCCATGTTATCTATACACATTTCTCTTCCTGTGCAGAGGCTGGGCAATAAGATTCAATATTCGGTTGATGAGATTGGTATTTTGTAACAATAGTAACTTTGACTATAGAAAGTAAGGTTGGAGCAAACAGAAGACACTAACTGATGAGTGGGGACACACAGAAAGCTCTTGAGAAATTACTGAAGTAGGGATTTACTTTCAACGTCCTTACATACATGTACAAAAGAAAGTTACTGAAATTAAGATTAGACGACTAGGAGCATTTATGTCTGTAATTTAGTAGGTTTTGTCTGCCTTTGTATGAAAGCCAGTACTTGAAGCACTGAACTTCTCAAAGAGGCTTAGGCTGTTTTGTTACCTGTGTGTCAAGTCTCAGCACTTGGGGCCAGTTTTTGAGCTGCGGCATCTCAGGCATGTGAAGTACAGAGTCCCAGTGCTCCTCAGCACTATACAAATATACAGACCATCCAGGTCTGAGGTCTGAGGGGCATCTCCTGTTTATTTCCTGTTCAAGTAAGTTAGGCTGATAGCTGGAGCTTTAATGTTTCCCAGGAGCAGGGAGCTAAACTACTCTCTAAGCTACTTTCTACTTGAATGGCTCTCGGGTGCCTCTCCCCTAAGCAGGGACCGGTACAGCCAGACAGTGAGTAGCTTACATACAGCACAATTTCATAGTAAACTGAGTTCATGTTCTGCATCAATGTAACAGATGCTAATATTTTCCAGAGGACTTGCTGTTTTAAACTAGTTTGTATGATCCCATAACCGCGTTTTCAGAAGGCTGTCAAGAGGAATGGTCAGTAATTTACTCTGGAGACAGGGGAGAGGTATATTTTCAGTCTTATAACAGAATTTGCAATGTATGTGGGCTTATTTCTTGAATGGAGCTTTGGGGGAGACACAGATGTGTTAGGTTTTCATTCCAGATTTCAAGCTCAAATGGTAAAGGCATGTCCAAGGGGATGCAGATACTGACTAACTGTTCGTTGTGAACTGCAACATGGCAGTCGATGCTGACAGGTACTGGGGGCTCTTCAAATGTCAACAGTGTTGAAGTGGAAGAAGAGTGGTGCTCTCCAGTCATGAATAGTACATATAATACATAGTCATATCATTTCCAAGAACGCTTCTTATATGTTTCCAGCTAATCTTCTTTTCCACCTAAACATACTTTTATGTTAAGTACTACCTTAGCCTCTTCTCCACTGTGTGTTCTGATAAACCATGTAAAGAAACCAGACAAATTGGTTCAAGAACAGGAAAATAAACAACATGCTTAAATAAGTCAGAAAACATGTTCTAAATGTCAACAGTGACTTTTGAATGACCATGTTTATTAATGATCAAGAACAAGCACAGCCCATTTCCTTCTCCCCCCCGATTTTGTATTGCTAGAATCAAGTGGAACATCAACTTCTATTGCTTCGAGAAATGACTGAAAGCTCCCCAGTTTTTAACTAGGCTCTCACCAGAAAGCTTGGTTTCACAGGGTGGTGATTTACACAGAGACAAAATGAATTTTTACCAGAGAAGAAAAAGAATTAAATGGACTTTTCAGTATCACCATATTTTTACTTATGATTTTTGCATTTAAATGCTTTTCTGTTGTATCTTAACGTCAGTCTGTGCCAGCGAGCAAAACCAACAGGGAAATGTTTGTTACTTTATGAGAACGTGAGCTTGCAGGAACACTTAGAGCAGTCTAGAGGCACCCGAAAGTAGAGCTGCTTTGGGAACCAGATTCCCCAATTCATTTACAAAAGCTAACCAACAAGTAGTCAAGAACCTGGCTGTTTTTACCATAACCTTCCAGCAGCTGGCAGTGCAGATACCACCAGTCAAGACCGTTTCAACCCTTGGATGTCAGTCTGGGGGTTCCATGCTCTGTGAGCACCAGCGTGGCAAGTGCCCGGGAGCTCCAACGTTTCTTTTCTCCTATAGCTGTAATAGCCCAGCTCTTAGGCAGATATGCAAGTAAGTCAGTAAAAGTAACCTGTCTCTAGGATACTTTTGCTGTGATCAAAGATAAGTTTACCACTACGTAGGTTTCTTTGTTTCTTCTCTAATAGGATCTGAAAATAAATGGAAAAAGAATATCATTGGATTCTTAGAGTAGAATAAGCAGCTACGGGTGCCAAGGTTGCTGGCTCCTGCCAAGTTGCAGTAGGTCACTGAAATTCTGGGGTTCAACAGCAGTGCTCTCTGTCAGTCCCAGATTTAATGACAGTATTTAATGGCAGCTTAATGATGTAGCTCTGGAGGATGTTGAGGTATAAAACTGATTTTTAAATGAGATGGTTAAGAGACACCTGACAGTGACAGATGGAAAGGTCTTTAGGTGACATTAAGGCTGTTTAAAGGAAAAAGTGAGTAAGAAAATCAGTTATATGTGGTAAAGCTTGATTTTTTTTTTTTTAATAAGTTATGTATAATTCAATGATTCAAAGCAATAACTGCGATGGTGATTTTGGAGCTAAGAAAATTACACTCAGAAGGCTGGAGCAAATAAAGTCAATTCGATTACTGTTTTAAGTCCTCTTCAGAAGCATTTCATTTGGTAATGGTTTAACCATAAGCTACAGTGGTTTTCTAATAGAAAATGCATTATTTCTGAGCTAATAGTAGGAAATATAACCATTACCAGTTGTCCAGAAAATAGAACAGAGAGATACGAGACTACAGAATGTTCCAGGAGGTTTTCCTACTTAAAGTGCACTTGAATATTATGTTTTATATGGCGTTTTTCAGTTATACTGTCCAAACAGCCAGGTTAAAAAATTATGACCAAGAAATAAAACCCACCCTGATGAAGAAACAGAACTCAAGAACGGAGGTGTCCTGCTTTCAGATGCCAGGAGGAGACTAACAAAGGGTACTGCCACAAACAGTCATGGGTTGGTTTCAACACAGCCGGATGAATAGCATGATGTAACGAATTACATCAGCTTGATGAGCGATGCACGTTGGTGGATGCTGGCGAGGAGGAATCTAGGAATTCAAGGGGCTTTTTTTCAGGTATTCTGTCTCCTCCTCCTAGGAGTTCTGCCTTCACTCCTCTTGACATGGTTTTAAACCTAACTGTACGACTAGGAAGAGATTGCTCTCGGGTTGTTTCTGGTGCTTGGCTAAAATAAAGAGCACTAAAGGTAGGTTATTTCTGAAATGACCAAGGGGACCTTTAAGTGAACAGTAAAAGGGATTGATATAGAGCTCAAATTTACAAATCTACGTAAGAGGCACCTTACATCCAAACACTGCCTCAATTGCGTCTCTTAGCAGAGTAGAGATTGTCTTAAGAAGTGGAAGGAAGGACTTCTAGCAGAGCCATTGAAATTTCAACACATCACAAACGCTATTTTTCTTGTGTTCTAAAACCTTGCTTTGCTTTTCTAAGTGGTGCTCACGGGCTTGAGACTTGAGATAAAACACAAGTGTGTAAGATGTCCGCAAAAGCCGCGCAGTTACTCAGATATTATCACAAATAGGGGGGGATTTGACAGTGGCTTTAAGGATGCAGCAGAACTCAGCAAGAGAAGGATGTGCTTTTATTCCTTCTTTCCATCTGGTAGTTTTCTTTCCATGAATTTTATCTACCTGTACCTTTTAGAAATACAGCTTCAGTCTCTCTGCCAGAGCCATGGAAGCTGGTCTGTCATGTGTTTGAATTAGTATGTTAACAGGACAAGAGCTGCGGAAATGTATCTTGGCAGTTCTAACTCTGTGTACTGAGAAATAGCATATGATAAGGGAAATTAACGGTAGTAGCACATCAGCTAGTGTAAATACAACTGGCAGTTTTTATTTGTATGTGCTTTCTGGTTTTGCAGAGGGTAAAGAAAAGTGCCAACCTGAACAGCAGCCTATTGAAACTTGGTGCTTGAAGTTATGGAATTTGTGGATTGGTTTCATCCTGTGATTTTATTGTTTGTCATTGTGACATGCGCTAAAAGCTCCCATGGCAGATATTTCTAACACATTTCTCAAAGAGCATTAATGATTCATTGTTTTTAGGGCTTTTGTTCTGTTCTCTGTGTGTGGTGATTCCATGGGTTCATTACCTAAGTCCTAAGGCCAAACTGATCCCTAGTGTATCTTCTAAGCCAGCTGAGGGTGGGAGGATGGATGGTAGTTAATTGTTAACATTAGGAGCAACTTTTTGCTGGATTAGTATTGAGTTGAATCCAGACAGAACTACTGGATGTCAGTGTGCTTGGAATACTCAGTTTAGAAACTCACTTAGGTACCCTTCTACCTAACTCACACTTACAGAAGTTCGTATTTGTAAAGGCTGTATAAAATGCTTTTTTTTATATAGATTTGGAAATTGCTGTGGTTTTGTTTGTTCCCTATTCATTTATTTTTTGATATTAACATTCAGACTGTTGCTGACTAATGCTGCTTAAATTTCTTTGAATCCTACCTTTTTGCCTGATATACATGACTAAATCACATAAGAGGAGTGGGTTTTAATGGATTAAGAGCATTTTTTTCCTAGCTTATTGTCTTTGTAGTCCGCATGCTAATTTATTGGTTCAGTGAAGCGCATGTTAACCCGGTGGATTATTACAGTCTAGATGCTTGTAGAAATATTTTATTTGAGGATGAAGGGTCAGGATGTTCTTACCGATCAATGGTCTTGACACACTTAAGGTATATTAAAAGTGAAGATGAGCTATGCTGGTGGGGTAAAAAGTTACACGCAATAACCAAGCCAACAGTAGTCCTGCGAGAAGGATTAGAGGAAATTACATGTTTTAGAAATAATGCTTTTTAGATTTGCATTAGAGCTTCTAAAGCCTTACCAGTGTAAGCTAAGGTGTTCCCCTGTTGCTGGAGATCTGACTTTGCTTTCTTCCTGTTTATACTTCCTAAAAGCTTTAGGACTTGGCTTCGCATGTCCCCTGATGTACAGAAGTGATGAAATGCCAAGCAAACAACTATGTGCAGCGTTATATGAATAAGGTAGATAGTCTTAGTGGAGAGAGAAACCTCACCAATACATTTAGTTAGCAATTAACTTCTTAAGGCCTTCATTTCATGTCCTGGATAGCTGGATATCTAGCTCTTTGTTAGCCACTGTTCCCAGCATTGTTTCATTCTGCCATAAATTCTGCCCTGTTTTCTTCCCTGTGAGGTCTGTTCTCCACATGTTTGCCTGTTGATTTGTAATACTTTCCTGTCAGTGGCATGCTAAAGTTAATGAAGCGTTTCATCTTTTATAGGAAGCTGAGATACTGTATGCTCATTTTAAGGGGAAGGATTTAGTCCCATGCAGTTCATTGATACTTAAACCGTGTTTCTGAGCAGAACTTTGTGCAGCCCTCATTTTGTCAAGTCACGTCTCACGAACCTTGC
Source organism: Lathamus discolor (assembly GCF_037157495.1). Classification (NCBI taxonomy): domain Eukaryota; kingdom Metazoa; phylum Chordata; class Aves; order Psittaciformes; family Psittacidae; genus Lathamus; species Lathamus discolor. Next base: position 2,406,812 of record NC_088887.1, on the reverse strand, counting down.
AAAATCTGAAACATCATGAAAAACCCTGGGTTTGTAAATCTAAGCTCTAATTGCCTATATTTAAAATGTGATGCAGCTGATGCTGGCTTTCTCCATCTGGCCTCCTCTAACTGTCCTCAGTCTTGATCTGTTTCTTGGATACCACTTGATAGATCACTTGAAGCATAAGATGCCTTTGTTCTCAGGTTGTCTAAGTTCTAGACTAGTTCTTTGCATATGTTTCTAAATGCTTCTTAGCTCATTTTCATATGTTACTTTGCTGCATTATTTACTAGTTGCATCACAGTAGTCCCCCAGTCTTCTACTGTTTGCTTGAAACTAAGATCTGGTCCTGCAGAGGTTTTTATTCCTTCTCTTCGATTCAAGTCAGAGGCGCAACTCTCCCTTTCCCATATCCTGTCTGAAGGACAGCCATTTGGCCTTGAACACAACCCTGTTTAGGACAAGTGTTAGTTTATATGTTGTGAGAAGGTTAGACTCAGAATTTAGGCAAAAGGAAAGGGAATTAAAAATATGGGGTCAGGTACTCAGGATTGTTAACAGCCAAGTTCCATGGGATTGACAGAAGGATAAGTTTAAGAGCATCCAAAGGCCAACATTTTGCAAACTTGTTAACTCTTGGTGTTTTGATCCAAGTGTTTTCTTGTTAATAAACGCGGTAAGTCTTCCTGGTTATAGTATAATGATGTAGTAAATCATAGATGATTAAAAAAGGCATCCTTTTTACTCTCAGGATGAGTAAATGGATAGAAGAACAATTTGCAACAGAAGATATAGATCCATATTTTCAAACATTCAAATTTAACTATGTCCTGGATTCAAAAAATAAGTTTTCTCCTTCTTAGTAGCTGGTGCAGTACTGTGTTTTAAACTTCAGCCTGGGAACAATGCTGATAACACACGGATGATTTTAGTTGTTGCTAAGTAATGCTTATCCTGATTCAAGGACTTCTCAGTCTCATGCTCTGTCAGTGAGGAGTGGCACAGGAAGCTGGGAGGCAGGACGCCTGACCTGAACTAGCCAAAGGGGTATTCCATACCACAGCATCTCATGTCCGGTATAGAAACTGGGGAGAGTTAGCTGGAAGGCCCAGATCACTGCTCTGATCGGGCTGGGTATTGGTCAGCGGATGGTGAGCAATTGTATTTTGCATAAGCTGCGTTTATTGTTTTCCTTTTTCATATTTTAGTTACATGTTTTCTCCACTTATTATTTCCATTATTATTACTAGTTGTAGTAGTAGCTGTAGTAGTTTCGTATGGTACCTTAGTTATTGGACTGTTCTTATCTCAACTGGTGGGATTTACATTCTTTTGATTCTCTTCCCCATCCTTCTGGTAGCTGCGGGGGAGAGAAGAAGGAGGGGAGTAAGCGAGTGGCTGCGTGGTTGTGAGTTACTGGTTAGGCTTAAACCACAACAAACTAGTACAAGTGGGTACACCATCTCTCATGTAGTGCTGGAAACTTATCCTTACGTCTGATTTGCTGAATTTACTTTGATTGATTTAAGCCTGTCTTGAATTCTGCTGACAAATCAAAGGGAAAAGAATAAGAGAATAAGATCCAGTAACTGTGCAGCCCAACACTATAAGTGGATCTAAAGGGCATCAGCCCTGTTTGACCTATAACCAGTGGTAAATACCGACTGCTGGCATTTAACTTGCAGTTGGGTGCCTGGAAAAGATGCCTTAAAACTGTGCTTTCGAGGGGAGGTACAAACTTGTGGTGTTCTGCGATTTGCCATTGTATTTTATTCCTGTGGCTGAGTAAAGTCTGATTTTACTGGACTAATTTGACGGAGGAATCAAGTTTCCCCCGTTATGCATGAGAAGTTCTGGTGGGCCAAAAGGATATGGTGGTTTATTCTTCGCAGGCTACCCTACTGCAAGTTGTTGATGAGGGCAGAGCAGCTCTGTTACTTGGAAGATTATTGTGTTCTTTTTTGCCACATTTGTGCTTTTTGCTCCGAGTTGTGATGATTTTAGCTGCTTTGGGATGGAACTGATGGCGACTTGGTCACTGGGAACTGGATTCACTTTTACTCCAGTGGAAATTTCAGCATCAGTCGAATGATGCTATAGTGGATGTGATTTCTCCATACAACTATTTGAATGAAGTTCAGTGGCAAGTACTGTGGCTCGACAGCCAATAGGAGCTGTCTGCATATCTGTAAATACATAAGTAGATTTGAGCCGAGGCAGATGGATTAATCATGATGGACTTTGGTGGTATTTGGCTTGTGCTCTTTTTCTGGAGTTGTGTGTCAAAGTTTGGGGAATTTATTTCTCCTTCTCCCCATCTCCACCATTTATTCACCATGTTTGTTGGGTTTCTTTCTTCACCATCTGTCTGGGACTGCTACTAGGTAAAAGTACTTTACTGTATTTGTCAGTAACTTTTTTATTCTTATTTGATAGAAATGAGCTTTCACTGATTAGTTGAGTACTTTAAGCCCTGCAAAGCCTACTACCAGCTGTATGATGAATCGCTTTGTATTTCTGAAGCCTGAAGGATAACCATGTACTGGGGCCAATGTAAGACCGTTCTTGGTTTTGTATTATTTAATATTATTTATGTTTCATGAAGTAATGATCTTGTTACAAGGTCATCAGGAGTATAAGTAAATTTAAGTTTTAGCTTGCAGGGTAGTTGGTAGTGCTTCAGAAACTCTGCTGTTAATCTTTACTTTTTCGCCCTCTGGAAAGAAGTACTATTGCTTTTGCCAAGCTAACTAAACTTATTTAGCTTTCAATGAAACTCACCCTTTCATGTTCTCCTTGCTCTCCAAAGTTCTTGAATGATGGCCTTGGGCAATGAATATATAGACTGAAGGTTATTGTAAGGCAGCTTATCAGCTTGAGGTGTTTTTCTTCTGTGGGAAGCAAGGAAAATCCCATGTCTGTTGGGCAGTTTGGCATTTATATTGTGTGATAAATACTTCTGGAATGGTTGAATTAGACTCTGAGTTTAATTGGGTTTAAATGAGAAAGAAGTCCTTCAGCACTGATAAGGAAGAAGAAAATAATTCATTGTTTCTGGTTCTGCAACAGGTTTTGAATTGGATATTTGTGAAAACAGAAAATCTGTAGACACTTTATGTGCTTTTATGTCATTCCTGCATGCTGCCCTGTCTATACAGTTAAGTATTCTGTTAAACATATGATGTCTTATGTGGTGATTGTGGGGTGAAATTTCACATCCTGATATAGATTGGGGTCCATACTCTTGGAATTCTTATTTCTAAAGGATTGCTTAAGAACTGTAATTTCTCCTAAGAATATTTGATGTGATGCATGCCTTCCCTGGAGACACAGGTAGGCTATTTCTTGCAGTCCCTCATCAGACAGTGTAGCAAGGAAGAGATGCTTATTTAAGGAGATGATTATTTTCAGCATAAGAAATAAAAATTCTTGAAGGTGAGGAAGAAAGCTGCTTTGCCTGTTTACAACGAGCAGACAAAATGAATAGTGTTCAAGCAGAGTTTTGTTTTGTACATGTGTCAATGCAATTATTAATGTAGTGTCTGTGTGCCTAATAAAATTAGATGCATCTGGCATTTAAGTCTTTGCTGCGGTAGTACTTGTGTTTATTTTCTTTTACACTATTATGAATCAGTAATGTAGTTTTCTATAGGTAGAAACAAAACTGATTCTCATCTCAATAAATTGCTTAATAATAGTGTCATGCATTTGCTTTTGTTTGTCATCAGAAAGAAAAGAACATCCATTGCTCTGAGTAAAATAGGAACTTTAATGAGCTTTGCCAACAAAAAGTAATTATTTTGTCAAAATCATGGTGTTATTTTCTGAAAAGAATGACACTAACACTTACTTTGGGAAGTATTACCCTAGTCACATTCATATTTCCTCTTAGAATATTGTGTGAACACAAGAGCCAGCAAGCTAAATGTTAATAAGCAATATATTGAGGCATCTTACTGAGCAACATTTAGATGCTCATCTTATGAAAATCATTATTTTTCTTTGCAGCACCTACCTAACAAATAACATGGAAGCATCATACATGGGAGAAAAAAAGCTTTCAAAGAAAGCTTCAGAATGCCACTGACAAGAACTCAACTTCCTTTTCCTAAGCACCCTTGTAGGATTTTTCCTGAATGACCAATTTTGATTTCAATTCAGGTTTCACTTTTAACCTTTCTTCTACTTGATTAATAGGCTAAGATGAAATCTATTTATTTAAAACAAGCAAACACAAAAGGATCTGGACAGGAATCACAAGGGGTTTTTTGGGTTTTATGAATGAAGGCCCTTACAGCAATACTAACTGTGCTCACTGCTTAGAATGGAAGTGGCCTCTGCTCTCTTCAGTGGTCCAAAATGAAGATTCTGGGTGATCCTGGCGATCTTATTTCACAGATTTTAGCATGTCAGTAGCAATTATGTCTTATTTTACCTTCTAGTATCTCTTTTCAATCTATATATTTGATAATCACACCAGGATACCCCAAGTAGAGCAATAGGTACGTTCATCAGATACTCAGCCTTGAACAAGTGCAAGGAAATATTCCAATGTAAGGAAATATGCACTTGTTAGTGAAAGAATAATCTGCATTCATCATCACAGTATCTGTCACATCAGAGTTTCCCAAATGCCAGAAATACCAAAGTGCTTGCTAGTTCCTCTACACTAATGTTGTTTTACAGCGTTCCAGTTTATTCATTTGTATTCACTGTCTAGATCTCCAGAAAAACCTGATAGGGCATGACTTTCAGGGAGAACCTATATACAGAGCAATATATGGTACTTTTCTATTCAATTTTATTCATATTTAACAAACAAAGTGTATCTCTGAAGACTTCATTCTTTCAGTATACATTCTTTTATTTATACTTTAAAATATAATGAATTTGCAGTGCTTTTACCTCAGTATAGGTCGCTATATGAATTGAGCCTATCATTATGACTTCATGGAAAAGTCAAGCTTGGAAAGAAGGGTAGATTCACAAGGAACAAAAACCTCTTCATCTTTAAAATCTATCATCTTAGATAATTATTGGATGTGACACGAGAGAAAGACACATGCAAGTAGAAAACTATTGATTTTTGTGTTACTTGACAGAGCTGGAAAATTCAACATGCAATTCTCTAGCAAATTGATCAAACCAAACCCTTTTTACCTGTTTACATGACATGCATCATAAATATAATAAATATAATCTTTACCTTACATGCATCTGTCCTGGGTTCAGCAGTAGCAGTCATTTTTCTCCTTCTTAGTAGCTGGTGCAGCGCGGTGGTTTTGACTCTCAGCCTGGGAACAGCGCTGACAACACCGATGGTTTTAGTTGCTGCTCAGTGATGTTTACTCTGACCAAGGACTTTGTGAGCCTCATGCTCTGCCAGGGAGGAGGGGAAGCCGGGAGGAAGCAGAGACAGGACACCTGACCCAAACTGACCAAAGAGCTATTCCATACCACAGCACATCATGCCCACTGTATAAACTGGGGGCAGTTACCCGGAAGGGTGAGATCACTGCTCAGGTCAGGCTGGGTATTGGTCGGCGGGTGATGAACGGTTGTATTCTCTCCCCTTGTTATTTCCCTTATCATTATTGTTATCGGTGGTAGGGGTAGAGGTTTGTGTTATACCTTAGTTACTGGGCTGCTCTTATCTCAACCCTTTGGAATTACATTCTTTTGCTTCTCCTCCCCATCCTTCTGTGAGTGAAGGGAGGAAGGGAAGGGGGTGGGGTGTGAGAGAGAGACTGCATGGTTCTGAGTTACGTCTGGGCTTAAACCATGACGGCATCGTAAATATAATGCATTCATATATAATTCCTAGTGCTTTAACAAAACCACCAAACTTGCCAGTTGGGGAGGGAGAAGAGCAGCCTACATGAGGCCCTGTAGAGCACTTTTGAAGAGCTGTAATTGAGGGAGAGATTTTTTGCTAGTGGGAAACAAAAGTCTGATCACCCCATGAAGTTCTGGGGCCTAGGGACTGATAGTAAAGAGAAGGTTTAACGTTTGATCTTGCTATGGTACTTGACATGTGGATAAACAGAAATCTAGAGTTAAACCTGCAGTGAGCAGGTTTCATCTGCTTGGAAGATCTTCTCTGATGTCTGTGCATGGAAGTTAGTTTGAGCAATTATGTTTGCTTTACTGCTCAAGTTCATGCGTAACTGACAGGATTAAAACTTCAGGTGCGTATAAAGTTGCACTGACCCTGTAGCTAGAGCTAAGTCATTTCTCTCAGCTTTGTTTTCTGGCTCATTTGCTCTAATAAAATGTCAGATTTATGAGGGAAAGTATCTAACTGAAAACTTAAGCAAGAGCTTAAAAGGAGAATTGCCGAGTTCAGGTTCAGCTTTTCTTCAGATGGAGAACTTTATTGAATATGTCAAGATATTCTAATAACTTCATAATGGTTAATGTGAACAAATTAACACCTGCCTGTGTAAGGTGCCTTACTCAGTGCTCCTAGCTAATGTTCTGATCATCTTGGTTTCGCCTGGAGAAAGCATGTAGAGTAAGTGGGGTATGAGAAAGGTACACCAAGAGGAAGGCAAAGGGTCCAACATCTGCTTAGCATGCAGAGAAGGGTTCCCTGGTTTGGTTCTTCTGCTGTCTCTGTTAAAAGCCTGGCTGTGTTGGGGCACATAAATGATGGGCTTCTGGTTTCCCAGTATGACCAATTACAAACGTAAAGCTTTCTTGAGTGTTAAATTTATCTGGCAAGTACTTTAGGAGCTACAATGCGTTCTCTAATGAGTGTGATAGGGTGGGAATGGAAAGCTAGACACGTTGCATTGCCCCCTTTTACTGCTTGGGGAGAGGAGACAGCCATCTAGTTTCTTCTAAAGGCAGAAAGCAGCTCAGTGCTGCTGGCAAGATGCTTGCTCTTTCATTACAGCTATTACATACATACATGTTTAAGTATGCTTTGAGTGGCTTTGCAGTGCCTTTTATTCAAGGGCTTGGCGATCTTTACTAATTCCATAAATCATTTTAGAGACAGTTTTATTGGACTGCTTTTTTAGTTAATTGACTACAAGCTATTACCAAACCCACTAACTTGTATATGTGTATCTGTGTATTTCATTCTACAGGAGCTCTCCCATTCAATCATTTCTGGACTAAACATTTTTGTCTTCTATTGGAGCCTCGATAAGGGTAATGCTGTTTGGAAAGGGCTAGAATTCCATTGTACTTGCACATGTATTATTTAGTAAGTGTTCTCAATGTCTTTTAGAAGACAGCAAACATACAGAGTACGTTACAATCATTAAGCAAGCTTGTCAAGAGGGATTGGAATACAACCTTTTCCTGTGTTGTAAGGGAGCTTCATGATCTATGGCTGGCTGGCTTTTTCTTTCTTAAGGTAGTCCTATTGGATATCATAGTGAGCTGTGCAAGCTGATTGTTACTGACTCCATCAACCCAGCCATTGTCATTGATAGCAACTTCAGATGTCGCAAAGCAGGAATTTTGTTCTGTAGATAAAACACACAGCTACTTGCTGCTCTGAAGAGGGCTTCAAGCTGTATGAGTGTCCTGGTGCTGTGGATTTCTAAATTGCTGGAATTTTAGGCTCATTATCTTTTCTAAATAGGTAGCACTTCTGTTAAATTATGCAAAAGGCGCTTTTATGGGTGGAGGTTTGTTAAAGACTGAAATATCTCCTTGAGAGTCGGAAGTTTTGTCTCCTAGAATTCCAAATTGCTATGTAGATACCTTCTTTTGGGGAGGGCATCTTTCATTCCTAAATAACCACTGGCACAAGAATGAAAGCAAGGTACTGGAGAAATTCTGCTTTAACAATTCTGTGCTCATGAGAATGCTATCCTATTGAGTTATTTCATATTTAGCTGCTTTCATGTGTGCCACAGATTTTATTGCATGGAACTGGGACCTTTGTGAATGCAGATCTGTTAAAGAAATAGTATCTGGCTCTGGATCTCTAAGACTTTCATCTGTTAATTGAGGAGGATTGTTTTTATATTACAGTGTTTCATTTATTGGCATTAAACCATATCTAAATCATGGAAGGAGAAGAAATTTCCTTGTAATGTGTTTTGATTGGGAAGCCGTGCATTGGAAGTTTATAATAAAGATAAAACAAATGCTGGTGAGTTGCTTTGCAGAAAGACCATTAATATACAATGAAAAATTAATTGAGCTTGATTTTTCCATGAATTCCAGATTGGTGTTCTGCTGAACCTCAGTTCCGCTGCGAAAAAGTAAAATCCTGTGTGTTAGAAAAACTTAAGCCGTGGTTGCTCCCAGCTACACCAGTGTGAGAGATGGTTAGCATTAGAAAGAACTGTGCGATAAGGCACTTACATTACAGGATCACATCAAATATTATCATGAATGGTTAAAAACTGAGATTAAACAGTTTATGCGTGATAGAAAACATGCATTTAAAGGCACTTAGCCTAATTTGGGAGAAGGTTGACTCATCATGCGATGATTTACCTGGAGAAGGATTACACCCAGTTGTTCTTGATGTTTGCCCTTTCTTTTGTGGAACCAGTTCCCATACAGAACTGGGATATCAACATGATATGTGGATATTTTTAGTATAGAAAAATGTAACTTCATAAAGAAATGGGTAAGGAAATTGTTGAATGTGTGTGCAGTCTCCAGGGTTTGTTGCTGAGGGACAAGCCTGGTGAACAAGGAGTCGCTTTCTCTTTGTTCCTGGACTTGCCACAGATCTGCTGAGTGACCTTGGATTAAAGCCATTTTGCCTTTCCACATCTATTCTGCTTTACTTTGTCGTGGCCTCTATCTAACTGTCCATCTAAATGTACAATGCATTTGTTCAGTGTGTTGTTTTTCAGATAGCACATAGCATAAGGGGACATTTTCTTGCTTCCATATCAAATTACTACCCCTCCAATACATGCAGACATATGAGTTATATTACGATAACACTTTCTTAAAACTGATGTATATTTTCATTCAGTGTTTGAGGATGGAAATAATTATAAGCAAAAAACCAATATGGGAAAACCTGTTCCCAGCTTAGAAGTTTCAGAAAGCTAGAAATGAAGGGGGAAATGCCTACACAGTGGTGTATTTCTGAAACACTGGAGCTATAGAGAAGCTTTAGAAAATCCCTTAGCTGATAAAATATACAGAAATCACTACTGGTAACATAAAGTCCTTTCTCCTTCCTGCAAAAGCTGCTCATCACCCTAATGAGGTTATCCAAGCAGCAGTGAGACACAGAGTCTAGGATTTTATATAAGCGTTTGGCTCCAGCATGAGTTGTTATTGAGAACCATCTCAGCAGAGTCAATAACACTGAAGGTTCAGCAGAGGCAGATGTGGCAGCTCCTCCCAGGAAGATCCTGGCACACTTGCAAAGTACCAGCTGAAATACTGCAGTGACAGATAAGGAAGCAATTCGTATGCCACTACTACTATGTAATTGCTAAGCACATGCCCACAGAACAGAACTCACCAGCGTTTGCTGTCACGGCTGTCCAGAGTTCCAGAACTGGTTAAAAGGGAAGAGGCAATTGAACTGGTGTAGTAAAGGGTCTTTCCAGAAGTTACTCTTAGCAAATAGCTCAAGCAATGTACTGGGATTTGTTGTGTGCAAACTGCCAATATCCAAAATGAAAGAGGCGAAACCATTTTAACAGTGGTTGCTTGCCTCGCTTGGTTTGTGAATTGTCTAAAAGAAAGCTTCTGAGTTACCATTGAGAGTTACTTCTATTTTCCCTAACAAATAAGTAATACAGCGGAGGTGTAGAGGCTAAAAGGCCTGCTGGAGGCCGGATAGGAAGAGCCCCCATTTCTCATTAAATAATGAATACCAGTAGAACATCAAGTTCCCAAAGTGTTTTATGGATCCCACCTCATTAAATCTTTATAACACCAGCCAGAGTAATAGCATAAAGGTCAGCCAAGACTTTATTCTTATACATAAACAAAGGAAGATGTGTCATCTGTGCCAATAAATTGAAATGAATTAATAACTAAAGAAACACTTGATATATTTGATCTATACTGTACTTGGGTATCCTGTTCCTAACAGGCACTTCTATGGTACCCAGCTAATGGTACAGTTTTAAAAGCTTTTAAATATATGGAGTTTGGTGCTGGAAAGTGGGTTTCCCAAAGGCAAAACCATCATGTGCATGTTTGTAGGAGTAGTTGCAAAGTATTTTTCATAAGCATGAAGTTCTACATGAAGTGGAGACAAGCAAATTGGGAATAAAGGATGATTTCTGACATCAGGAGTTTGATCTAGCTGGTAGCTTTTATTACCTACACGGTTATCTGAATGTGCAGTTTCCTGCAGTACTCTGTCTGATTGCAGCTGGCATTGCTTCTGTGGAAGAGGTGGTAGGGATAGAGCTTTTTCACATACCAGGTGAATTTCCCCTCCCCTTTCCCAGTCTGTCGCTTCTTCTCCCACCAGAAACATCTCTCAGCATGTTCCTCTGAGGGCTGCATATCTACTTTTCACACTGTCAAACTATTCTCTTCTGCCAATGACCCGACTTCATTTCAGCTTAAGATCTCTCTTGGCTACAAGCGTGATGCTTTCCAAAGAGCAAAAACTGCACCTAAGTCTTCCTGCATGGCGAGTTCCATTTCCTGAATGCCTGGCAGTGATGGCGTGCCATCAGGAGCATTAGCTTGAATAAAGCCAACGAAAATGTATATTCTGTACGAACTTAGCTTTGTTCACCTTGAGCAAACTTAGTAGTACCTACTGAAAGATGAAGTAGTCTGCAGGGTGTGGGTATGTTAACAAGAACTTGGCAGAGGTGAGCTGCGCTAGTGTTACCTTGCTTCTCAGGAGTGGGTTTTGGTGCCTGCTGAGCTCCACGCAGTTCAGCACGGACTGCTGCTGTTTTGTGAATTACTCTTGTGAGAGCCGAGCTGAGGGTGCATATACCACACTGGAGTCGTAGGCACGCACCCAGAAGAAAAGAGGTGCTGTCAGTGTCTACAGATAATCTTTTTCCGAACTGAAAGATGCTCTGTAACGCAAATGCAATCAAAGCTGTGTGGAGCATAGCTGGCTCTGGGAAAACAGTGTTCCAGTGTGTGCCCGCTGTGGGACACTTGCAATAGCTGTGGAATATCTGGTTTCATGGCTGTCACGTCTTCCTCACTTTTTTCCTTTCTTAAGTAATATCCCCTTTAGGCTTCTGGGAAGCATTCACCAAAGCCTGAAAGAGCACAAACACCTCAATTTAGCAAAAAAAGCATGGTAAACTCCAGGATCGTCTTGACAGGGAAATCAGGCTTTCCTGAGAAGTCTGTATGCGCAGAGCTGTTTAATATTCTTTGCAATACCCAATAAGATGCATTTTGTCGTTGTGTTGCGAGGGTTGGGGTTGCAAGTGCGCTTCTTTTTAATTGCTTTTCCCTTCTTCCTGAAGCATCTGAGTCCTTTATTCCACAGAAATGTAGGCATATGTCTTCTCATGGAAACTGGCCTGCCTGCATACAAGACGTCCAAGTAGGTGACAGCTGGGAGAATACAAATGTGTGGCACAATGTGCTATTATAATGTCAGAGTTAGAGTAGGGTGGAGGGAATGCTTGGATTCACAGTCTGTTTACAAGTGGAACATGTCACCTTATTGAAGCTTATCTTTTCTCCTGAAAGGTTTATTTCCACCATTTTTCTATTCCAGAGAACAGTGTGAAATTTTAACCGACTCTTCTGCTTTTCACTTTACCCAGGGACTTAAATGCCCAGGTAAAGCATGCAAGCAGGTAAAAGAGGGAGCTGAATTTCTCAACAATCGAAAATACCCATATGTTAGAACATGAGTTTTTTCTTTTCATTTTACCGTTGAGTGTGGGGCAGTATTATTCATTGAACAAGGTGTTTTTGTGCGGGAGGTAGGGTAGATTAAAGCTGCCCCAGTAAAGCAGTAAAATGCAGCATGACTTTATGGTTGTGCATGCATCCATATCAAATATACTGAAGATGAAATTAATATTTCTACCTCTGTATTCCTATTCTGGTAATGAGCCAAAGGGAAAATATTTTCTGTGGAAACAGGCTGCTTTTTGGGTATGTGAGAAGATGCTTTTTATTCTTCCACTCCTCAACCCGCTTTCCCCTCACTCCCCGAATTTCATTTCTCTTCCTGGGTAAGGAGAACAGGAAATATAGTCTTTTGGTAGGTCACGTAAGGCTTGACGCAGATATTAATTCACTAAATCATTGGAAATGCTTTGTTTAGCTGCTTCGTGAGTTTAAATCTGTTTTTTTCTTCTTCATGCGTTAAACGTAAAGCAGTCAGAATAATAGGAAAAGAAGAAAGTTGAAATTTGACTAACAAGTGGTCATGAGTTAAAGGTACTTAGTCCCAGAACCTTTTAATATAGTAGTTCTTCAAGCTACCTCCCTAGATAGTTAATCTTAAACCATCAGTTTTTAAGGTATCCAGTTTGCATATTTCAGCTAATGAAATGAATTGGTTATGCAGTGACATCTATTCACAATGGGAGTGTGTCATACTTTTCTTATGTGCATCACTAATGTCTATGCAGACGTCACCATTGGTATCTCCACTGATATACGAGAAAGTCTTGTATCATTCAAGTTGAAAGTAGCATGAAAATCAAACCTGTACGTTGTGGTCTGTCTGTAACATGAATGCAGGCAGTTAAGCCCTTGCACCTTTCTTAACACAGGTATCAGCTCTGTGCTCTCTAGAGGAGCTCTTAAATGTCGCTTCTTTCTTGTTGACACTTAAAATCTCTGAGAGAAAAGGAGAGACGAACAAGGGATCCAGTGAGCACAGTGATAAGAAACTTTAGCCAGATTTCCCATCTTCGGTTATCTCAGAAGATTACTTTCTCAGTATTATTCTTGAAGCTTCACTATTCCAGCTAAGTGCCTCTTCAGCTGAAATACGGAAGTTTTTGGTGCAACAAGGCAGCCCAAAATATACATGAAAAGGAGAAATATAACACTAAATTTTGTCTTCTTTTTATGCTTCAATCTGTCCAGAAATAAATATATTCTCTCTTTGAAGCCTCATTAATCTCTTTGAAGATGTAATTGGATTTTTATATATCTATTCACTGAAAATGAAGCTGTCCTGGCTGGGCGGTAGGTCCTTTACGAACACAGAGATTCCACAGCAAATCCTTATATGTGATTCCTCTGATTCACTATACTGTCCCTTTTGCTGCAGCTGAGCCTGGCCAAAGAAGCCAGCTACAGAAAGGAACTAGAAAGAATCCTTTCTGCAATTTCTTATGTTTCATTATACCAAAATGTTTTGTGGTGATTAAGGGATTAAAACCAGAACGTTTTAGAAGAGATGACCTGCCTTGAGGTTCTTTGGTTCTGGTTTCACCAAGTAGAAGGAGATTCTTTGGTAGAAAAGCCTTCTTATATTTTTTCACATGAAATTTTCTGTGTTTTAGAAGATCACCTTATCTTTGACAAAGGGGGAAGAAAAACTTAGTTTAGAAAATCAAAAGGCCTTTAAGTGTATCTTTAGTTCTTAATTACTTTAAATGCTTAGCTCAACTTACTGAATCTTTTGTTGAAAGAGCAAAATGGAAGCATGTGCAAGTTTTTTCTCAAGCCAATTACCTACTTTTCTACACATGGGGTAACATAATGGAAAAGCTAGAGCATACTATGCCATGTTAAGGAGAAGATGGTATTATGGCATGCTGCCATCACATGTCCATGGCTGTCAAAATTCTTGGTGCAGTCAGTGTTTATCACACTACGCCCATGCATCTTGCATCTATGTGTTTTTAGGTACCATTAGTATATAGAAATGAGGATGGGAAAGCATTTTATATAGGGCTGTAGTAATCAACTGTTTGCTGAATGCTCAGCATTGTGGTTCTCATTCTGAGAATCAATTGCAGGCCTCAGATGCTGTGATTTGGGTATTTTCATTTAGATACAGTGTGTCTGCAATCAGTAGAGATCTTAATACACATAGCATCTTAGTCAGAATGGGATCTAAGAAAAGACTACATCAAAAACATGGGCCTCCAAGTGATCTTAGCCAAAATGAAAGCAGGTAATATGTCCCATTTAATGTGTGTTTGCCTTCATTTAAAGCAGATGTATAATCAGTTTATTTGACCTTGGCTGATATAGCGGCAAGAATAGCTGTAAGAGAGGAAAGAATTAATGAAGCCAAGGACAATGTAAACTGCTCTTCAGCAGACATGCTGACAGCAACAGAAAAAAACATTCCCTCTTGGACAAAATCGATGATCTTGAAAATCATCACAGAAGATCTAATCTGAAGTCCTCCTGGTATATCTGCAATTGGGAACGTGCTGATGGACTGAAGTTTCTGGGCAGAACTCTATTTTGCAACCTGATTACTCACCCTGTACCAAAAAGTTCCATGGAAAAAGCCAGGCTACGTAAGAGTTCATATTTTCCCACCTTGTTTCCTTAAGTGAAAGGATGAAAAAATTACACATTTGTAGTTCTCTTTTCTGTAATATTAAACCAATATTTCTCAGCCCTTTCCTCCCCCCTAAAAAAAGTTCAACTGAGCTAATTTGAGGATAGATGAAAATATGCTGGGATGCAAAAAAAACCCACCCCACTGTGGAGCAAGCCAGATAAAGTCATTTGTTTGGGTAGTGGTCTTGATCATGTCATGTCATGGCTTAACTTTGTGAGCGAAGATTTGGGAAGGGCTTTACCCACACTTACTAGAAGAGTGCTGATGACTAAGTGGTCCTGATAGGCTGGATTTAAGGAACAAAGTGATAATTTACATTTTACATTGCTAAGGATGAAGAGTTTCTTTTTCCTTTTAGAAACAGGTGGTAACTATAAAAGAATAAAATAAGCAGTCTCAAAAGATAGACTTCAGAAGACTGTAAGTAATAATGTTTATGAAAACCCTTCTGTCAGAGGGCTTGTTTCAGTCAATTGTGTTACGTTTCTCGTATTTTCCAGTAACTTTAAGCAGGAAGCTTTCTATTAAATGGTTCTGTGTAAGAAATTTAGATTTGTGATTGGAAATACTGCACATCTCAAAATCTGCCTTTAATTAAAGAAATAGCGTTTTAAATTATGAAATTTCATCTGGGTTTCTTTTGTATCAAAGCCAGGTTTGCAGTACCTGTATTCTGGAAGTTACAGTATTCAGTCTGGTGTTTCAATCTGGATACGAAGGTGACAAGCTCATTGATAAGGAAGTGGTTATTGCAGTATGAATACATAAATAATGGAAAAAGGAAGATAGGAGAGCTCCTTCTGGCGTCTTGCCTTGGCCATAATCATATTGTCCTGATATTCTGGTTGCTACTTTTTTCCCCAGTTCTCACCTTTAGGAAATCATTAGGAAATTATAGAAAAATATAATCTTCAGGATGACAAAGGTATATTCTAGAAGTGACAGAGAAAATGTGACCTCCTTTATGGCTTTTATGTTTTTCTCTCCATTAGGAAAAAAAAAAAAGGTTTTTTTATGGTGTTTAACACAGAATAAAATAAATAATCTACTTAGTCTCTTTCTGCTTCCCTTTTTCCCCTCATGACAAAGATGTCCCCATATTAACTCCTCTCATCTGACTGTAAAAGTCCTAAATGTATTCCCCTTGACACTTACTGACAAGTACCTTTGTATTATAGAGAAAGAGGAATAATTGGCAATCTTTAGATGATACTAGATTTTCCCTAATGGAATAGTTGTAGCGTTCTTCAAGATGTCATTAATAACTGTCAGTATGGGAGCTGTTGCTGCTTGAAAAGCTCAGGAGCATTCACAGATGTAATGGCAACACGGGCAGCCCTTTTAGCACGTTTTCCTTGTGCCAAGGATACTGCTGAATTAGCTGGAAAGGCATACGGACTTTTTTCCTTTTTTTTTTAGCATAAGCAATTGTTGTAATGAAATCTCAAACTGTGAAAAATTGCCATTGAAGTTAATCAAAGGATCTTAGAAGCAGTAAGACCTGAAGGATTTGACTTGGGAGCAATTTGCTGTTTCAATCTGTCTACACAAGATGACCTTGTAGTTTCGTAAAGGTTGTCTTTATAATCAGAATTGGCTGCTGCATTTGAAAAAGGCAGAAATAACTTTTTGAGCAGGTTGCAGGAAGATACCCAGGATATCTTAGAAACAAATTGGTGGGACAAAACTTTTTTTGTTTAATTATGAAATTAAAGACTAAGCAGGGCAGAGATTTAATGTATATCCAAAACCAATTTGTCAGTGTATAGTCACCGTGACCTAGGTTAAGGAGCTATCTTCCTGGGACACCCAGTGTAATTCTCCACCAAGTGAGAGGCAGTTTTGCAAAGTAAACTTCCTTTGGCTTCAATTCAAAACAAGAATAATCTACATGACACTTAGGAAATTCAGGCGTACATGGCGATGTGAAAATGTAGTGGAACTTACCTTTTACTTGTGACACATGGGATAGTAAAACTCCTTTAGTGCAGATGATAATCTGTTTAAGAAGGTAAATGCTGAGGGTTGGTGGCAATATTTATATGTTCAGACAATGTAAATGCTTTATACATGAGAGAACCACCCGTGCTCTTGAAATGACATTTAGTGACAATTTGAGTCATGGGAAGAGTAACTATTTGAGGCTAGATTAAAGAACGATTTTTGTGACTAACTGGAATTTAGCGTTCGGTAGAATTTGATGATATTGCAATGTAAATACTTTTTATGTGGATTTCATATTTCCTTTCTCACACTGGTGTGTGTAGGTTGATATAAAGGGTGGAGCTTTATGAATGTAGCTGTTGTGAACAAGTGAAATATGGCTTGAATGGCTTTTTAAAGACTGTTTCCATGAAGTTTTTCAGGAAAACTTAATGCAAGCTGCCACAACTAGTGCTTTGCTTTATATGATGATATGAAACGGAGTGGAGGGGTGGAGCTAGAAAGGAGAAGTGATGAGCAGTGTAGACTTTCTTGAGGTGCATGTACCTCTGTATGAAGGCATGATGCGTGCTAACTCTACAACCTTATGGGTGAAAGCTGTCTTTGCTGTTGACTACTGCTCCTATATTTTCTTGCCTTCAAAAATGACGTTTGTGTCTGAGTCATAAGTGATGAATTAACAACACAGTCTTGTATTTTGGAGACCACTGTTTGGACAAAATGGCATGGTGATGAGGAGTAAGAATATAGCTGCCAGCTCAACTGTAAACTTTGGTAGCTGAATGCTCTGTAGTATTCCCAAAATACTGGAAATGTAAAGATGTGTTCTTCTTTTGTTTAAAATGAACAGAAAACCTGAAAGATGGTGTCAAAGGCAACTTTTCCTTACTGGAAAATAAAAAAATTGGGAAAAAACCATCTTATTGGAAGTAAAGAAATAAAGATAAACCCAGAACAGTAAGCATGAGTGCAGCTGAAAGGAAGTTAGCACAGGTATTTCAGTGAGACAGGGGTCTTTCTCCAGGAACCTCAGTACCTCAGGAGCAATGGGAGTTGAATGGAGCCTCAGTTCTTTCCTGTATTCATTTGTCAGTCTGAAAAAAGTCATGACCATATGATGAGTACTTAACCTGAGGCAATGAGTGAAGTAACATTCTCTTCAGTATCAGCATGTCTTGAATATTCTTTTTTTTTATTTTATTTCTTTTTAAAGGATAAGAAAAAGTGAGGGAATTTTTTTCTTATTGCCTAATCCATCTAATATATGACACAGCAGCTTGAGATTTTAAGATTAAAAACATTATTCAGACAAAGGGATTTTTTGCACCAAATATCCATCTTCAGTTCTGCCATATATGTATAATACAGCTTTTGAGCGATGACAAGACTTTAAGCAGTGGGTAGTGTCATCAAGGAATACAAAACTGGAGAAACTGAAAGCTGCGTCTTTGTTCCAGGTAAGTCAATATACACTTAAGCAGCATTGTTGTAACTGCCTGAAAGTCAATATGAAAGTATTACTAGAGCCTGGGTATGACAAGTGACGTTTTTCAGTACTGAGCTCAGAAAGTTGACATGTGAATAGAGATGAAAGGAGGAAAAAGGAAATTCTGCTGTTCATCACAAACCGGAGAGCACATAAAACTGTCAACGGTAGGAGGAACGAAATTGCCTTTTGCCTTCCTTTTCAGCTATTGTTGCTTGAGAGCTGGCAGATTAAATGCGACCTATAGTCTGTGGCAATGCTAGTAGTGGAGCTGTGTTACATATACCATCTGAAGTTGGTACCTGGGATTGGACTGTTTGCACCTAAAATTTCTGACTAGTACAGAATCATTTCTACACCTCTGCATTGCTGAGCTTTTTGAAAGCCTTCTTCTAATGAGATCTCAATTGCACAACCCATTTATTCTTGATAGAACAGCATACGTGTCTAAGAGAATATTGATCTTGGCTCATTATCTCAACTGAGCCCAGAGATATTTGGGATTCAGTGAATATAAAAAAGGGTAGCAAGTGTTAGGGACATGAATGTATTGTCGTGGTAGGTTGACCCTGGCTGGAGGCCAGGTGCCCATGAAAGGCACTCCATCACTCCCTAGTTCAGCTGGACAGAGGGAGAAAAAATATGATGTAAGTCTCGTGGCTGAGATAAGGACAGGGAGAGATCATTCACCAGTTACCGTCATCAGCAACAAAGGATTCAACTTGGAGAAATCAGTTTAATTTATTACCAATCAAATCACAGTAGGGTAATGAGAAATAAATCAACTTTTTAAACCACCTTCTTCCCCTCCCCTCCACTTTATCCCAGGCTCAACTCCACTCCCAGTTTTTCTTCCCCTTCTCTCTGCCAGCAGCACAGGCGGATGTGGAATGGGGGTTGCAGTCAGTTCATCACATACTGCTGCTCCTTCTTTTTCTGTGGGAGGACTTCTCACACTCTTCCTCTGCTCCAGCATGGGGTCCCTCTCTCAGAGACAGTCCTCCATGAACACTTCCAACGTGGGTCTTTCCCATGGACTGAATGGCTCTGGTGTGGGTCCCTTCCGTAGGGTACAGTCCTTGAGGAACAGACTGCTCCAGTGTGAGTCCTCCATGGGGTCGTCAGTTCTGTGGCAAACCTGCTCGAGTGTGTGCTTTTCTCTCCATGGGTGCACAGGTCCTTCCAGGAGCCTGCTCCAGCATGAGCTTCCTATGGGGTCACAGCCTCCTTTGGGCATCCTCCTGCTCTAGTGTAGAGTCCTCCATGGGCTGCAGGGGCACAGGGTGCCTCGCTATGGATTGCACCACGGCTGCAGGAGAACCTCTGCTCTGGCGCCTACAGCACCTCCTTTCCTTGTTCTTCCCTGACCTTGGTGCCTGCCGAGCTGTTATTTCTCACATGGTCTCACTCCTATCTCTGTCTGCTGTTGTGAGGCGAGGTTTTCCCTCCCTCTTCCCAGCTCCCTTCTTCAATGTGTTATCCCAGAGGTGCTTCCATCATCTCTCATAGGCTCAGCTTTCCCCAGTGGTGGATCCATCTTGGAGCTGGCTGGCTCACAGAAGCCACCCCTGTAGCCTCCCCTGCTCCAAAACCTTGTGATGCAAACCCAATGCAATTAGTGAAAGCTAATGTGGTTGTTCAAATGAACTCTATCTTCAGCAATATGTCTGGACAAAACTCTTGATCAACAGCTGTAATGGTCTTCTAAGTGCTGAAACTGTTTTCTCTGTGGCAGCGAACCAAAAGAGCATGGATGAGAAATACTTTATTAATGAACCATCTCTTTCAAATAGATTACCCCAATAAGAGTTGAAAACTGTTCAGCCATTGTCTGTTCAGCTGCGCATTGCGTAGCACATGAGACTAAGACTGGTTATTTCAGTCCAGTTGCTGATGAACAGCTGTCCACATGACAAAAAGCACTGATGTTCAGAGGTTTTTGTCTGCAAAAGTCAGTACATGCTCACAAAGCTGTACATCCTCCTGTACGCAATTGTTCTTGCTATTTAGAATGTCAAGGAGTATAGGACCGACTGCCACGGTGTCAGGGAAGTTTGTTTTGTTGCTTCAGAAGCAAAGGTCTTTTTGGGAAGAAACACGATTCCAGCATGGGAATCCGTACCTTATCTGAAGTTTCTAGAGATTCATGGTTAAACTCCAAAGCAAACTTGCAGACTATAAGCACTGTGCTAATTCTCTCTTGTGTGTAGAACTCTAAGAGGTTTTAGAGCATTATTGTTGTTCAAAACCTTGCTATTGTGTCAAAAAGCTGATAAATCAAGTAGGGGAATAAAGAACCCAGCAAACCCCAAACCCCCCTGAGCCTTTCCCTGAACTCATAATGCTGAAATTCTCATTAGAGACAACACACAAATTCTTGCAAGACTCCCAGCATGGCAGTTCCCTGACCTAGCCAACAACCTGCGATTGAAACAATAATCCCATTCACTTCCCAGTGTTTGTCTCAGTGGAAGTTGTAACTAGGTACTTCACAGAAACATGTATTAGCGCTAATGGGCACCTTAAACTTTAAAGGAAGTCGGGGTTTGACATTCATTAAAAAGGAAAGTTAGGACTTGAGCTCTGAGTTTTCTGCATTAGATTCTGCTCCAAGAGATTATAAACACAGTGATTAGACATTTTTCATATGATTAAAGCTTTATATTGCCAGGGATTAATTGCCTTCCATTAGGTTCCACAGACAAAAGACTTTGCTTGGAAGGATAATTTGAAACAAAATGGCTGATTTCGTGCGACTCATTATGCACAGAAGCAAAAAACATGTCTCAGTAAAAGAGTCTGCACTGTCTATCTACTCTCATATAAAAGAGACAGCAACATGTAGCGACACTATAAAAGGTCTGAACTTTGATATCTGCCTGATGTTTTAGAGTCCCAGTCACTTTATTGTGTGCTCTACAATGCCAGTCACACTTGAGATGACTTTCCTGGTGTTGTCAGTATTTCTGTCTACTTATTCCTTTGTTTTTCTTTGTATTTTGTGAAGCTCAAAATGACTTAGATATTTAGTTTATTGTTATCTGTCCTAGGTAAATATCACTTCGTTGTTTCAGTCATTAACAACGAAAAGCTTATAAGAGCTAAAAACGCTAGGGAAACCAAACCCAAGTTACAATAAACCCTCTCAAAGGGGGGTGTGATACCAACTGTGTATTAAGTAGATCTTTTCTCCCTTCTGAATGTCCATGAACCTCGACTTGAAAAATACCATCCAACTGAGCTTTCTGTTGTTGACATGACAAACAGTTGTGACACACAAGCAAGGTTTCTTACACTTACTGTTGAAGGGAGCTCAGGTGTTTGACATTTCAGTCATGGTTGTGAACGCATGCCAAGTGAATTGTTTTGTGGCAGCAACAAGCCTTAAGCTTGGCAGCAGAGGGTCCGTAGTCAGGGATGCTGCCATTTGCACACATCTTTAGCCTGTGAGTGTGACATGATTTTTTCATCCAGTTATCATCGTTACTTTGCTAAGCTGGAATTTAGTAGATTTTTTTTGAGAGATTTTAACTTCATGTAGAATTAATTCTATTACTCCATAGTAATAATCATTATATGACTGAGATCATATTCTAACGCCCTATTTCTCTTTTATTTGGATTATTTTGTCATTTCTATTGACCTTCCATAAGATAACTAGCCTGTTTGCTTTAGTTTGGCAGTCTGAGAGGTTAAGAGAAGACAAGAAATACATGATTAAGAGATATGGATTAAAAGCTATCCATATCCACTTCTTAAGAGTTGAAATAAGTATTTTACATTCTTCATTCAAAAGGTTTGATTATTGCTATGCTCCCTGCCATTTCATGTGTTGCAGGTTTTGTGTTTCTATAACACTGGCATGGTACCCAGTACATGAAGACCGCACAGAAATAGCTCTTCTTTCTGTCATGTAAAAGGTAGAAACATCGATTTGGTTCTGTATGATAACCTCTGTGATGTCTTATGTGGTAACTACCTTTCAGAGAGTCTCTGCCAGCTTTTCAGAAAAAGGGATACAGTTATCAGAGGCAAATATTCATTGCAGGAACTGAGGGGAAACTTCTTTTTGTTGCCTACTCTGTTTGAGGATGATAGTAGAGAGACAGTATCAGCTCTGAGTTTCCAGTTATAATCTCTGCCCTCACCTCATCATGTAGCTGTGGTGAAAAGGCTGAACATAGACAAAATACAACTTGTAACTCCCCTTGTATTTTCAGCCTGGAAATAGGCTTTGTGGTTTTGTCATCTTTGGCTATATATACACCAACAGAGACCACCTGGGCTCATTCTTCCATGGCCCTAAGTCAACCAGGTTGTTCCTCGGAGCCACGGAGCAGTCCTACAGCCTGATAAATAAGACAGGTTTCCAACTTCTTTATCAGTTATAGTAGAAGATCTGTTTTAAGAGCAACTTGTTTGTGAGATGCTGTTTAAACCTAGTGTCTGAGGCACTGTTATTGAATGAAAAGTCATGGGTAAACTTTCATTTAAAGATCATGTTCTAAATCTAAGCTTACCTTAGGAAGAAATAGCACTTTGGTGTGTAAATAGCAACGAGATTAACCTGATCTATGTGTCCAAAGAAACCTACAAAAGCTCACTTTATCTGTATTGGCAAAAGTTTTTCAATCCTAGCTATTCTGTCTATAAAAACTGATACTAAGCAAATAGACATTTGCATATTAATCTGGATTATATTTTCTATGAACGGCAAAAGATAATATTTTTAAAGTTCATCACCTTCTACCTTATGCCAATGAAAACTAATCTCAGTCTTGTTTGCCAAATGCATTACCCATGTAAAATGAAGAAATGCTTATTATTTGTCTTTTGTTTACCTTATTATTTGGGGGTTGTTTGATTTGACTAAATATAAGTCTTAAAGCATGTGGTATTTATGGCCACAGAAAAAGCTTCTTTTGAAGCAGTTGGTGATCTGGCCGCATATGCTTGCTTTTAAAGAAATGTGCCCTTTTCTAAACCAAATGCTCTTTGCCATGGACAATTAACGTGTTAACATTTGCAAATAGCTTAGTTGATATTTCAGTCTAGTGTTTAGATATTGTGTATATAACCTTTTTGTTTCCTCTGTTGTTCTGTGTTTTTGTTCGTATTTCTCAGCCTGAACTAGTGCAATGGTCATCTAAACTTCAACAGTTCTGTAACAGCACCAAAGTTACAATAACTGCTTTATACTTTATGCCTGAAATTTGCTATTCAGTGTTTTATTAGCAAAAAGGATTAGTCAAAACCATTTTTTAAAAATAAATAATAAAATTGTATTTTCTATTGTGATACTTAATTCACCAGCTTGGACTTTACTTGACTTCTATTACCAATAATTGGAAGGATATGGATTTCATAATTTAGTTATAACAGCTGCATTAATGGCAATCTGTACTAGGACTTTCATGGAATCATAGAATAGTTAGGGTTGGAAAGGACCTCAAGATCATCCAGTTCCAACCCCCCTGCCATGGGCAGGGACACCTCACACTAAACCATCCCGCACAAGGCTCTGTCCAACCTGGCCTTGAACACCACTAGGGATGGAGCACTCACAACCTCCCTGGGCAACCCATTCCAGTGCCTCACCACCCTAACAGGAAAGAATTTCCTCCTTATATCCAATCTAAACTTCCCCTGTTTAAGTTTTAACCCATTACCCCTTGTCCTGTCACTGCAGTCCCTGATGAAGAGTCCCTCCCCAGCATCCCATCACATTGTCTTTGGACTGCTCTTGCTAACTTGCATGAGCTATCAGAGTTTCACCTAGGGAAAATCAAACATGTTCCAAAAATGGTTTGGAAACTTACTTCAGGACGGCACCACAGCACTGTTTTATGACTAAACCCACATTCATCTCATTAAGCTAATAAAGCTGTAAGTCAGCACAGCATTTCCTAGATTAAATGTTGTTTATTGGAACCAAATTTTCTCTCTAAATATTTTATGAAATGCAGACTAAAAGCTGGTAGGTGTTCATATCGTGAACAGCCCATTGGAGGAAAAATAATCTGTGTCTACATTACCTATTAAGTCTGCTGTGGAAGCAAATAAAACTGGTTAGAAATAATAGTCCGCAGCAGAACAGACCTTATTCGCTCAAAGGCTTGAAAAATCTAGCTGTCAGAAAGTAGAGCGAGCTCAGCATTTCTTAGTTATCCATATTGCTGTGACACAGCTCAAGTTTTCTGACAATCCAGAGCTGTGTTGCTTTACTCTCCTCCAGAAACATAACAGTAATGCGTACCGAGTTCCCTAGATTAGCCACAGCAGAAAATTGTTAGCTTCTATGATTTTGTGTAAATTGATGAAAGCGTTCGATTTGTCAAACCTGGCTAGTTTTGGAAGCAGTTTTGCTGTAGCTTAGAGCAGGTTTTCTTGTTTTGTAGGGTACTAGCATTTTTTATACAGTTTTTGGGTAGCCAAATGGATCATTCCACTGATCTGGGGTACAGAAGAGTTGCACCTGCTTGAGAATTAAAAGCAGAACGTGGAGGGCTGTGTATGCTCCTCATCTTGTTGCTTTTTCTGAAGGTTCTCAAAAGCCCTCGTGTGCAATAGGCAATGAGTGTCAGTAATGTTTTAACCCCAATTTACTGCTACTGAAGTTACGGAAAGGAAATAAAAGCAGTCTCTGCTTTTAACTGAGAAGGGTCTCTTAGTCGCCTGAACCTGCCTGTGTTGTGAGGGTGCACCTGGGCAGTCTCAGAGACAGGATGCTTGGTATTGGCAGTGCTTCCCAGGGAGATGGGCTAGAGGCTGCAGTCTGTGGAGATGATGTCCTAAAGGAAAGTATTGCTGGCAGCAGCAGATTGCTAAAGATGTGATGCAGAGCCTCACTTTGAAGCACTTTTCTATCATGAATATTCGTAGCATCCCTGTTATAAGCTCTACATGAAACACTTTCTGCAGATATTACTTTGCCATCTAAGGTGCACAAGGTTGTAATGTCTTCCCCATGCTTGTCATGTCGTCTGAGTCTAGTGACCTTGTTCGCATCTTAAAACCTCACAGTGCTGACTGGGATTGAAAAAGGCTGGAAAATAGGCATCAAGCTCCTGACTGTTATTTTCCCAGTACACAATTCACATCTTGTTTAATAGGCAGCTGCAGAGTGTTATTGATCAAGAATAGCACATTCTTCCCCTAGGTGCAGGATGGGAATTATGTTACCTGGTTTTGGAGAAAGAACAGTTCACAACGGCTCAGTTTCATTGGTGTCATCTTAGAGGGCAGCCAAAAAGATGGGGCGACAGAGCTAGGCACAGCTTCTGTGCTCATGGTGTGACCTTGTGTTACTTCTTTCACTCTTTAACTTTGGAGATGGAGCCATTAATGACTGTAAGAAAAAGACGAGCTGGTCAGTATGTCTCCCTTGCTAGCATTTGGGTTAGGACTTATTAGTTTTTGATAATAATGTTAGAGTGCTAAAGAGCTGACTGAGATCCGAACTACTGGTTATTTCTTTCACAATTCCAGGAAATTCCCCTTGATATTTTTCCCCCAGTTGAAAGAGGAGGCTCTTGGGAATTGTCAGTGCAGTGTTTCATTATTTATTCTTCTATCCCTGAAGAGTGACATGCTCACAAATTCTCAATTATTAATTCTTCATTAAGCTATTATGAAAAAACTCTGAAATAGTTTGTTTTCACTTTTTTTTCCTCTTTTTTTTTTTTTTTTTAAGTTAAAGATCTTTTTAAATGGGCTCAACCTCATTTAAGGATCTGCAAACTGTAAAGGAGTAGCACTTTATAAGTAGCTTGTATACTTTTATGCTAGTACCTGCATACTAGTGGATGGGCATATCTTAAGTAATCAGTTTAAAAATGAGTTTCATGATATATACAAGAATTCAATCTGAGGTTTAGTGCATATTCCAGTCCGTAAAAGCGGGCCTGGAAAAAGCAGTTCACCCTTTTAATGCACTGTATAACTAGTCAAGTCATATTTTGTTGGCATTTCTAGCCCTAGGAAAATGCTTTAATCATCCTGTACTACTAACCTGCTGAAGTTGAAGTGACTCCCAAGGTTTATATGGATGAGTGAAATATATAATGGTAAAGTTAAGCAGATGCTTCTGGAAAGAGTGACCTAATTATGCTGTCCTGTTCTTAAGCAAATGGTTTTCAGATTCAGGATTACTATCTGAACAGCAAAAGGGATGAGTTGCTTTTTTATCAGCCTAGTGTTTTGTGTGTGACAGCAAATCTAGATCATAAGCAGTTAGGCATGTGTAAGTGCATTTTCCAAATCCAGACTTTAATGCAAAAAATACTATGTAATTAAGACCCCTAGGAAAAGCTTGACAAGTCAATAGAGGATACAATAGGAGATTACAGTGTGTTCCTTTAAAAATCCCATTGCATGGTTTGCATTGTTACAGAAATCTTAAAAAAAAACCCTCCATAAATTATTATTCTTTTAGTTTAGTATTTTCCCTTTGTCAGAACCAGAATCAATTCTTAAACCTCATAATTTATCATTCAATCTATAGGAGGTCTAATTGGTCTCTATTTTTTAATATTGGACTACAATGACTGCTTAGGATCAGAATACAAGCAGGTTATTTTTGTTAGGTTTTCAGTTATGTGATGTTCCTCTCCTAGTTAGGAAGGTAAAAAGGATATTAAAAGATCACTTTAAAACTTGATTCCTTATACTGCTTTGTGAGTGCATGCTGTTGAAGTCCTTTGGTCTCTAAAGGGCAAGTAATCCCCTTGCTGAGACTAAATTCATCACTGTAGTGTGTGATTTTTTTTTCTCATAGACAGTTTTTAAACAGCTCAGACCATATAGAGAGTTTTGACTGCTTCATGTGACTGTGGATTTCTGTATATGCTAAGATTCCAGGAAGAATGAAATGGAAGGCAGGTCCCTAATATGATAGTTTTTAATTATTTACAAAGCTGAGTGTTTTTAATGGGGGCTGATGCACCTCTCTTCCAGATCATTTCCTCATCTCTTATCTTCAAAACTCCGCAAATAATGGATAG
The DNA here is from genome assembly GCF_037157495.1 of Lathamus discolor. NCBI lineage: Eukaryota > Metazoa > Chordata > Aves > Psittaciformes > Psittacidae > Lathamus > Lathamus discolor. Next base: position 2,379,973 of record NC_088887.1, on the reverse strand, counting down.
ATAGCATCATTCAGCACTAATACTTCCTCCAGCTCTTAAAACCTGATGATTATTGGAAGGTGGGTATTCAGACTTCGCACCTTCTAATTTCTTCTCTTTTTTCTGATGGACAGTATTGTTGACTGATTGGAGAGCTATAATTCTTCTACGTAGCTCTGCAATGATAACAGGATTGAAGAGTAAAATCATACTTAATCACCTAGTAATGATGCATAACTCAGAAAATGAAGAGAACATCTGTTGTATATTTCACTTTGGCTTCAGTTGAATATACACTTCCAGCTGAACTGTCAGGCCTAATTTGCTGAAGGTACTGCTCTGCTTTTCAGGGGTTTATAGCCAGAAAGATATGTTCTATGTTCACCTGTTTATCAACCTCATGCATATCTCTCTCATGCATTGCTTTGTTTTGGGTTTTTTTGTTGCTTGTTAAGAAATACACTCAAAACACTATAAGCAGAAGAGCAATTTCAGCATCTTACAAATGAGGCAACTCAGGCAGAGAGCATGGTAGAGACCAGTAACGTTTACCAGGCTATGTACACAGCTACAAGGAGACCGAAGTCTTCAGAGTCCTGTAGAAGTGATCTCTATAGTGAACCAGTCTGGGAACTGTGCTTAGGAAGAACATTCCAGGTTACCTAATTTATCCATACATTTGTAATAAGATTCAGCTGGTTTCTTAAGCTATTGTTTTCATGTGAACGTTGCATATCAACTTTGCTTACAGAGAAACATATCTTAGGACTTGATATGGTGTATTCTGCCAGTTTTGGACAAACAAGAATTCATGCAAATATCTATAGAGAAAACATATTAAAAAACAAAGGCAAAGTCATGTTTAACATATCTTTCCGTATGGAAATTAGCACGTTCCCCACATTGCTGTTCCTGGACTGTATACTTGTTGGCTTTGTATTTCATGATCTACAGTGTTGTTTTTCCATGACTCAACTTAATGATACTTGGTGAAGGCAATTACAGGAAGATATTTACGTTTTGAGGGAACTATAAAAGTGGGTCAAACACAAATATTTCACCTGACTGCTAGCATTCCAAAGGGTAGGGAATGCAGAACAGCCTTGACAAGAAATCTGTGCTGTTAACGTGAGATGAGCTTTATGGATCTGTGCGTACAAATAAATCTCGATAGAGCAAAACACATTAATAATTAAAAACAAATACTAGAACATAACTCAGGAGGTGTCACCATATGCAGCTAGTGTGACTCATGCACTAAGTGCCCCCTATTTTGCTTGCTCAAAGTGTGGTTCAGAATTCTTTGGTATTTCAAGCATACCCTCAATTTTGGGGTTCCCAGTATGTCCTAGCTATTTCTGTTCAAGTCCATCAAGAGAAAATACCCCTCATTTATTGAAATAAACACAGCACAAGTGTGAATCTCCCTTCATAAAAGTCAGCAATTAAATAATACAATTCCAGATCTGGGAGGAAAATAAATAGAGTCCAGAGCAAGCAAGCTTATCTTTACAGCCAACCTGGAGGTGGTAGGATGCTCAACAGGCTGTTATTTTGTACTAGGGCATTTGAGAAGCAAAGCTGTGAAAGGAAGGTGACTTTCTTTCTTTCAAGACCATTATTTAGACAGGGAAATTTGCTCTTTGAGCAAATGTTAATACCTGCATGCTCGAATTCAATATCTGATTGACAAGTGTGCTGCTTTCAAAGTGGTATCATTCCCTAGTGTATTTTCTACGTGTTAATTTAGTACTGGTATGAAGGAAGAAATTCTGTATGAAGAATTGTTATTTTGACTAGGTGTAAGCCTGTAATTTTCCAGCAATGTCTATGTCGTACTTTCAAACTTAGACACCTTTTGGGAGGTACAAAAAGCCCCTAGTCCAAAATTTTAGTTCTTTTATAGTGTTTTGCTAAAAGGGGGATCGAGCTTCTATGAAGCAAAAAGAGTAATTGAATGAAAAGCCCTTTCTAAACTAAAGAGCTTTTGTCAGTATTCCTATTGTGGCCAGTCCTTATTAAGTTACTCTCACACTCTGGACATGTATTTATACAACTTGCAAGAGGAGGGGAAAGGAATCCCTGCTCTGCAATGAACTCATCAGTGCAGGAAAGCTCTCAGTGGCAGATTAGTCTGGGAAAATTAGAAGTCAGACTTGGCTATATTCTTTAATGGAAATATAATCAGCAATACATCTTCATGAAATGCATACTGCCATCACATAATACTCACTTGGAGATGAGGTAAGAGCTGGAGGCAGTAGTCCAAAATCATTAACATCCCCCAGGTGAATATAACAGGATGATAAATGCTTGCTCGTTTTCAGTTTTGAAATGGTTTTGAAAGTAAAACAGAAAGTCATTTTATATCAATTTAATCAGCTCTATACTTCAATTCTGTAACAAAAGACTTCGTGTCCATCCATCCGCAGTGTATTTGCAACGCGTTACTTAGGTGGCGGCATTATTTCTGTTAGTGTAATTCTACCAAGGGAAGGTGGAAGCACAGGAATCATTCTAATGTCCTTCTTGATTTATGTAATAAAATTGAAGGTGGTGTTCTTCTATAGCACAGCATCAATTGATTGAGTTTCTTTACTGGAACACAATAAAAAAAAAGCCTAGTTTGTGGCTGAATATCTGGGTCAATAGATTGTCTCTGACAGCTACCTCTCTTTATTTCTGCCAGGAGTGATAGGGGCAGGAGTGGATCAGAAACAAGTGTTTGTCATGGATGTTTAAAATGATTAAGAGAAGCTAAAAAGTGGCTTGACTGTCTTGGTGCCTGTATAAGGAAATAATGCTTTATATCAACTTGTCTGCCATATTTTGTTTTAATCGAAAGACATTTTGGAGGTTGTTTAAATTTGAGGCAGTTTTTGTGCTTGCGTTTATCTGCTCTTGCTACAGGAATTGGCACCTTGTCGATAACAACAGAGCGGGCGTTTGATTTTAGTTGGCTCTCTAAAGTGTCATTAACCCCAAAAGATTAAGTCTTCTGGGATATAGAATGTCTAAGTCATAACATGGAGACAATATCATTGTGTCATTTGATGTTCAAACTTTTGGTTTTGTTTTTTGGGTTTTTGTTTTAAGGCATTAGTCCTATTTGAGGGATGGAAAAGGAGAGGAAGCACCACTTCTCTACTTCTGAAAGGTTATAAGAAAATGTTACTGCTTTCTCTGCCATGTTGGGCTTTGTGAGAGGTCTTAAAAAGCAAATTCCCCCATGGAAATATTCATTGCAATTCACATGAGCTATCTTACACAGAAATTGGTGTCCAGTATCTACGCTACTGATACACATACATATAACTGGGTCCTGGGATCTGAGAGCTGAGCCCAGGTAGCAGATAGATGAATAATCTGAGTGGTAAATCCGGGTATGCTGAGGATTTCTTTTGTATGCTTTGTGATTGCACCCTTCTCCACTGACATTGTGGCAGGGTATTTGTTCGCTTACCTCATTTTTGTGGTCACCTCTCAAGCTTTCAGAGGGTTGAGGGAAGCCAATTGCAGAGTAATACGCATATGTTATTCTTTCATGAGGAAGGAATCTTTGTTAGGTGTGTCTTCTAAAGGCTTTTAAAGGAAAATATACGATGAGTTTATGAATACTAGGCTGGCATCCAGTTGAAGGATGTTCTTAGGCTTTGGAACATGCCACCAGTATATGACACCTTTTAATATTGCTACACCAGTTTCTGGAAGGATAGCTGGACTAAATACTTGTCTGTGATAAAGCAGAGGTATCTGACAGACTGCCAGTGCTAAATTACTCAAGGCAGGTATCTACAATGGCCATTCTTTCTATTCAGTGATGCAGTGAACGTGTTATCGCTGCCTGAGAATAATGTCAGACCTGTGGGAGAAGCAGACACCATTGTCTACAGGTAACCTGCCTTTAATTAAAGGAACCGGGGAAGGAATCTGCTCTCCCTTCAGGAATTCTCTACTACCATTTCCTATTAATCTTAGAAGAGATGTTTTAGAGACAATGCTAATTGTGTGTAGAAGTAATGGAATTCAAATCGTCCTTATTTTAGAACAGTGGATGAGTCGCAGTATAGTATGAAGCTAGCTGCCAAACTTGCCTCTTCATCCCCACTTTGGGATGTTCATAATTGTAATTCAAATCTTAGGGTTTCTTTTTGGTGTATGTGGTGACGGCATTCAGTTAATCACCCCAGAAGCATAAATACAGTGTGAGGTGTGCTCATTGTCAGGAGAATAGAAGAATTGTGGGATAACCATCAAGTACAAGAGTGCCTGATGCAATTAATTGCTATTGCAGGTGATTTAGAGCATAGAAGCTTGAGAAAGGCATTTTTGCTGCCGTGCTGTGGAGTTATAAAAACTCTTTCAAATTCTCATGTATTAAAATCAATAAATTTTGAAGAAGAAATAGCTTAACACATCCATAATTTGTAAAGTGCTTGACAGTTCTGTGCTAATCTTCTCCTAATGTCATTTTGCTGCTGTAGTTTTGTGAAGCTGGAGACCAGAGCGGGGAGAACTGTGCTAAGAGTCAGGCTAGAGAAAATTAAGCGAGTGGCGTCTGACATTTAAACTCCCTAGGCATGTTTCAGGCCTTGGGAATGCTTTTTGTCTAGACCTTGGTATGGAAAGAGGAAAGCTTTCTTCCAACCAGAGCCACTCTAGTGTACAGCACCCAGCTTGATGGGCAGGAGGGGAAAGCACAGTTAAGGAATCAACACAGAGATAGACTTCATCTAACACTTTTCAATGGGGATTCATTTTCTGGCCGTTCTGGGTTTAATGGTGACTCATAAATCTCAAGATAAGAGATGAACTTCCACAAGACAGTCCATTCAGTGGAAGGACATTGAGGGAATTATTTATCCTCTGGACTGCTGAAACCTGTCGTCACAAGTGCTTTTGTGACCAAAGATAAGGTTTGAACCAGTCAAGACACTTCTGTTGCCTTTTCCTACAGAGTTTAGGCTGGATTTGAATTCCTCACATTTCAAACCTCCAGGGATTTGAATTAGAGACTTCTTCCTCACTCTTTCTTCGTTTCTGAGCAATATTTGAGTTTTAAAGGGTTGAGGTATTTAAGGATATATATTTTTTATGAAATTTGTTTGTTGGTACTATTAGAACTCAAAATAAACGTTCAAAGACCTGCGTCTTTAGATGCAGTGCTGAATTATCCCTCATGGGGAAGACCTTAGCTGAATTCCACATGCACATTGCTATATATTTTTAATACTGAGGATGAATAAACTACTGCTTGCCTTTGTGTTTTAGCCAAGCTCTCTATTTTATGTAATAGACTGAAGTGTCATTCTTAAAACAAGAAGCTAGGGAAAAGAGAAAAACGTGTCTCATATTAGGAGGAGAAAAGAGGTATGTGTCACCCCCAATTCATGCTTCAGGCCTCTGTGGCTCTCCTGGAGACATGGGCAGCAGTCTAAACCAGAAAAATGGCAACTCGAGAAGGAACAAAATCTTGCCTTGATGATTTACCCAAGCTCTGTGTCAGAGCTAAGCACATTGACTCAAATGCAGGGTGCCATATCGCTCTTTTTGATGCATTTCTCCTCTGAGGTTGCTCTGGCTTGCAGTTTGTCTGTGTGAGCCGCATTACTTAGTAAAACTGTGGATAAAGACAAAAATAAAAGTGGAAGGGAGATGTCGGGTGTTACACTAAGGACCAGTTTTGAACATAGTTAAGAGTGAAAACTTAGGAGCTGGTGCTTCAGTAAGTTAATGATGAAAAAGTTTTTAACTCTCAGGACTAGGCTATAAATCAGCTAAATATTTATGTTTCCATCTAATAAACTTTGGCTGTAAGCCAAGCATTCCATAGAAATAGCAGTCTTTCTGCAAAGCCCAACTTTGTCCTCCATTAGCGGCTGGATACAGCTTGCTAGGCAATGGTGACATGGTGTGAGTGACGGGCCAGTGCGATGATGCAGAACAAATGAGTCCATCAGACTGGTTGGTTGGTTTGTCTGTTTTCAAAGGACAGTCACTTTAAAATGTATGCAGTTTTTAGACCATTATGTGGCCTAAAAGACTGAAGCCATGGAATCAAAATATTATCTTAATTACACTAATTACAGACCCTTACACTGAGAGAAATCTCAGGGTGTTTGTAATGTGAGCAGCTAATTAAGGTCTAGCAGAATAATAAGAGTTTAATTGCTTATGTTTCTGTGGAGGTGTCAATTTAGAAACAAAATTGCCTGTAATACTGCTCCAGGTTGGTAAAACTAGTCTTATTTTTAAGTGCACTTAAGATTGAAGTGTTTAGTTTTATTTACTTGGGTTTGCGGGGGTTTTGGGTTGTGTTTTTTTGTCATCAGCCAGCAAGCATCTTTAACTTAAAGTTTTTTATTGAGAGCTATGTTTGACATAGTGTCCTTCTAGCTTGATATGGTTACTTGGTTTGTAAAATAGGGTAAATAAATTTAGCTGTGTAATGTTACAACTGAGTGAATACTATTTATTTGCTACTTGCAACGCTACTTTGCAGTTTAAAGTTTTTTGCTAAAGAGCCCGTTTTGCTACCTGGGGGCAGCAGTCAATGAAGACTTACCTGTCTTGTGGTTGTTATTTTGCCTTGGGAAGGGGATTGAGTTATGCACTTCAGGTCTTTTGAGTGGAAAGGTTGTTTATGCTTTCTTTATGCTATTTGGGCCACGGAAACATAGGGATTTAATCTGAACCTTGTAGGAAAGGACATACCAATAGGAACATGTGGTAAGGGCACAGTAACTTGGCTTCTCCTCAGACTTATGCTTTAGGCTTCATACATTGATCAGGGGCAAGTTTCTTAAATTGGAGGAGGAGCTGCTTGTTGGGATCACTTGAGGCATCACACCCAAGGATCCCTTTCTCACTCAATTAAAGGCAGAATTAATTCAGATTTTTGGCCCCCAGGAAAGGTCAAAATTTAACTTCAGTTTATAGGATGATAAGCTTGAATTTTGCTTCAGTTTAAATCTTGTTTAGTTTTAACCCGCTTCCCAAATGTGAATTTGGTAAGGAGAGGGACGCAGAGAGTTTTGGTTAAAATAAGCCATTGAAGACCTGGCAGTTACTGAATGAAATGGCCCGTGGCTCCTGTTAGTTATGGTGACAAGACATGTAGCCACTGGAAACCCGGCTACCAGGAATTGCCTGGCCCTGGAGGCACCCACAGACCTTATTTTCCTAGGCCTGGCCCAGGAACTGCAAAATGTGCCCTTGAAACAGCTACCTGCTTATAGCTTGGGAGGAGGGGGGGTATGTTGGAGCTGGAGTTGAGGGTCTAGTGCTTGGAAGGAACTTCTGCTAACAGCGGCTGCATTGCTTTGGAGCAAAAGTTTACCCTGTGCCCTTGGCTGCTCAACAATCCTTGACCTTAAAAAGAAACAAAACAAATAAAAAGAAGGAATTAAAAAGGCTTTAAAGTCTGTGCTGTGAAATAATCTGTTTTCTGGGCAGCTTAATAAGACATAGCCCAAGGCCTCTCCTATCGCAGACTGAAGATACTGCCTATCCTGCTTAGCTTCTTGTCTCTCTGGGAGATTCTGCCAATTTCCTTGATGGAGTTATTTAACAAACCCACTTTGATCATTGGAAACTGATGCTTAGCATTATACTGTCTTACTAGTGCAGTTCTCACAGATTAGTGCAGACCTCCAGAATATGTTCAGTAGCATCTGGGTGCTGTAAACGTAGATGAAAATCAGCTACTGAAATGAGGCATCGGTCTCCAGACTGTTGAGCATTGGTAAGAATGATTGGGTTTCCTTTTCAAGGAATGTAGCCCTGAAAATAACAGATAAATATGGCAGGTAGATACTGGCATTTTGTTTGTGCAGGAATGGAGCCAGGAACTAAGGTGATTCTTTGATTATTTAAAAAAGAAGTATTTCAAGGAAGTCCATGTTCTATTTGTTATCCTTAGCCTGTATTTATTGTGTACAGCTGATGTTGATCTACATCCAGTCCACAAGGAGACTTGCTTTGCGGAACGGATCCAAGTGAAAAGGCTAAGCGCTTCAGTCTTTGATAATACCCACTGTGGGAGCCTGCAGTGTTGTACGAGAGTCTGTGTGTTTTATAAATGAGCAACCCCAATCATCATTGTGAAAGATTGACTTCTGCTCATCATTTCTGAACTAAATTTAGCAGACATCACGTGTTTTGGAATAAATATTCACTGCGAAGCCCAGTTGGGCATACAAACTTGCCAGCCAGCAGTAACAGATGATGCCTTAATTCAGTGTCTGATGACTCAGGGCATCCACCATGCTGGGCTCTTGTCACCTGCTTTTCCCTAAACTTTAGTCCCAGTTAGCTCTGCTAGCATAGAAGTACTCTGTCCACCAGTGCATCTTCCAGGAATACTGCTGTTCTCTTCCCCTGCTTTTTGAGCTGTTTCTGTTGCATTTCTGGCCATATATTAAAACAAACCTACTCAGACACTACTGTTGTTGTTTTCAACCTCTGTTTCGAAAGGCTGAGGGCCCACTTTCAGGCTCAATTTTGTGTGTTGTAGACATAGGCTTATTGTGAGTCAGATCTTCCTCACTGAGAGCAATTTAAAGCTCAGTCCTTAACTTCAGCTTAACCCTTAACATCATCTTCCTTCATTGCCTCTTTGTGTACTGTCTCCCTCTTCTTCTTCCAGCACCCTTGATTACTCTCCAAGATGAGAACTGCCTTAAGGGAAAGCTATATAGTAATTTTTCTTTGATTTCTTAGATTAACTAGTAATAAAAACACAAGCTGTGTGCTGGATACTTACAGGCTTGATTTTATTTCAAACATGAGAGTTTTTAGACTAGCAGCTGGAGGAAACAATAGAAGCTGCAGAGGTAAAGGAACAAATTGTTCTGATAAGATGCTTAAAAGTAGGATGAGAGTGCTTATGTATGTAAATGCAAACAAAGCCCCGCAGCTCTCTTTTGCAATTTCTACATCAAGTGTTGTTTTTTTTTTTTTTTGGAGTTTACATCTTTCAACTATTCTTAGTCTCTCTGTTTATACACAAATCAATCAAAACTCTTCTTGTCGAGTGTGGAGCTTACCTCTCTACATGGCGGGGTTGTTTTGGGATTTCATAGTTCTTAGTATTCATAGAGACAGCTTATGCTCCTTCAGCATCTTTCTAGATGAGAAAGCAGAAGCATTAAAGTATCAGTGGATAGGCCTTTAGCTGTAAAGGACCCCAAAGTGACTTGGATGATGGGCTTAAATTCTGTCTTTCATTGCATGATGTGAGTTTTCTTGGTAGTGTGATGGTGCCATTGGGATTACATCCATGGTTGTAACTGACGTATTCAGCTGTCATTTATGTACTCATCTTTTCATGCTAGAAATGCAATAGAACATTTTGGAAGTGCATCAGTGCCTACCTCCTCATCTTATTGAAATTGCATTTTCTCTGTGACTGAAATGAATGTCCAGAATGTGAAGAATTAAGTCATAAATTGACAGTGTTTGTGCAATCCTGTAACTACGTTTGCCATATACATACATTCTTTTGTCACAGCTTGATGTGTCCTCGTGGTGCCTGTGTCTTGGTCTGATGACCAGGGTTCTTGGGAAGCAGGTCATCAGGAAGCCGTTTGCCAGAATCATTCATATAGACACAATCAAATTACTGTTCCTATCTGAATGCCTGCAGAAGAGAGTTGTGATCTAAATGAGTTGTTTTGCGGCCCAAATCAAGAACACAGATCCTTGAGCATGTATTGTGTAAAATAAATGGGAAGCTCTTTCAGAGACGTGTAGGAAATTGTAGTGGCCAAATGGGCTTCCGTCTGGGATCTGTGGGCTATGCTCTGTGGAGTTCTTCTCATAAAACAAAACAGATAATGGTGCTTTCAGTTGGTATTGCTGATAATCTGAAACCTGGGCTCAGACTACAGTAACTAAGTGTTTAAATAGTGAGTGGTGAGTAGAGATGGGATATCACTGTGTTTAGTCCACTTGTTAAGAGCCTTTCTCACTTAATTACATTTCAACGAGAGACTCAGAACTAGCAATATACTTTAATGCCATGTCTTTCTGGCAAGTTGGGTTTTATTTTTAAGACTCTAATTTCATAATGATGACAACTGAAGCTATTAATCCAATTTAATTTGGTCTCTTTTAAGACACTGGAGATTTATTATTTGTTCAGCCTCTTTTCTAATTTAAAAGTTACAGATAACTGGATATTTCTGTGTTTGTGGTCTCTAAGAGCTGAGTGATGTCAGTTCTCACATTCTGTAAAATTTTAATAAAGGAATTCAGAAGTGTGAAATGGGTCCTGCTATTGCTATCAATACTATGATGTTGCTTTTGTCAAGAGCATTAAAGTCAGTCAACAGTCCTGAAAAGAACACAAGGAGATGATTAACAGTCAGCCTTGAGTTGTTGAGAACAAATAACGTCAAACCCATCTAATTTCCTTCTCAAATCCTTCCCAGGGTAGCCGGCCTTGTGGTTAGAGAAGGGATGGTAGGTGTCACATAACCTGGCCTCGTTAAAGCTTTTTTACAGTGTCCTATATGACAGTCCCTTGGGAAATATAATGTGGAAGAAATTACTAAGGAGAGTGCAAGGCTGCTTTGAAAATTGTATTTAGGGAACTATCAGTGATCAATTGTCAAAATGAAAGAAAGAATTGAATGGCATTCTGCAGGGACCAGTCTAGGCAATAATACAGCTCAACGTATTTATTAATGACCTGGATGATGGAATAGCATATGTGGTTATTAGATTTGAAGCTAGGATGGACTGCAGGAACAACAGAAGACAAGGTTAGAATTGGAAATGATTTCTACAAAATGGAGAAACTGACTATAACAAAGAAGATGCTGTTCAAGAGGGAGCAATTTCTTTGTAGAAACAGGAATGATCATACACAGCGTGATCTGGCAGGGTCACAAGCTGAAAGGCAATGAGCAGTGCTATGTTGATGAGGAAAACACTAACTTCTCCATTGGTGTATACTGAGAGCTGCATATTTTCTGTTCAGCACCAGCAGGGTCCTGAAGTGCAGCAAGATTTCAATTAAGCGTTAGGAAAAAACTGTTTTGCCATGTCGATGCTGTGCAGTAATACAGATTGTCTGAACAAGTTATGGCAGCCAGTAAGAGCTTTGGTGAGAAGGAAGCAGAAGGGGCCTGAGCGTTGGTAGTGATGCCAACAGGGCGGGAGGATGGACTTAATGTGGATTCTGTCAAAAAGCTTAAATCTGTTTTCTGTCCTGCTCTCCTGCTTATTTCTTGCTTCCCTAAGGAAGTCAATGAGCTGGATGAGAAGCAAGGCTCATCACTCAGTCCATTAATCACAAGCTGGAAGAAACTTACGGACAATGGCCCCAACTCTGTGTTCTACCACAGCCTACTGGCCATGGTGCCTCCCAAGACTGGAGTAAGAAATATCATCCAGTGCTATATAGAAACCACAATATGCAGACAATTCATACATTTCATGGTGACTGTAGACCAGTCACAAAAAATGAGTAAAGGAGCTCCCTAAAATGAATTCCACAGTGTTCCAAATGCTTGTTGTTAATGCTGTGAAAACATTGTTGGAGATTCAAGCCTTAAAAAAAACCGAATTCGTGACAAATTAGGGATGAGTTCTGTAAGAGGTAGGTATCTGATGGAACAGAGTTTTTTCCTCCCTAATTATAAAATAAATATTAATATAACTGGAATACCTAATATCTTAAAATGATATACAGTGCCAATACCCCTTTGAGTTTTCTTTGCTTACTGAAAGTCCATTCTGTTTTACAGTAACCTTTTTAATGCACTATTAGAACAGTGTAAACCACATGTATTTTCTAAATAAAATAAAATTATACACTGCAAATATGCTAAGAAGAAAAACACAAATAACACACACAAAGAACTCGAAGTTTATGCCCTCTGCTTTCAACTGTTTACTATCAAGTTGCCTTTGCTTGTTGGAGCTATATAAGCTAGTGTCCTGGTGATGGTGGGAGACCATATACCCCACCACCACTCTACCTCAAATGATAAGACAAAACATCATCTTCTTTCTCAAACTCAGAATGTCTTCCAGTCTGAAGTGTGATGAATCACCACACTGATCTGGTTGTGTTCACATGAACTGGTGGCCAGGAGTAGACCGGTTTGTAATTGTCTCCTAGAACACAAATAACTCTCTATGGCTGCAGATGCGGCAGAGTCAAAAATGTTTTCATGAAGTGATAACTACTAAAAGTAGAAAGAAAAACCATCAGCGCAGTCGGCAAGAGGAAGGTGTCATACAGCAGAATCATATTATGGTGATTAAAGGTGAGAATAATGAACAGAGAGTCTTTAATCCCATAGTTGTAGAAAGGGAAAAAAGAATGGTGGCATAATTTGTTTGGTTTGGAAATGGGTACGTTACTTTAGGATTTTAGGATTACTGCGTTCATTTAAGGTAGAATTTTTCAGTATGCTCTTAACACAGCTCTGAGAAGAATCTCAAGAAAAGCATTAAGAAAGCAAACTTGGAGTAGCTTCATGGATGTATTTACTTATCAAGACAGTCAAGTATATTAATAGATCAAGAGCTATATTATTAATAGATCAAGAGCTATATTATAAACAGTACTGAAAGCTGTTTAATGTAACATACTAAGGAGCAGCAAAACATGAAACCCCTTTTAAAAAGTAGAGGAATTGCCTCTCTTTCTAATATGTTGAAGGCACGGGTTTAAGAGCAGCGTGTGGAACGCTGTGACTGATACAGTAACTAACAAAGCATCAATACCAAAGAAAAGCAAGGCATTTTTTATCACTTAAAGTCCCATACCCCTTCCCTCTGGCTGTGTGGATAAGCAGCATGCCATAATCATTTCCTGACAGGGGTAGGTGAACCCCTGTTGTGAGCAGTGTACCAGGGAGGCATTGGCAACCTCTTGAATGCCCGAAGGAATTCAGCCTCTTGTGCTAATGTTCCGGACAGGTCCTCTGGTTCCCCTCTGGGAGGCAGGGTGTAGGAGTAGGGGCTGTGACAAGCTTTGCCAAAGGCATGGGAATACCATTAGTGCCAGAGACAACGATCTCAGATGTATCTGCACTAATGAAATAACCCTGTTGCCTTTTGGAGGGTCAATAAAATCAGCAGAAGAAAGGATTTCCTGCAGTTGCTGATGGCTGAAACTGTTTTCAATAAATGTAAGAGGAATATAAGCTTTAAGAACTGAAACTCTTCTCTCCCAAAAGCGTGTCTTTACCTTTAATCCATCTCTTATTGAATATATTTTTACAATAAATGGTGGATACCTTGGAAATGCATGGTTTTATCTTCAATGCCATCTGATAGGCCTCTCTGGCATACAGTGCAGCTAATTTTATACGTGACTAATGAATACCACTCATTCCCCTGAATAACTGTGACCCAAATATTTAGAAGACTCTCACGTTTTAATTGTTTGACCCTGAAATTAGCACAAGCAGATGGGCCAGACAGATAGTGAGTCTGACATGAGACAGAAGAAAAGGCAACTAGTGCAGGCAGTAGAATAGTATGTGAGAAACTACTTTCTTGATTGCAATAGTTTATTTCTCTTTCCAGTCCATTTCATTCCCTTTTAGGCTGATATGATGGGTAGGGGATTAGTTGTTTAGCATCTGTAACCTGGTAAGCTCTGCTGATAAGGCTATAAGATAAGTTACTGTCTGGTTTTGAGAACATAGGAAAAGATGTCAATTGCAAACTGAAATGGAAACTTTACGATTGACTTTCTGCATAGTTATGGATTAACTGTTAAATGCCTATATCCCCGAGTACTTAGGGGAAAAGACAGTATTTACTTTTAAGTCCTGTGTTCAAGTAAATTCTAAGTTGCCCCTGTTTCAAAGATAACTTCTATATAGGTTGCATCACCTTCAACCAGCCTAGACAAAATCAACAAATTCCAGCATTGTGTGTGAAATAATTCAGCGCCGTGTGCCATTTGCAGTTTATTTGCCATATGAAGAAGAAAGAGATGATTCAAGATTGCTTGGGGGGAGTAACTGTAAAGCTGTGGTTTTGTAGAGGCTGTTGCTTGAATGCCTGTTTGACCGCTTCGTACTTGCACCCCTTCCTGACAGTTCCTCCAGGACGTGGGTCACACAGGATAAAAAGCAGCCTGTTGTTGGTAAAGATAGTCTGAACTCATTACTACGGCAGCCAGGTGTATTCTTTAATCACAGCCTTTAAGCCTCAGGAAACCCCATACTTTATCCGAGATCAGCTGGGATTAGCCTAACCCTTTGATGTTACTTTAGACGTCCCATGGAGACACCAGTTGAAGAAAGTGAGTGAATGCTGACTGGCTACACTCCTGGGTTTCTTAGGCTGTTTCTTCATCTGTAAGAACAATTTGAGTTCTTACAATGATCTGTGGGAGAAATTGGACCAAAAAAGAAAGCTGTTTCATGCTAATTGCAATTTCCAATTGTAAACCTGAAGGTAAGCTGCCACTGACAGGCTCTTCAACTAATTAACCAAACAGTCCAGTACCCCATGCTGTGTAACGTTACGCAACTCTGCATAAACAACTTGGCTGAAGATTTATCCCGACCCCAAACTTCGAGCAGGCTCTGCTGAGTTAAAGAGGCTGTTTGAAGTGTCACGATGATCTGCAGTCCTCCAGTATGATGAACTACGTGCTTGACTCTAATTAACAGTAATCAAATAAGGAAAACCCTAATCAGTATTCAACAGCTATTACCTTCAGCTTAGCAGAAAGAAAACATAATTTCAGAAGAGAAATAAACACGTGGTATTGTGTAGAACTGGAATAAATCCTTTAAAGTGGGTATGTGGAAAAAACCTCTTATCAGTGTAACCTGCCATTTAACTGTGATCTAAGGTCTTAGGGAATAAAAAGAGGGGGCTGGGAAGGAAAGAAATTCCATGTTATCTGGATTCAGTGTTTGCATCTATTGAGTCTTGTTGCTGGGGTGGAGCTGCGACAGCAGTTTTCATCTGTCTTCATTTTGGACACATAAACTGTCAGTTGTCCTGTACCCTTAACAAACACAGGGAAGATATTATTTTCTGGACTGTATTTTATAAAGAATTATCCTCTTCTGTCTTAAAATGCCACTGTACATAGCTCGTTCTGGTCCATAACCACTGTGATGTTGTGAATGGGGTATTAGGAGGGCTCTCACAGATTTCAGTACCCACCACATTGCGGTTTGACCCGTATGCTCCACTTCTCACCTTGATGGGATCCTAATGAACCTCTTAAAACTTTATGGGGTGGTAGTAATGTGGTCATGTTCATCACTAGATATGAATTTTGAGCCATGAGTCCCTGTATATTTATGCTACACTGCTTCTTGATGAATGAAGAGTGCCCAGAAAAGGGAAAGATGTTCAGGAGGGGTCTATGGTCACTTCAGTTACCTGGAAGATTCCTATGGTCTGGATGATAAAGATGCTTTTAGGAAGTAGTTTGCTTCTTTGAATGATGAGTTCCCTGACCTGTGCATCCAAATGAGATGACCTTTAACTGTCAGTTGTTCGCCCCAGCACACAGTTCTGTACTCTATTTGCTGCATGTGAACAGCTTTTTTGCACCAAGTCCTTTGAACCTACTCTCAAAAAGACATTGCACGTGCTTAGCTTCAGGTTCTCTTTCCCCTTTCCCTGTGCTCCCAAGGACACAAATGGATGCTCTGTGACTGAAGGGCTTTATTTCCTCTTAAGTACCACTGGTTTGTGCATAACTGTAAGCAATTTCTCTCCTGACTGTGCAATTTCCCTTGGTGATGTTTAAAGGAACATTTTTAATTCTATTTTTAAACTGTTAGAAATAGCTCTCCAGAGCTTCCACTGCTGAATGCTAATAACTTTTTATTTTAGCATAAAAGGATAGCTTTAGCAAAGATCATGGGTTTAGGGCAAAATGATAGTATTTGCATCTCAGGAGGCAAGGCGAAGCTCTTCATAGGTTTATGGAAGTCTTTGTCCTTTCCTTCAGCTTCCGTAATTTTGTTAATGCTAAATTAAATTAAATATGTTAAGAGGAGCTGTGGCATGTGTTTGCTAATATACATGCCAGTCTTATCAGAGGATGTTGATGTTACAGAGTGCATTTTTGACCAGATGCATGTAATTTTAACACCTGCTCTTCCTGAAACTTGATTACTTTCTTATAGTGCTATTTATAACTGAAGCTGTTGTTGGTGACTTTGGTATTTTTACACGAGCCCATATGGCTGCAAGAAAATGCAGAGAGGTGTACATAATGAAACAGAGGGCAAATAATTGTCTGGAAAACCCAGACTGTGGTTCAATATGTCTGGAAATAGCATAGCATCAGGCAGAGTTCAATTAAATCATCATGGTTTTGTGTAGGAAAGGGTTTGCAACCACTGAGTTGCCCCTCAAGATCAGCTTGCTTGTTTATCCTAAGCGTATAGCTCATTGAATGCAACCTAAGCCGATTCTGGTAGACCAATATGTAGCCTTCATCAATAAAAGCTGTGTAGACTTGTCAGACAGGGACACTGAAAGCTATGTCTGCTGTCACTGTTTTCTGCGCTGTGTTGCTCAAGTGCTGTGTGTCTCCATTCAAACCCAAGTAGGACTGAGTGTGGAGAAGATGCGTCCACCTTCCGTCATTCAATCCAGCCATTGTTTTCAGGAGATGCTAACCTGTCAGAGCACACACCAAACTGTATGCACTTTTTCCGTTATGATTTGAAGACTTCTTTCAGAAACGTGTTTTGCGCAGTGAGCTATGGCAGTTAGAGGAATGAGTCGGAGCTGCCAATATGCTTGGAATAGTTGAAGAAATATGTTTATTTCACAGGTATATTACAAGCTAGAAGTTACCAAACAGTGAATATTTTCAGGAATCTACCAAAACCAAACAGTTTCATCTTTATTCCTCCTTCTTCATGCCACTCCATATTTTAAGGCTCTGGAGGTAAATGGGAGTTAGATCATGGATACAGCAATATTTGTGGCTTTTGTCATTTCCTCTCCTGCATCTCAGGTGCTTGATGTCAAGGCATTCCTGCTTCCAGTCCACAAGGTTTTGTTGTGAGCTAAAACAAATCTGATCTGTGGCGTGGTTACAAGAAGTTAAGAGGCTCTTGTGCCTGCCATCTGCCCATCACTGGTGGAATTACTGCCTAGTAGCAGAACAGGTGATTAGCATCCCTTCATCTGCTGAGCTCACACTCTGTTTGAAATAGATGGTATTTGAAGTTAACAGCACCCAGCTAGGAAATATGTTGGCACAGCAGTGGATGCACTCCAGGTATTCCTGCATTAGCCATGTTGGGGTGGGGATGGGGCAAACAGGTGGATACAGCTACTTCTGGTACCACCACTGACAAGCTGTCAAAAATCATGCGCTAGCACACTGTGCTTCCGATCTGTGAATCCTTTGACTTGAACCAAAAGTGTCGAGTTTCTAGTACATCTCATCACAAATTTGTATGAAGCAGCATGACATTCTAGGCTGGGGAGAGCTCAGGAGTGAGAAATATTACATTATACCTTGTTTTCCATCTGTTCTTCTCTTTTTTTCCCCCATTATGCTAGAGTAATATACTTCCTTGGTAAAGAACTACCCAATTAATGTTTGTGCAGACGTTTCAAAGTTGAAAAGTTGAAATTGGTATGTAAATATCATAGGGTATTTTTGCATCAATTCATGACTAAAATCTGTAATTTTAGTAAAATTGTAGTTTTGGATTTTACGAATGGGGTTTTAAATGCCTTGTTCTGGAAAGCACTTAAACATCACTGCATCAGCAGATACTATGGTGCAGCATTGCTCCTCTGCTAATGTTTCACTGTAAAGCCAAGCCTTGTTGCTTCTACTAACACCTGAGCTTCCCTTATGTTTTCTGTAAGTATTTGATTCTATGATTTCTCAAATTCATAGATCAATATGAGAAAAAGCCTACCACCAACACCATCTTACATTAAAAATCAACAGCTTCAAGTATATTCCTTAAAAGCAGTCATTCTATCCTTTCCTTGGTTTCCTTTCTTTATTTTCGTTATAGCCTAGTACTTTCAAACCACTCTCCACCACAAAACATTGGCTTGGTCTTTGAGAACTGGGAAAACATGGGTGGATTCCCGTTGATGGAGAAAGAATACTTCCCCTCCCTCCCCACCTTCCCCTTTAAATTTATGTCTCTCTGCTGCTCTTGGTCACTAATAACTGTGCATTCATTGTCCTTTATTGCTGTATGCTATGGTCAGTGATAACATTAATTGCTTCCCTCACTGATATTTTAACATGACTCCATCAATTATTCCAGCTGTAATAAATTCAATGGCTATAGTTTCATTTTCTTACAGATTTGAACTGTATAAATTCTCCTTTCTTAGCTAAATCCTAATAGTGCTAGCCTCACTTCATACCGCTGTGATTTTAGGTTCATAGTCTCCTTAGTGTTTATCCTCTGGTAATGCAGAGAGAGAAGGAGGCATCTTTGGAGGGTAAGTCAATCTTTCTTGAAGTTTTGAACCATCTCCTGGGAGTACCTCTGTTGGTTGTATAACAAGCCTGACATATCTGCATCTGAGAACCTCAGGCGCTTAAAGCTGGGCTAGGTCTAGGCACCTGCGCCA
The DNA here is from genome assembly GCF_037157495.1 of Lathamus discolor. NCBI lineage: Eukaryota > Metazoa > Chordata > Aves > Psittaciformes > Psittacidae > Lathamus > Lathamus discolor. The sequence continues at coordinate 2,361,424 of NC_088887.1, read as the reverse complement.
CTTCTTCCCTCAGCCTCTGTGGGAGTGCTTCCTGTGGTACCTCGTACTTCTGGTTTTGCTGCAGTCAGTGGGCGCTGATTCTTACTGGGTGTTTTATACAGCTCTGAGTCACTGACTTTTCATTAATGTGGGTTGATCAGAGACTTTATCCTAGTAGCTGCAGTATTTTGAAGCAGACTTCCATATTTTAAGTCTGATACATACCATGCTAAAATAAGCCTGCTGTGCAGCTTGCTTATTCCCCAGATGATTCCACACTGGTGTTGTCTTTCTGGGAAAGGGATGGTGAAGCGCCCCATGCCAGTTGATACAGAAAAAAGCCACGTTTCAGTGTGATAGTGTTACTGTGCATGCAGTAAGCCTAAACTTACACCATTTTCCTTTCTTTTGCATTTTTTGTTTTGTTATAGTGAGTCTGCATCTGAGAATAAGGATGTTGTTTCAGTCTCTGTTTTCTGCTAAGACTTTCCAGAAGGGCAACCATGCTGTGTATGATGGTCTCCTGTTCCACAGGGGATGAGTAAACTTGCTCCTGTGTTTCAGATGGGCTACTGAAGTGTTCTAAATTGAAACCGAAATATGGAATTTAAGAGATTCCACTTAAACAAGTCCAAGTCCGTTCTTTTGCATTCCAGACTTCCCATTTGAAAGTCAGACTCTTTTGATAAAAGGATTTCAGCGTTCTCTTAATAACATTTTGGTTTGATCTGATGTAAACTTGTAGCTGGATAGCATCATAGAATAGTCAGGGTCTGAAAGGACCTTAAGATCATCCAGTTCCAACCCCCCTGCCATGGGCAGGGACACCTCACACTAAACCAGGTCACCCAAGGCTCTGTCCAACCTGGCCTTGCACACCGCCAGGGATGGAGCATTCACAGCTTCCCTGGGCAACCCATTCCAGTGCCTCACCACCCTTACAGTAAAGGACTTTCTCCTTATATCCAACCTAAACTTCTGCTATGTAAGTTTTGACCCGTTGCCTCTTGTCCTATTACTACAGTCCCTAATGAAGAGTCCCTCCTCAGCATCCTTTTAGGCCCCCTTCAGATACTGGAAGGCTGCTCTGAGGTCTCCACGCAGCCTTCTCTTCTCCAGGCTGAACAGCCCCAGCTCTTATTCTATGAAGATAAATAACTGCTATTCTACAAGATAAAAATCTATAAAAGCTAGCAGGGCCTTATTTAGATAAAAAAAAAAAAAGAGAAAAAATTGATTCCTTGCCTATTTTTCTGGCTCTGTTTCTCATTCAAGATCCTTCATCCGCAGTAGCATCTGATCGCTTAAGAAGTCTACAGGGAAGTTTTCAGTGCAGGAAAATTCCAACCTTTGACATCATAAAGGAGATTATTTTTGTTAGCAGCACTCTTAGAGCTGCTGAAAGATGTCCAAGTGTCTGCACTTGAGAAGGAAGGTCTCTATCAGCTTATCAGGTAGCGTACATGCAATAGTGCTTTCAGGTATTTGGAATGGCGTATTTTCGTTGTGAATCACCATTAGTATTGATAGACTTGATCGCCAGGGTTAGGTACTGAAGTAGTAGGTGGGAGAATGAGTGTCTTAATGAGATGATATAATCTTAAAATGAGAGTAATTATAGGATGAAAATTGAGAAGACTGCAAGTAATTCAGTTTGAACCGAGACTATGATTATTTACACACTGAGCTAAGTATTTTAAGTCAGCTGTGTGACAGTGCACCTGCATATATTACTTTCATGGATGTTGCAAAGAGCATCAAGCATGTAGACACATAGGTATACTTGGGTTCTCTAACAACCCTAAAATGATCTTGTAGTAGTGTATATTGTGCTTGATTTCCTACCTGTGTTATAGAATAAGGTACCCAAAATGCCTCATGAATGTTCTCAGCTGTGACGTTTCCAGACCACAACAGAGCTGACCACTGGGATGAAGAAGTGAACCAGCCACTCTGAAGTGCATCCTTGGTCCATTTTGCTAACTTGTCTGCTGATTATTGAAGTTCCAGCTTTTACAAGAGATCTATTTAATTTTGTAAGAAATACCTGTTGTTAAACAGTGCTTTTATGTACATTTCTGCTCTTCTTTCACCAAATTCCTTAAAAAATAATCTATGCAGTATGCATTTTAGTTTTATTTGAAAGATTTTAGCATTACAGTAGGAAAGCAGGCTTACCCGCTTTGTTTGCAATGTGAATTTTTGTTTAAAAGCAATGTTTGGGTAGTATTTAAGGTCTTGATCAGTAGCGTGGATGCTATCAGATTGAGACAGTTCCGGTTTAACCAAATTAGCACTTCTCTGATTAGTTTAGAAAACCTGCTTCTTTTCTGGGCTTGTGGCATATCATGTCCCGAAGGTCCTGCTTCTGAGAAGACTATTGTTAAGGTAAACAGTGTGAAATGAAGATGTAATCTGATTACTTGTCCACCAGAATAGTTTGTCTTAAAAAAATTGTAACAGGGATGATGCTCTAAACTGACTGTCATTTATCTTTTCTGAAACTAAGGACGAAGGATCAAGAGGGGAAAAAAGAAGGGGGTGAAAAATACTGAAAGTGAAACACAGATTCAAAATAGAAATGCTTCCTTTGAACACTTGTAATGGCTGATTTTTCAGCTTTGGGATTTCTTGTTAGGGATCAATCACTGCTTGAGAACCAGGAGGCTGAATGGGTTAGACTCAGATGGGCAGGCAATAATTCACTTGATCTCTTACGGCTTTGCAGCTGCCCTGGGTTCACTCTCCCCAGGCTGTATAATAGGTGGCCCTTCATAGCCAAGTTCTTGGAAGGGCTGTGTTATTCTGACCCTGCTGTGATGCTCCATGTCCTAAGCACCCAGAAGCATCCTGCAGGCTTACTGAGGCTGGCGATTTGCTCTCAAAGGGTATCTACATATCGTTATTTGAGCCCTTTATAAACGACAGACACTGAAAAAAGCTTTTCACATCTGCCCATGCTTGTTTGGGGACTTTTTTCTTTCCTGGGTGAGGGAAGACTCATCATGGGATGACAGGCCTCAAATGTCTGCAGTCCAGCATATCTTTTCTCACTTTGGAAAGCTTGTGGGTGGTTTCCTGTTGTGTTCTCAATAGTAAACTCTCTTGTGCCTAAGCTGCAGTGCGGCTGTGCTATCGGTCTGCTTCTGACTGCTGCTTGTAAGATCTCTTATGCATTATGCATTTTGTTTGTTTGTTTGTTTGAAGTCCTTTAGCAACCTTAATTACTTTTTCAGAAGAAACCAAACAAGTTTCCTTCTTACCTGCTGCATCGAACCCTTTTTTCTCTATCAGCCTCAGGTCCTGGAACAAACTCCCCATGTTGTTTAGAGCCTTAAAGACTTTCTGATCGTTTCTTTTTTCTCTGCCTCATAAAACGTATGGTTGATTACAGGAGACTTTGACACACAGGAATAGGTGGGAGAAGTTTAAATGCTGGTTTTGGAACCAAATCTAAAGCCTAAGGTGGAACACGGAGAGTCAGCAGGATTTTCCAAAGTATAGGATTATCAGAAGGAAAAGAAATCAGCTATGAGGGCAATTTTCAGAGATGTTGCGAAGTATACAATAAGTTTTCAGTTACTTTAAAGGAATCAGGAGTACATAATATGGATATACTCTTACAGGAAGAGAGATGCACCAGGTGACTGATGCCACATTGCTATCACATTTGAAGAATCATTCCTTGGATATATTGTGATGGTTAACTCCTGTACAGCAGCTGTCAAATATATCCTGGTGAAAAATCACACATTCTCCAAGAGCGCCAGATCACCTTTTGCTTTTTGTATAGGAAATGCATTAATGTTTAAATGATGGCTTAGACTTTTAATAAGTGTGCCACTTAGTTGTAAAGATGCCACATATAGTTACCAAGATGCTACTTGCTCTTTAGCGCCTGTGCTAGGATTGCTCAGGGTGTATATGCGACTGCTACAATTACAAAAGGGGCATGATTTTTCGTCAGCTTTTGAATCAGTTATCCACAAGACAAATTATAATTCAAATGCAGAACTTGTAGTCTTGCATCCCCGTGAGCACACTGACATGACTCCCAAATATAGTTTGTAGGGATTATTTATGCAACGGTATGTATTTATGCAGCGGTCTGATTTTAATAAAGTGGGGTAGAATTCTAGCATTTTAAAAATAAACGAGTCACGGGCTGAAGAATATCAGGGATACCTGATGTGAGTAGTGTTTGCATGCCGATTTCCTATATCTTTCATAAATCCTCTTCTGCTTATCTCAAAGATCTTGATAGTCAATGTCAGTATTTTCTGCAGCTAATATGTGCGAGAACTCTACTACATGTTTATTACCATAGCAAAAAGGTGATCTTTCATGCTGGACATGCTGTGTCTAGTTTCCAGTGGAATAGCTGTTGTATTTATGATGTTCTAAGGACAATAACATAGATGAGCTGTGAACGTAGAGTTGATCTCTTTTAAATATAGCATAACAAGCATAAACTGTTTTGGAAACTCCATACAAGCTACCAGGTGTACAAGCCGCTCATCAAATCACAGAAGGTAATAGCCAACTTCAGACCAAATACATGTTGAAAACAATATTTACGGCTTCAACCAGGTGGGAAGTGAGATCGACGGAGAGTAGTATCTTGCGCCTGTAAAGTACAAAGTTGTTGGGAAAGGAGAAAAAGTGGTTATCTCTATGGGAAGAATAGAGCTATGATTTTAAATGCCCAGTATAGTTACGATTTATCACTGAGGAATGAAAGATCAGAAATTGAAGTGATTGATTGTGTTCCCTTAGCAGTAAGTAGAGTGTGTGTATGTTGTCTGTATAACTTTATTCTGGTTTGAAATGCTTGTTCAGATTAATCTGAAGATACTGGAAGGGCATCCAGGACAGTGGATGATGTATCATGCTCCCAGAAACACAGAGGTAAGATGCTGATGGTTCTGTTGTAGGGAGACTTTATTGTGTCAGTAGTGGACATATGGCAAGTTTTACACTTGCTCAGGCTTGCCCTAGATTCATTTAATGTTGTTGGAGTTCTCCTTTCATGGCAGACTGCGTTTTCTCATGTAGTAGGGATAGGGGAGGCATCTGAAGAGTAGGAGCACTTAATTCAAGAAAACATATCCCTCTGTTCAAGAAGGACAGGGAATTGCTTGAAGGAGTCCAGCGCAGAGCCACAAAGATGATTAAGGGAGTGGAACATCTCCCTTATGAGGAGAGGCTGAGGGAGCTGGGTCTCTTTAGCTTGGAGAAGAGGAGACTGAGGGGTGACCTCATCAATGTTTACAAATATGTAAAGGGTAGGTGTCAGGATGATGGAGCTAGGCTTTTTTCAGTGATATCCAGTGATAGGACAAGGGGCAATGGGTGTAAACTGGAGCATAGGAAGTTCCACGTTAACATCAGGAAGAACTTCTTTACTGCAAGAGTGACAGAGCACTGGAACAGGTTGCCCAGGGGGGTTGTGGAGTCTCCTACACTGGAGATATTCAAGGCCCGCCTGGACAAGTTCCTGTGTGATGTACTGTAGGTTACCCTGCTCTTGCGGGGGGGGTTGGACTAGATGATCTTTTGAGGTCCCTTCCAACCCTTGGGATTCTGTGATTCTGTGATATGTTGCAATTAGTTGGTGATTTTCCTTTATGGGCACTAGCACTGAGTAACATGGAGCAAACACAGGTATGGGACCAGAGGCTTTTGCTGAAGTTCCCACAGTTTTTGGGTCCTTCTTCCAAAATCTGACTCAATTCCTTATATGAGTGCCCTGCTGTGTAAACATCATCTTAGTTCCAGAGGGGGTATAGTCTTCTCGGAGCAAAAAGAAGTCTGTGAGCTTAGTTTTATATAAAAGACCTTATCTGGGGGATGTTTCAGGGGTTTACTGTATTTAACAGGAATAGATGTGCTTACCTTTGGGGGTTTTACTATTTTAGTGTATATTGTTGCTTCTGAGCAACCGTTTTTGTGGTTGATCATGCTCCATGAGAAATTGATGGTGATAAGAGAGTATTCTAAATTTGTTCAATCAGAAGATGAGTTCCCAAATTTGTGGAAGAAATCAGTATTAGAAGGCAGGTTTCTGGTGAAGGTAATCAGAATGTCACTCGAGTGTCTTAGGTTTACTACCATAAAGATGTAAAACTTGTTCTCCAAAGCAGACGATGTAAAGGTTGCTATATTTTGGGACTTTCTTGGTGCTCATTGCTGTGTTTTACCATATCCAGTTCCATTTTTCGTTATAGCTTGTGCCAGAGAAAAGAGGGATTGAAACAGCCCTCTCAAGGGGATAGGATGCAGTAATTCTGTGATCAACTAATTTACTTCCTTTCTAAGAACATGTCTATGTACCAGTTTGCATTCAGATTGTGACTGACAGTGATGGTGGATGACAGTTAGAGATTAGCAAATATTATGAGCTGTTATTAGTTTCTCTTACTTTTTTAATCTTGTGCTGATGGCAGAACTTTCTGACAAAAGAGTTGAGTACTTAACATGATGATAGCATTTAGCATAATAGCTCAAAAGCACGTATCAGCTTGTTCCTATGCAGCTGAAAAAGCTCACATAAAATGTAGCTCAAAAATATCTCAAAAAACATGCTTGAAAATCTCCAAATTACTTTTTCCCCCACCTGTCTTAAAATACATCTTGTATATCCATTAAAGGTAGTCATGCAATGAAGAATAGTTACTGGAACAAGCAGACAATCAGAACATAACACTCAATTCCATTCATCTTCAGTTACAGGCTGCAAGAGAAATAAATGCAAATAGGGAAGAGAATGTATGTAGGCAGAGATAAAGCCAAGTATAATCACACTTAATGCTAAAAAAGCTCTGACTTATTCACAAAATTCCACCTGTGAAAAACCGTCTCTGCTTGAGTTTCTGGCTCCTCTGGCATTTGATTAAAGCTGGAATCAAGAACTCTCATTAGAACTTCAGGAGAATGAATTACACTTAATAAATGTATAGCATGTGTACCCGATATGAATGCCAGCACTGTACACCCTATTATTAACATCTAATTACGTTGATGAATAGCAACTTAAACTATAATTTCTCAGAGCTATAAATTTTTAGTTTCAGTGTGCTGCCACTTGTATGTTTACTGTGGCTGAAAACCAAGGCAGTAATGTGACAACAGCAGCTTCGTACCAAACCTGTGACATACCACAAAGGCAGCAGTAACTATGGGACTTACTAAGAACAGAAAAAATGATGGAAGGAACTAGGAAACAGGAAACAAAAAAGCATCGAGCAACTTGGTTTAGAGACTTTCTGTGGATTAAGTGCTCTGATTAAAGCTGCTTGTGTTGTGGCAAGCACTCAGGATGGATCAGTTCTGGCAAAACAATTGTACAGCTGGAAATCCTTGGCACTGAGATTTTTTTGTATGTTTGCCAGCGAGCATTGACTTAGATTTCATCTTTATAATACATTTTTATGTGGGATTTCAAGTTAAAATCAGGAGGAAAATAAAATTATATTGGCTTTGATTGACTGCTTCATTTCCTCAATGCTCATCTCTATCTTGAATGATATAACAAACTCACAAAATATTAAATGCTATTCACAATCCTGTCAGGTTTCTGTAGGATCATCATGGCTTTATCAGTAGCATCCTATATCTATTTAGCAAACAGTTTCAGGTCTGTTGGCAAGAGGTGAGGGCCTTCCAACTGAAGCTGTCATTGTGGACTGGTGCAGTGCTGTGGTTTTGACTCTCAGCCTGGGAACAGCGCTGACAACACCGATGGTTTTAGTTGCTGCTCAGTGATGTTTACTCTGACCAAGGACTTTGTGAGTCTCATGCTCTGCCAGGGAGGAGGGGAAGCCTGGAGGAAGCAGAGACAGGACACCTGACCCAAACTGACCAAAGAGGTATTCCATACCACAGCACGTCATGCCCAGGATGTAGAACTGGGGGCAGTTTCCCGGAAGGGCGAGATCACTGCTTGGTCGGGCTGGGTATCAGTTGGCGGGTGGTGAGCGGTTGTATTCTCTTCCCTTGTTATTTCCCTTATCATTATTATCATTGGTGGCAGCAGCAGTGGTTTGTGTTATACCTTAGTTACTGTTCTTATCTCAACCTGTGGGACTTACCTTCTTTCGATTCTCCTCCCCATCCCCTCGGGGCCGGGGTGGGGAGTGAGAGAGCGGCTGCGTGGTTCTGAATTACCGGCTGGGCTTAAACCACAACCCTAATTCATTTTGGTTTTCATGTTCCTTCCTTTTTAAAGTATGGATGATGAAAGCTATAGCTTGAAATGTAACAGGCTGAGAATTGAAAGGCACAATGCACTAAAAAGCAGTGGCTGGTCCCAGAATGAAGGGACAGTGCTTGCCTTTTTTTGGACTGCGTGATCAGTAGCTTGAGCAAACGGGAATCTTTGGCTGACAGATTTATTCTGGTGGAAGTTAAACCTGGACTATAGAGAACACGATGATGAACAAGACCCCTGTTTTGCAAATTTCATTTAAGTCCTGTGCTTTGTGTTTGGGTTTTTTTAATTGAAGATATTTCCTGGTCATGTGAATAAATGTGTCCTAACCGAAGCTGTGTGTTTCAGTTAAATTACTCCGTAACAAATGTTGCTCTGTCCTATGAGTGGTGCTTATTGGAAGCTTGCAGGTTGTGTATTGACTGGAATGTAATTTGGCTGCATATCCCATTCTCCTATAGACTCATAACCCGGACTTAGTTTGTAGAAAATCTGAGGGCAGGTGAGAAGGAAAGGTGTTTTCCCTTGGTACTCCGTAAATCAATGTTACCACTTGCTCTAATAGAGGGATCGCAATTAAGCCTAGTAACCCATCGATTCAGGGATAAAAATAAACATCTGTGGAAAGACAGCCTAATAAAATTAGTGTAATTTCTTAAGACTCACTGTAGAAAGGGAGTATTTTCCAAGGAGTTCAGACAGTTTTTGTTGTTCAGGGGTTGGGGTTTTTCCATGATAGAAGGCAAATTATTTTGTTGTAGGTTACTAATATTACTCTTATTTCCTTTAATAGTGTTCTATAAAGCATTTTGAGCAATGCAGAGAAAATGAGACTATTTTTGAGTTGCAAATGAATCCCTTTTGATAATTTCAGCTGTAGAGGTAGTATGTCTCATGGGATACTTTAGAATTGAGTTCGTATGAGCTAATAATGTTTTTCTCACTAAACTAGGAAGAGCAGCCTTGCTGTCTTAACACTAACTCCTTGCTTTCTGTCTAGAAATGTAATAAAGTCTACTTCATGCTGCCTTTCCAGGCTTTTGTTTAATCTTAATGGGTTTCTTCTTTAGAGATTTATGCCCAAAAGGTATTGAAATGTATCTTGGCTTTGCACTCTAAAGGAAACAGTCACAGTACTTACATGCAGCAATATATTGAAGGGAAAGGTAAGTTTTAGTGTTTTGTGAAGCACAAAATATGCTTCCTGTGAATTACAGGGCAATGCTATAATCAGGCCTCAGATTATACCAGCAACTGTGATTCCAAATACTCTGGGTCCTGTTGGATGTTATGAAATCCTGTTGGGTTTCAAAAGTTGCCTGAGTTGACTCTTGCAGTAAGTGCTTCCAGTGACTCACTGACAGTTTTTGTTAGGAATCTGAGAATTGGGTATATCTGCATCAGAGTGTCAGGTCTCATTTACAAATAGGGTTCTAGATCTGGTGCGTGCAGACACAATTTAGAGACACCAAACCTGAACCTACGAGTAAAAGAAATCAAGCGGCTGAATAGGAACTAAATATATGTCTTTTATTTTCCTGAGGGCAATTTCTGGGGACCGCTCGCTGCTATTGTGAAGGTTTTTAGGAACTCCAAAGTAATTCTCAGTTTCAGCTGCTCATTTCTTTCTGATTACAGATCACAAACAAAATTGGAGAGCTTTAGCATCTTGAGTCAATCCCTGTTGGCAACCCTCTGAAAAATGTTAGAATAAAGCATCAGATGGAGCTGTGTGGGATTAAATGACAATTGTGAAACAATTGTGAGTCTGCAATTCCCAGTAATTTGGAGAATGGTCTTGTTTTATTGCATTTTGACAATGTGTACGAATTAGCTTTTTCATTACTCTCCTCTCTCAGAAGCAGCCCCTCTTTTGCCCCATTGAGTTGTGTGCTGTAGCAGTTGGTGAGGACAGTAAGTCCTGGTGTGTGGTACTCTAACAGGTCTTGCAGATATTTTGGGTTTTCTCCACTGAAGAGACTGAGATCCCACCAACCATAGCTGTAGCTTTAAAATGTACGCTTGTCCATTGCATTTCAAAACGCAGTGGAAGTTCTTAACACTGTTATTCATTTGAAGGCTGTTATAATTACCCAGCTGTCCATAATGACTTGGAGATTTGGGATCTGGGGGAAAGGATGGAGAGACATTGCTCTAGAATACCAGGAATTTTGTTTATTTACTTATTTACTGCTGCTGCTGGGGACTGAAATGCTCCTCTTTAACATCAAAACTTCAGTGTGGTACGTGTGTCCTTCCTTGTAACTTTCAGTAACTTCCCCTTATTTTTGCAGTGCTCATGCAAAAGAAATGCAAAGCTCATTGTTATAGCTAAGAATTTGTTATTCACGGCTGCTTGTTCTTTCTTTGTATGAGAATTGTGCTTTCTATCCCTAACTGGCACAACGGTTTTGAATGCCATGGGAGGTGGAACTGTGTGGAATTTTTTGGATGTGTAGCTAGTAAAAGCCACTTTTAATTTAGTACCCAATCTAATGGAGCACCCAGATGATTTTGAATGAAGAATAAAAACATCAGAAAGAGGAGATAAAAGGGAGATACTATTGCAGCACAACCAAGAAACAAAGAAGTGATGGTGACTTGTCGAAGGATTGAAAGTGAGGAAGGGAAAGCTGCAGAAAGGCTGTCTTGGGTTTCAAAGCTCTTGCCTAGTTCAGACCTCTCTGGTGAACTGGCCTCTTCTTGCAGTTTGATAATGTTTTTTGCAATCTGTATTTGAAAATGCTTCCCCAGGAGGTTAGCACGACTAGCCAGAAATTCTTCCTCTTTTGCCTCCCAGGGGCGAGGTCTTGGAGTTACATGGCAATTTTAGACTTTTAATTTGAGGTCTTATACTCTATCTATGAGAAGACCTTTGTCATAAATTAAGCTTTCTACAAGAGCATAGCAAAGGGTATAATTATATTCCCATCATTGTACAAGAGAGTAATTTATGGATATTTTGTGGTTTAAGTGATCTGCTGTGTTTGCTCCTTTTAAAAGTTACTTTACAGTAGGCTTTAAGTGCTCTTTTGGTTTTAAAACAGACAACTTCTGTTTCTGTAATTATGCCTGTGAACAGTTGCAACTAATGCCACGGTCTTAGGCTGAAAGATCTATGACCTTTTGTCTTATCAGATCAACAATGTGTTTATGGTTATCAGCACGATTCTCCAATTAGTTTTTAATTAAATGTGGCATTGCTCCCCGCTTCCCAGCGTGTGAGGCAGCACTGAGGTCTGTTTCTGTTCTTGAAAATCCATGTCTTGTCCTTTGAGACTGCTCACTGTATCTCAGGCTCTGATCTGGGAGACAGTATTTTGAGTGTGCCGTTAAGCTACCACTTTACCTTGTCTAGATGTTCTAGATCAACTGACTTCCTTCGCTCAGTATTTACCACAGCCACTGGAATGAAACAGAAGCTGAAAGCCCTTGGGTAAAGGTTGTCAGCTAGTCTTTCTTCTATTTTTTTTACACACCCACCTAACTATTTGAAATACAGCTGACCTTTTATTATAATATTAACCTATAGGAACATGTTTTCACTGGTAGAAGTGCATTGCTTCTAAATATCTTCCCTGATACATGAACAATAACATGGTCCTAAACTGCCAGCAGTGGGTCCTGAATTCACGGAAAAATAGTTGTCCTGATTTCACACTGCGTTACTTGGACTGAGTACAGGATCTTCAGTCTCAATGTGTTAAAACACACAGAAACAAAGCTGTGCATGTCAGGCTTGCTAGCTGTCATGGTGTAGGCAACAGAGGATTATTCCGTGGTTAAAAGACTGGTGGTAGGGAACAGTAATGGAAGTGAAGTACACTTTTCATAAGTACTTCATAGCAAAAAAAGCAAAGAAACCATGTATTTCTGTTCATAAGCATCTTGACTTCAGTTGAAGAGAAACAACATGAGCGAAGTATTATGGCAACTTCTCTGTCGCTGGCTGTTTTGATTCTCAAAGTGGCATGGCTATTTAGAGAAGAAGTGTTGAGGAAAAGCAACTACATACCCTAAGGCAAAGGGTTTAGGTGTTTGGGTTTAATTTTTAAGTCTACTTGGGATAAATGCAGCCATGTAGATGGCATCAGGGTACAGTTCTCAGGGCATGACAACTTACTATTGGATTCAAACATAACGTAAAACTGGTTGAAGCTGATAGCCAAAACATTTTCTTACAACAATATGTCACCTTAAAGCTTTTGATTTGTCTGTTCTGGTGAGAAAGATGACACATAGGGGTTTTTTGTGTAAATGGGAACTTTACAGGGATTACTTTGTAACCTCTACTATTTAGATAACTTAAGATACGATAGTGGCTTTTGCAAAGAGGATCTGCAAGGGTTACTTGTCTCTGTGCTTACTGGAATAAGAGTTTGCATATGTAAAAGCTTGTCAGAGTTTCTGGTATAGGCTTTCCTCTCTCCGCCGCTGTTTTGGCTTAGTTCAACAAAAGCCATTGTCTCTATATTTTGCCTCTTTCAACTCAGGCTGCAACATGCCTCACAGTGTTCCTGCTCTAAAGAAAGAATTGTACTTTACCATTGGGTGAATCAAGCCATTAACCAAACTGTATTCTACTGTATTTTTAATGGTGGTTCTCTATGATTGAAAAAACCTCAATATAAACTTATCCAGTTGCTTGCATGTTTTTATAAGTACATTTCAAGGGAGTTGTGTGTTTTCACTATTTGGTAAATCCTAAGTGCTGCACATTCCAGCTTTTTTGCGGGTACAGCTATAATTGAAAGAAAATGCTGTCAAATTTTATGCAGTTCTTGAAGACAGAAAAGAGAGAAATAAACTTGAAAGCCGTGATTTGAGAGAAACGGTATGCCTGAGCAGTAAGTTCATTGAGTATGTACCTCTGGCTATTAAAGGGTGTCATGGGTTCAGCAGTAGCAGTCATTTTTTTTCTCCTTCTTAGTAGCTGGTGCAGTGCTGTGGTTTTGACTCTCAGCCTGGGAACAGCGCTGATAACACCGATGGTTTTAGTTGCTGCTCAGTGATGTTTACTCTGACCAAAGACTTTGTGAGCCTCATGCTTTGCCAGGGAGGAGGGGAAGCCAGGAGGAAGCAGAGACAGGACACCTGACCCAAACTGACCAAAGAGGTATTCCATACCACAGTGCGTCATAAACTGGGGGCAGTTCCCTGGAAGGGTTAGATCGCTGCTCCGGTCAGGCTGGGTATCAGTTGGCGGGTGGTGAGCGGTTGTATTCTCTCCCCTTGTTATTTCCTTTATCATTATTGTTATTGGTGGTAGCAGCAGTGATTTGTGTTATACCTTAGTTACTGGCTGTTCTTATCTCAACCCTTGGGACTTACATTCTTTTGATTCTCCTCTCTATCTCTCCAGGATAGAGACTGAGAGAGAGACTGAGTGGCTGAGTTGCTGACTGGGCTTAAGCCACCATGAAGGGATATAGTGTTTTGGGGTTTGGTTGGTTTTGGGTTGTTTTTAAACCCCTTTGTCTAGAACTTGGTATCCACGTGGTATATATCCACACATTATTCAGATGCCAGATTACTCATTTTGAAACTGATGTGTGCTACTCGGGGAAGACACACAGCCACAGGTGTAGCTTATCTGTTAGCTCCCAAATTCCATGAGCTATAATAGTTGGGGTGTGGAAAGCAGCTCTCCAGCCTGCGTTCAAACTAGAGTGTTTCTGCTGGGACTGACAACTGAGAAATGTTAGATGCTTTAAGAAGTGAGCTGAGGCCACCATATGTCACTGAGCTTCTGCCAGAAGTTAATGACTTTTAGTACTGATCTGAGCTTGTTTTATAATGAGCAAGTAGTGACAAGCTACCTATCTCATCAGTCCCATGAAGAGCCTTTTTTAGTTCTCAGAATTATTTTGTGCTTTCAGCAGAAGCATTTTACTGTTTCCAAGAAGGCTGAAGGATGTTTGATAAGCAGACTCCTGTTCAGTGTGTGGTGTTGTTTTTGACATTATACTATGCAACATAGCTACAAGTGAGGAAACACTATCTTTGGTCAGTGATTTGGACAAGTATATGTATTTTCTTACTTTTACAAAGGAAGATAATACGATTTTCAATTAAAATTAAAAACAAAGAGGTACGTAGAAGTAGTTCCCAACCTTTAGGTGTGATTCTGGGAAGCAAATCCTTAAGGAAGACTGGGTTTTTTTTCTACCTGATCACTCAGCTGCAAGGGCAGCATGACCTGAACTCATTTTTGCTTGCCCAATGCAAAATAGCAGATGCATCTGTTTAGCAGTCCGATCTTTCATCAGTGAATGGTGGGATTCTAGACATCATATGGGATAGAAAGCAGAAGGATGTATTTGCAGGTCACAGATATGCTTCAAAAGTTATCAAACTTACAAACCTGCAATTCATAGATAGAAATATATTTAACAGGGTACAGAAACTCAACCATAATGCAGCCAAGAACTTACATTCTTCTTACAAGGGCTAGAGCTAGTTTCAGCTAATTTCCAACTGTGTTTCTAGAGTCACTTGTTTTCACTTTTGCAAAGTGCTTTCCTTCCCATATAGGAAACAGTGATCCGAGCTACTTGTCTATACTCAGGAGCTGTCCCAAAACTCCATTTCCACCTGCAGCTGCGGGGTGGCAGTGGGAGATGGACAAGGGCACTATACCCTTTCTCATCAGTTGATCCATGCTGATGGACCAGGGCTCTCACATTTGTTCCTCATCTGCCATAGAGTTTAGCATGAGTTTGGCCTCAAATACAAAATGAATGGTTAGCAGGAACATTTCAGGACCACAGCTTTAGTCTGTATGAATCTGTGGTGTCACTTACTCAACATGGGGCTTGCAAGTTTTGCTCTGCAAAGGAAGCAAAGGAACCCATAGCCTATATCAATTACAGACTTTCCCTCCTTTCCCCTCCTGGCTGCTACCAATCCTTTCTTTTCTAATTGCTTTCTCATCCAGCTAATTGGTACTGCTCTTAAACATGGTGTTAGCAGCTGAAGTTCAGTGCTCCCAGACCAACTTTTTTAGCTTGTGTTTGACTTCTGTAATAAGTGGGTCAAAACACAATTCACTGGAGACAAGTTAGTTTCCTACATCTGTTATTAACTGCTGACATTACCGAACATTTTAGACTACCTTTCCTTCTCCTGCATGCCCTCATGTGAACTTGCCCACACTCGCCCTCACTGTTGCTCTTCTTATCACTCTTACACTCATGCATGCTCTCACTGTCATGCTCTTTCCCATTTGCTCTTGCTTGGTGTTTCTTACTGCTCTGCCTCATGTTTTCTCACTCACCATCGCACTCTCATGCTCCCTTGTATGCTCCCTTGTGTGCATGTTCTCTTTCTCTCTGTTTTCCTATTACACTGTCAAAACCATATTCCTGAATCCCAGCTGCCTGGAAAAACCTTTGAAATATCTTTTCAGTTCACAAGCTTATAAACTTTTAGAGATGCATAATTGTACTTTGTAGGCCTATCTCTCATAGGTTCAATTACTATGTACATATTGTTATTGCAAAGTGTATTTTGGAATAGTGAGAACCATTTAACTGGATTGTGGGCTCGCATTTTAAACTACAAATGCCTATACTTTATTGTTCAATTACTGTCCTGGAACACTTTTTATTCCTTGTTACTTCTGTGAACATGAAAGCGCAATGTGAACTGTGCATGTGATTGTGGGCTTTAAGTAGCATCACTTAGTTTTTCATCAGTTTCAGCTGTCTGGCATACATAAACTTACAGATCTCCTCTTTTTTTGTGGGTTTTTAAGCTCTGAAATTGATTTTTGGCATTCCTTGTAAGAAGAACAGATTTCTCTGGTTATTCACACTTTCTTCCCCACCTTTATTTTTTTTCCCCCCAGTAATCAAAACAAAAATAGATGAAAGGCTGGAGATTTCTCCTTCGTTTTGTCAGAAAACTCTCCCTTTCAAAATCAAGCCATTTTGGTTTTTGAAATAGATAAACAGCTCAGATTCATTCATGTAGGTGTGTTATTTGCAGAAGTCATAAAAAAGGGAACATTAATTTAATGATGGGCAGTAGAATATGTTTTGGACATGAAACTCTTTTGTATTCTCAGAGACAGGATACAAGTGACTTCTTACACATCTTTGTTGTCGAGGGAATACTTAGGATGCACACAGATTCCACCCAGTAAAACACATGACCTTGAAACGTCACATGAAGATAACCTGCTTTTATTAATATATAGCTGTGATTATTTTTCCTGCTGTGAAAGTTTATTTATTATGTGCAGATTTCCAATGCAAGAGGCATAAGAAGAAATGGTGGGGTTAAATAAGTACTTGTAGTGTATAAAGAGAAGACTTACTCAGCCAGGGTGACCAGAGTACTCAGCCTCATGTCGTTAAATTAACCTTAAAGGTTCATTTCTAAATGTCAATATTATACGTTTCCATTTGAAAGTCACAAATGAAGGTTGTGTCTTTCACAGTCAATACTGGAAAGTATTTTCTATGTGATGGGCACACTAATAGAAACTTGCAAGCAAACTAAGCTTATTCTGTTAATTTTAGAAAATAAATGGGCTAAATTGATTTTTATGTTGCAAGTGAGGGCATAACACTTGCCTTAAGACTAGCACAAAGTGAAAATTCCCCACTGTTCTGTTTTGCTCACTGGATTCCTGAACACATGCGTTTTGCTGCTGGAGAGCTGCAGGAGCACAGAATACATGCTTCAGCAGGGCACCCTGTCTCATAGTGAGAACAGATAGGATGAGGCATTCTGGATGCAACTGACTTGAGACAGGTTGGTGTTGTTTTCAAATCCATATATGCAATAGCATACAAGGTCAAATTACTTTCTTTCCTTTCATGCAAACATTGTCTTTAGAATAAGTCTACTGAGATTCCTGTTAGCCAAAACATGTTTGATAAAACGATTTTGACCAGCCTCACTGATTAAATGTGGCTATTAACATAAAAGCAATTCAATGATTACATACTATAGCACTTTATATGCAATTACCTTCCAGTGGCACTTGTCTTTTAGCTCAGAAATGCATGACAGATGTCAGCAGAGTTGCTTTTATGGGCTTTTTTTATAATTTGAAAGAAATCACATAATTGCTTTCCTGGTACCTGTGCACAGGTTTAGAAGAAGCATCTGCAACTGCAATGTGTATTTTGGGGAAGATACAGGTAATATCCTAACTGGCCCTTGTGCTAATTTCTTGTGTAGTGGTTTGTTCGTTGGGCTTTGTTAATTCTGAGTTTTAACAGTCGTGTACTGATAACATTGTTATCAGTATGCTCTCTGCTAACCAGTACTGTAACACTCTTTGCAGTGAATCACTTCATGGTATTATTTTACTGAACTTTAACTTCTGGTTCTAAAAATGACTTGGAGCTACCTCTTTTTTTCCTTTTTAACCTGACTATTGCAGTCCTTTGCTAATGTGGTAAACACAAACGTGTACCTTAAAACCCTTATGAACATGAAAGCTAAATTGTCTTGACATCAGATGTTCCAGCATAGATGTCTGAGTATAATGGAGTGTACGTAGACTGTTTTGCCAGCCCTGAAGGGATAACGTAATGAATGCATTAGTTTCTGCTACAGTTTCTTCATTATTGCAAGCCAGTAGATTTTTTTCTTTAATTATTTGATTGAAGTCAAGGTAAATTTTCCCAGCCACTAAATGAGGCTAACATGCATTTTGCTCCTTCTTGAAAGCAATGAAATCCTGTATTTTCTCATGTGACCACCTAAAAAAATTAAACAAAACAAAAAAAACTGAAAAAATAAAATAAAAATAAAAATTAAAAAAAATCCCACCACAAACAAAAACAACCAAACCAAACAAACAAAAATTGCACAAAACAAATAAAAATCCCAAAGGAAAAAAAAGTAATTACTACAGGAACAGGAATTTTCCTACTGCCATCTGTGGGAAAGACAAATAATCGTTGAGTTTATTGAGAACAGTTTTCAGTGTCACTCTGGTGTAGCTGTTGGTCCTGCTGGTTCTTGCCTTTTGTGTTGTCCTGGGTTCAGCAGCAGCAGTCATTTTTCTCCTTCTCAGTAGCTGGTGCAGTGCTGTGGTTTTGACTGTCAGCCTGGGAACAGCGCTGATAACACCGATGGTTTCAGTTGCTGCTCAGTGATGTTTACTCTGACCAAGGACTTGGTGAGCCTCATGCTCTGCCAGGGAGGAGGGGAAGCCGGGAGGAAGCAGAGACAGGACACCTGACCCAAACTGACCAAAGAGCTATTCCATAGCACAGCACGTCATGCCCAGGATGTAGAATTGGGGGCAGTTACCCAGCAGGGTTAGATCACTGCTCGGTCGGGCTGGGTATTGGTTGGCGGGTGGTGAGCGGTTGTATTCTCTCCCCTTGTTATTCCCCTTATCATTATTATCATTGGTGGTAGCAGCAGTGGTTTGTGTTATACCTTAGTTGCTGGACTGCTCTTATCTCAACCCGTGGGAGTTACATTCTTTCCATTCTCCTCCCTATCCCTCCAGGAGCAGGGGGGAGAAAGGGGGGGGGAGTGAGAGAGCGGCTGTGTGGTTCCAAATTACCGGCTGGGCTCCAACCATGACACTGTCTAAAATGTCTGTGGAACCCTCTTGTTCTTAGGAAGTAGAAGATCTTAACTGATGAGATTTCTCACAGGCTTTAACAGCTGCCTGTTTTTCATGCCCAGGTGATTTTGCTCTTCCTGAAGCAACTCTACAGTGCACAGCTATAGTCTAGCACAGTAATGATTCTGCTTCCTAAGCAAGCTAGCCCTGTGGATATTTGTTTGGCTTTTATATTCAGTGTAATCTTTAAGCAAATGTAGAGTTCACCTGTAATAACACAGTGGGCGTTTCAGGTACTACAAATATCAGTGAACAACCTTTAATGGGACATAACAATTCTCAGGATGTGTTGGTAAAGGTTTCCCAGAAGACACTATATTTCAGCTAGAAAAGGGCAAAGCTGCCAACTTATTTCGAGATTAGAAGCACAATCAGTGGGAATGTTCCACCAACTGCACAAAAAGATATTGAAGATAATACTTCATCTTCAGATGAATCATTGCCCTTTCGCCAAAGTAATATCTAATTATTAATGCTTGCCCAAGTATAGCCGTGCTGTTTTCATGCTTCTCACCTTTTTAATACCTGCATCTTTAAACTTGGACTTTAGTATCAGGAACATCTAGCATAACCTTTAGAGTTTAATTTTTTGTATAAACTAAGTGAAGAAAAAGGATTAATTAACCATTAACAATAAAATAACAGGTCATTGTTGGCAGTGACTAATAATCTTGGCGGTGTTCAAGGCCAGGTTGGACAGAGCCTTGGACGGGATGGTTTAGTGTGAGGTGTCCCTGCCCACGGCAGGGAGGTTGGAACTCGATGATCTTAAGGTCCTTTCCAACCCTAACTATTCTATGATTCTGTGAAAAGATAATGCCATGATGAAAATGCAATTGTTGAGACACCAAACCCAAAGTTATTAGCACACACATCATAATCACAGTAAAAATAGCATGAGCAAGCTTTTGTGCAGGGGAAAAGGATGCAGGAAATTAGGGGAGATACATTCACAAAGTTTGCCTTTCTTACTGAAGATGAGGGGTACGGATGAAATGATAACGTGTCAAGGGAAAGAATGGACACATGAACGCATCATAAAAGAGCTGTAGGAGAGCTTTGTCTTTGCTTGGTACCAATACTTTCTTTTGGTACCTTTAGCTGTGCAATTGGACTTGGATAGGCAAAGCGCTGGAATTTACTGCAGCTACACAAAGTGAGAGAAGCACGCAGTCAGCTAATTTCTGTGTTCCTGCAGAGCTATGTGCTTTAGCAACGACGAAAAGTTGGTGCTTTCAAACATGTGAAGATGTACCTCTCTCTCTGTAAGCCAAGAATTCAGACCTGAGTTCTGGGAGGTTGTGTCCCCATATTTTGCTTATGGGAAATCTCTTACTCCTGCTCGTAAGAAGGTGTAGTAGAGTTATTGTTTTCTCTTAGCAGAGCTGTCATGAGATGTTCAGGTCTTTATAAGGATTAAATAGGTGCCACATTTCTAACAGCTAAATTTGGCAAACCTTGAAAATCAGTAAATGGATGAACCCAACCTAAAACGTATGTTTGAGTTCAGTGTCTCTCCACCATATCTTCATTAGAATTGAAAATTTTACCTTTTTCTATTTAGTATTGCATAAACATATGCATTGAAAGTTATTTAATGAAAATGTCCTGCTTCTGAGTGGTTTAGTCTAGAGATGTGCAAGACTCCAGATGTTAGCTTATGGCTCAGATTTGCTGTGTTTTCAAACAGGAGCCCTCTGTTTTATATAACAGAAGGAAAAAGAGGCTTTTTTCTTTTCCTATTAAAGGTCATGTTGTTTGTCAGAAAATGTGCTCAGTATTTTTCCCTTAGTCACATTAACATATTAGCCTTTGAGGGGAGAAGCACAATGAGCTCCCTTCAATTGTGTAATGGCTCTTGATCCTTTTTCAGTGTTTTATGTCATCTGCTACAGAACTGAGGAGCAGGATTGACAAGATTACAGTATCCAGTTGTCTTATTTTCAGGCACAGCCAGTGCCTTGCTCTTCGTGTAACAGGCTGTAAGGATTAGTAACATAATTTAATAGAACCTGATTTTTTCTGGAGTCTGATCTCTGAAAGCTGCCAATAGTAGACAAGCTGTTGAAGTATGCATTAGTTAAGTGGACATGGAGAATGACTGAAAAGTAGCCGAACAATCTGTTGTAGTCAACTCTGCTTGAGCTTGAGGGGTTTGGACCAGGTAAACACCAGAGATGCTTTTATATATAAGCTGTGATGCTGTAATTTTGGTGTAGTCCATGACTCCCTGGTACAGTGCTAAATGGACACCATTACACTCTTTTTCACAGAGCATGAGGCCAGTGGTTATTTGACCTGAAATAAAGGCAGACACATTCTGCATTTGACAAGTCTGATCCAGGCGAATATGAGCAGAACTGCAGTTTCATTGGGCTAGACCCATTTTCTAGCTGCTTCCACAATATTGACTCCCAAGTTGAGATAGAAATTAAGTTTCAAGTGCTGAACATATCCAATTAAGAGAGATTGCTGAGTAACTCTTTTGCAAGGCTCCTAATCTGCAAACACTTTCCTAATCGATAGCTACTTCTGTTCAATATAACCCCAAGGTGACTGTATTCTGTCAGCTGAGAGTGAGAGATGGAGCTCTTGAAAACCTGGAAAGATTCATGTCTTTGGGAAAAACATTGATTTTTGTCATTACAACCTCTAGTAGCATGAAATTCAACACTCATTTTATCCACTTTTTGGTATACTCATCTCTTAGCTGCACGAGTTTTATGAAATACCCTTTTTCTTCACATAGTTTTGGCCTGCGTTTCATGAAAAGGAAAGCCTCCTTGAACTTATCTGCAATGTGTAATGGTCTGAGCCATGAATATTCATACAGAGAAAACGTCATGCTGTGATGGACATCACAGCAGCAATTGGTTTTGTGATTGATGGATGTTTATGCTGCAGTCTGCCCCAGACAGTGCATGCTGGAAACAGTGACATCGTTTCCCTTGTCAAAGCTCAGAATGAGTGGAAACAGTTTAATTTTTCTTTGTACAAATTGAGTATCTAAGTGACAGCTGTTAATTTCTCACCACTTTTCTGCCAAGTCCCTCTCTAGGTGGCACAGAAAGCTGTTGTGTATGGCCAATTTCCTACTTAACACTGTTGTCTAGGGACAGGAGTCACTGGTTCAGATGATGCTTCTGACTAGCATGGAATTGCTTTTATTTGACTTCAGAACTGCATCACAAGCAGCTGTTTCTCCTTTATGACCCTGATCAAAAAAACGTACCTGTGCTCATTATCTGTCACTCAGCCAGCCGGGACAGTAAAGGTTTGCTTAGCAATATTGCCCCAAGAGGAGCTGCAGTCACATCAGGCCTCCTGAAATCTCTGTGCCCGTAAGATGCAGGCAGATAATCAAACAGAGGAAGAGCTATCAAGGAAGCAGCCAAATCTACAGATGTTTGAGAAAGGACAAGGATAAATGACAGTCTTCCAAATGGCTCTTCTGTTCTTTTGCATCTTTCATTTATTGAAGTGAGGTACCTGTTCAAATGGTATTGTACAGAAAGGAACAAACATTCAGATAACAACATATTGCAGCCTGCAAGATCAGGATATCTTTTACAGGAATGCAGTGGAATTTTACCTTGCAATGCATGATAACACTGTAAATTCCAAAACTGTGTTGCTGCCTATTAAACATGTTTATTTGCAGTGTGTGTATCCCCAGATGCTTCAGTACTACAACAGCACATACCAAAAATCAGATGGAACAAGGCTGTTATGGATTTCATATCATTTTGGTTTTGGAGATAAAGCAGGAAAGATTGTCCGGTTAGGTAAAATTGCCAATTAATATCGAAGCACTTTACACATAGCGACCACTGGGAAAAGGCAACCACTTCATTTTCTGCAGGAGTTCCACAGAGAAAATGTAATACACAGAAAAAAATCTGCCAACCCATCTACATAGCTATGGAAACTTGAAATCTCCAAAAGAAGGAAGACAGACTGCCTAGCTCTGTCCATAGGCCAGCATACACTGAAATATAGCAGGATCACATTTAAAACTAATTTGGTTCCATTGATCAGATGAAGGTTGAGAGATCAATGGATTTTTTTGATCGCTACAGCAGCAGTCGTTTTTAGCTGATGCTTACCAAATGGTGTGCCCTGTGCCTTGTGAGAGCATCATTGTGTCAGTCCTTGCAGGGCAGCGAAGCTCTATTACAAGGTGCTGTTTCTGACAGGACAGAAGCAGCACAAACCCTTGGCAAAAGCACTTTGTGCAAGTTTAGCCGAAACGCAACAAGAATCAGTTTACTTCTTTGGAGTCTGTGATTGAAATGCTTTTGTACAACTTGGGGATGTCAAGATTTAGTTATTGCTTGTGAACGGTATTGTGAATCTTTGACAGGATGCATTGCTTAGGAGCAGACCATACTCCTGTTTTCTGTGTGTATGTGTGTCTAGGCAAAGGCCTTTTTCCTTTTCATGGCTAGTGAGATTTATGCAGTTGGCAGACATTTCAAGTTGTAATTGTAAGTAGCTGGATGTTAACCCAAACACTTGTTCCCTTTGCATGCATGAAATAAGCAGTAGGGGGGGGGAACAAAAGGGCAAACCCAGCTTGCTTGGTTGTATAAACAAATTAAGTGACTGCTGCTGCCCATCAAGTTTTTCACTGCAATAGGGACTCCCATCTCCTGGTGAGCTGCTGGTGCCAAGACTATTACATGTTGTCCCTACCATCAAGTCAGCTTTCTATACTAATTAAAGCTGTTGAAGTGCTCTGTTGGCACCTCTTGTAGGTTGGCTGTAGCTTTGGGCACAGGCGTAAATACGCGATTGTGTCAGTGTAAATTCTCAGTACCATTTATTTTGATACCCGGAATGTGGAAGAATCGGGCTTAATATTTTCAGCTGCTTTCTGCTGTTTCAATTAAAATCAATAACTGTCATCGTAATAATGGATGGTCTTCCCAGCCAAGACATATTGGCCTGTTCAGAGAGAATAGAGACTGAAAGGAGAGGAGCTGCAAGATCATGAGTTGTCTTACCTGCGGGATATGATGTCAGGCTCTTAAAAAAACTAATTTCATTATGCATTTCTTACTGAGAGAAAAGGTGAAAGGACAGATAGGAGTAGATAGGATTTAAGCATACGTAACTGTCTGATCAGAAGTTATCTGCTTTTTTATGGTCTCAGAGCTGAATGGGGAGATTCTGTTCTGAGCGCTGACCCTGACTTCTGCCAATGACATATTTCCAACCTGAAGGGATTTTCAGACTGAATGGAGATCGCATAGATAACTCCGTTACTCCTTAAGCTTCATTTTGACAAGCAGTCATCATTTTGGAAGCTGCCCACCAAACCTCTTGTATGTGTTTAAAAGTTAACTTAGGTTTAAAAATGGGTGTTTGAACTAATGGTCTCTCTTGCTTGGGAATAAATAGAATGAATACGTAAGGTATCATTTGTACTGTTTGTGCTGCACCCAGCAAATGCAGTCTTACTGCTCATGGAATTGATGTGCACAAGACACCACTGATACAATATATGTAAGAAATGAATATACCAAATGTATCCTATAAATAAAGCAAGCTATTCTATTAGGCAGTGCCTTTCAGAAAGATAAAATGCAGTTTGGCATTGTCAGAAACTATTTCAGTTTTCTACTCTTATATTATTCCTTTTTAGTAAGCCAATCTTTATCCTATTTTATTTTTCCTTAAACTCACCAGAGTAACTTTTATGGCCAATTTCTTTAAGGCTGAAGAAGTTTTATCAGTGAAGATTACTTGCTTTATTACTTGGGGCTAAGTTATGGGGAAATGGACTAAAATCATAAAGTATTAAGTGGGTCTCGGAAGTGTACTAGTTTGCGTTCATGGAAAAACAGAGCACTGAAATTCCCCATAAAGCTGCCACAAAGCAACACAGGGTTTTTAAATAAGGATCTATAAGCCAGAGAGCGTAATTTAGACACCAAGTAAGAAAATATATTAGCTTTGTCTGAAGTTGATTTAAATTTTATTTTAGCCACAGAAAGGTGGTTACTGATTAAAAAGCGAGTTGCTATCAAGCAGCTCTTGAGCTAGGGGCTTGATTTCTCTCTCTTGCTTTCTGGTCATTGTCTTCTTTGTATTCCATGCAGTTGTTTTCTGTTCCTGCTAAGCGAGTTGGACCACTCAGAGAGTTAAAGGATTTTGGTTCGGTGTGTATTCATACAGCCAGGTATAAAAATTAAGTCGAGGGCAGGTTGCTGTACCCAAACGGCTGGCTTATGTTAGATGTTTCTGCTTGGACTCTCTTCTGTGTTACCTGAAACAAAACGGCGTTTGTTACTTTTTGTTGCAGCAGTGCTTATGTTATTGATTCTTACTGGGCACGATGTAGGTGGATGAGATGAACAATTCAACCTTATCTCAGAAACAATGAGAGCGTGTAAAGAAACTCGAGTCAAATATGACAAAATGCTAGAGCTGCTCATGGATCTACTTACAAATAGCAATGGAGTTTGTAATCAAGTGTTACAGCAGCTGGCATTTCATTTGGTAGGACAAAGGGTAGTGAGATCTTAGAGAAATAGAAAGGTGCTTAGTGATAACATGCAGCATGCAAGAACTGAAAGCACAGAAGAAAGGATCTTGCGAGACAAGAAGATGCACTGGTATTTAATTAGATTTACCATAGTATCTCTTGGAATTAACTGTTGCCTCAGAAAGGAGGTAAAGGAAATGACCTCTTGCTAGTGACCATCTTATAAAACAATGGACGTAAGAGATGAGCAAAACAAAGAGTCTGGGATTCATTCTGGTTATTGCTTAAAACCATGCAACTGCATTTTAGAAATAACCCATAGTTTTGAAAAAAAAACACCAAAGAAACCTTATTTTAACTGATCCAGCACAAAATAGTTCAGTGAAATTATGTATCACTTGATATACCTGATCATTACAGGTGGAAGTGCTTAGGAAAAACACTTTGACATTACATTTTGGATCTCGATCCTTTTGTTCATTCTGAACTCCTGTCAGTGTGATTTTAGTTAGGTTCTGCTTACAAGTTAGGCACCTTTTTGACTTCTGTGCTTTGTGTGATTTTGTGATTGAAGTCCTGAGGTTGATTTAAACTGTGATCTTAGCTTCGAGCTCCAGGGTATGCTTAAGCCCCAGCTCTCTGATCACTCATGTAGCAGAATTCATTGTCTTTCTCCAGTCTGAATTTATCCAGCTGTCTCCTCTTCTCCTATAAAAACTGAGAACTTGAACTTTTATAGTTGCCTCCTGCCCAAGCATCTGAGACCTCTCTACATGGTTTTTGCAATGTATTTGTGAGGTCCATGCAAAAAAAGATGAGGGGAAGCTGGAATGAAGGGAATTACTCAGGGTTTTGGTATTAGAAAATGGAGAAACTGAAGAGAGGCTTGGAACTTTCCTGCCTCATCTAACACTTAAAATTCTGTTGTTATGTTATACCTCCATTGCTCTTCAAGTGCTGTTTTAAGAAGTGACCCTCAGACTGGTAGGGAGTGGGATGGGGATAATCACTGGATATTATTAGTGCTGCAGGCCATGTTAAAGTATTTTCTGAGTGTTATTTTATCTATCCAATATGCTAGTTATTTATAAATGAACTGTATTCTTGCTAACAGAATGTGAAGAACAATGGAGATGATTTTATGCATCAGAGTATCCATGTACACAATAAAGTCCCAGGAGAAGGAAGAAATTTGTGGGGGGAGGATGGAGCAGAGCGTAGTGTGTTACGTTATGAAAAGGAACACAAAAATCGCCGGACAAACCGAACCAAACAAAAACCCTGTAGCAAACCAGCATCTGAAGACCCAAGAGTGAAATATCCCTTTGGTTATATGGAGGGATGGAATTGTGTTCCTTCTTTTCGCTGAGCCTGTCTGCTTGCTGACCTGGCCAAATAAATGTAGAACACAATCTTTTAAATCATTACAAAGTAATGTGTTTTATTTTTTCACATATTCTTTTTCTATTTCACATTTCTTTTTTGGATGCCATTCTGTCTCCTGTTAAGGAGATACTAGGCAAACACTGAGTTATTGCAGCCATACGAATGTAATGGCTGATGTTTCTTAGCTGGTCTAAAAGGGAGGCTATGATAATTACTTGGCAGATTCAGCAATGGATGGTTTTATTTCTCAGTTTCTCTAACTGCGTTGTTACACAACATTCTCTTATAATGCAATGAATAACAGCATTCACTGATCCTATTAGAAATGCATCAAAAAAGCATGAAGAATGTAACATAGCCCAAAGAATGCAACAAAGCCCCTGGTTTGTGCCATTGGCTGTCCTGGATGCTCATATTTTTCATGGGTTATATAGACCTTCCCTCTCTGTGTCCATTCCGACCTTTTCTATTTAGCACTGCTGTAATTGATGGCGCAAGTTGTATGGTGACAAGGGATGGACCCAATATCCACCCCACCTGGAAATGAAATGCCAGATAGATTTAGAGTTGGTTTTTTGAGCTGTTTTGAGTTTGTTTGTTTGTTGTTTGTTGGGTGGGGGGTTTGTGAGCTCCCTTTGAATTGGATTAGAGTAATGGTTGTTATAATTAAGCAAGGTCTTGTTTTGTTGGCCCTAATACCAGCATGTTGCATATTTCATTAAAAGCAGCCAAAGAGCCCTTAAGACCCAGTATTTCTTTAACTCCTATTTCTAGCTGAAAATGTTTACCCTAGAACTAGTAGTTCTTACAGGACTTTGTCAAATCAGGAATAACTATAGAGCTGCTGCAGGATGTTTATGAGTGCTTCTAGTTATGGAGGTTCAACAGAGGCTTTTTGGATGCAGTGATTTCTGAAGCATTGTGACTCCACCTTTTGAATGAATAGCTTTAATGTGCTATACCTGTCTTTCCCAGTCACTAGCCTTCCATACTTACTGGGTTCCAGAAGACAATTAAACAAGCCTTTTTTATTTTCACCTTATCTCTTATTCTATCTGAACCTGTCTCTTTTTCATGTTAATTTCAATGTAAACCTGTTTTGGTTTGGAGTTTTAAGGCTGCAGCAGTAGTGTCTGCAGCTGGGTGCTTTAGTGGTGCCCTGCAATCTGAGGCAGGCAAGTTATACATCAGTAATTTAATAAGACATACATAAAACAAACTAGCATGGATTTATTTTGTTCTAAAATTGAATAGGGTCAGCTGTGTGAGCAATTGTCATTGTCCTGTCTGGGCAAGCTCATTTATCTTGGTTAGTAAACAACTTAAAAGGCAAAGGAGGTAGGTGGCTTGAAGGAGTGTTATTAGGACGCAGAATCTTTGATGTCTAAATCCAGGCCAAATCACTTACAAGCAATGTACAACCAGTAGGTGGTTAGGGGATGCAGCTAAATATACGGCTGTTATTAGAGAGGTGACAGTGGAACAGGCATCGTCACAGCTGGGAGGTCTGCACAGTTAAATCAATCAAATTCGAATGTCTGCAGAGCAAACAATAGAGGTGCAAGCTGGTAAATTCTGGTAATCACTAACATTTTGAGGTGCACGCATTCAGTTGTAGAGTCTTAAGGGCCAGTGACTGGAAACCTTAGGCATAGCCGATGATCCTGAAACTCTTTTCCTCCCTTTTTAATCTGTAATTGTTTGGAATGCTCTGTACTCTCTGGTGTGAAACTATATGAGTTCCTCGTATGCAAAACAGGTCAAATAAGCTACAAAGGTAAAAACTAAATGAACAGGTTTTTAGTTTCCTAATCACTTCTTTTCTTGTGCCATCAGTTCAGCAGTCCTGTAACAATGACAGCAAGTTGGAGATGAAGTAGTTTAAGCATGGATAGACAAACATGCTGGATGATGGGGAAGGGCGTTCTCTTTTGAAGAACCACAGAAAAACCACTATAATTAAAACCATATAATCTGCCTGTATAAAAGCCATCAGGAGCTTGCAAGCGTATTTGTGGTGCTGTTAAAAATGACCGTATTTCCTAATAGAACCCATTACCCTAAGAGCATCCTTGTGGGCACCAAGGCCCTCAGTTACATTTGAGTATCTCAGGGGTAGCTGATTCTGCTTTGTCTGTAAGGAACATTGCTTTGTTCTTTTTCTGAAGGGAGCATGTACTTCAAAGGATGTGTTTAAAGGAGAAAAGAATAAAAATGGCATAGGATATGCCAGTTGGTGTGTCAACCCCTGCAAAAGTACTTGTCACATTGGCTGTAGATCTAGGATGATTGTATTGTGAAGAAGGTTGAAACACTTGAATCATGTGAATTGATAAGGGAAAACTATTAAGGTCATATATACTATTCAGTATTCAGACTGCAGTAAGTCTCTCTACTCCTGTTTTCCTTCTTTTTCATTAGTAGTATATTTCCAATGTATTCTCTTTTCCTCCAAATGCACTATATTTTGCTGTTAATTTCTGGAAGTATTTATTTACTTGCATAAATAAGCTGACAGATCAAGTTTGGTGCTTTTATTTTGCTTCTGTGAAACGGGAGATGATGGGAACCTGTATTTCTTAGATTAAAGGCACTGAATCAGGCCTCAACTCTCTTCTGTAGGAATGATCTTCAGCTTTGCAAATAAAAGATGCAGTGAGCAATAATGCTTCCGCTTTCTTGCCATTCATTTGCAATGTGGAACAAAATGTACAGTAAAAATTCATGAAATGGAGGTCAGCAAAGGAGTCTAGCAAGCCAGTTAGCCGTTTTCCTGGGAAGCTGTCAAAGCAAGGTGTAGCAAGTGTAGTATGTGCAATGATACCTGCTAGCTGTCGTACTGAAGCGGCAGATTTGCCCTGAGAGGCAAATAGTTTCTGTGTACAAGGTGTCAGAGCGCAGGAGGAGTCTTTGTTGAAAAGTAGTGGTGCGAGTATGTGAATGTGTGAAGGCTGCTGTTAGAAAGCAGTAGGAAACAGTTGGAGATGCAGTAATCTGGTATTTGGAAATGCAGAAGCAGTTGGATAGCTGGTTTGGCTCTGTGAAGTTGAAAACAGAGTTGCTTAGACCTCTTCTTCGGCTTTCAAAGGCTTCCTCTCTCACAGGATTTAGGAACACATAAGAAACAGCACTGAGCTGAGGTCAGCTTGGTTGTTTCAGTTCACATGGCTGACGGCATCACTTGTTTTTGAAAGAGAAGCGTGGTGACCACCTTCAGAAGTGAGCTGTTACTTGGCGTACCAAAACAGCAGAGCAATGCAACCGAGCCTCCGCATGAAGAGACTGGACACAAATGAATGTCAAAATGATTT
This sequence comes from Lathamus discolor, assembly GCF_037157495.1. Taxonomy (NCBI): domain Eukaryota; kingdom Metazoa; phylum Chordata; class Aves; order Psittaciformes; family Psittacidae; genus Lathamus; species Lathamus discolor. The sequence goes on along the minus strand of NC_088887.1, from coordinate 2,331,449 downwards.
ATTTGTGTGGTTGATATTACACAAGACTAAAAAATTAGGTAAAAATAGTTTGGCAAGTAACTTCCCCTGCTAGAGGATATCAAGACAAGCAGACTTTGTACAAACGGAAGAGAAAGAGAAATTAAAAACGTAGGTTGAAACTTCTTTTCCATGTGTTTGATGTTGTCCAACATTACATTTTCCTAAATTACTTAAGCCTAATAGATGTGTTAGGTGGAAATTTTATGTTCATTGTCTCTGGTGTTTTCTCGGCAGTTTCCAGTCAGATGTGGAAAAGTAAAACTCTGCAGCATCTTGAGAGGAAACCATCCAGTTTTGCTGAGCTGCCGTTCCCTCCTCTTGGGTGTTTTATTTTGTCACATTGCTGCCTTGTTCTGAATCTTTGATCTTGCTTCTTGTTTGAAGACTATTGCGAAAGCTTTACCTTGCCCCTTTTATTTCTGTGTTCTTTCTTTACTCACACTTACTTCTTTTCCATGCCTATGATCTCTCTTGCCTTCAGCTTAAGGTGAGAGCATGGCTTGGTTTTATCATTATTTCATTAAAACTTGCCCCAGTCACACATTTCCCCCGCATTCCATTGCATACTTAAGAAAGAAGGCATTAGAAATACTGTTTATTCTCATTATGGATATACAAACAGTGCTTGAAAGTAAATGAAATTTTCTGATTTCCTAAATTGCGTTTTACAGCTGTGGTATCAATAGACTTCTGATTATAATTTTTACATCAGGACTGAAAATTCAGTTAAAGATTAGCACTAATAGGCTGTCTAGAGCTAATACATTGCTTTATCTTTTTGCCTTTAGACCAAATTAATTTCTTATTTCAAAGCTCTCTGGATTCAATAGCTTTGGCTGATTTAGCAAATGAAGTTTGTCAGTGCCCTATCAAAAGCGGTCATTCTGCTCTCCATGTATGGCGTTGCTATGTCTTGGAAATATATGCATGGTAGAGTTCAGTTGTGAAATGCATTGATTCAATATCTCTGAATTTTATCTTTCTTGGGTGTTTTTTTTTGTTTTGGGGGGGTTTTTTGTTTGTTTTGGATTTTTTTTGGGGGGGGTTGGTTTGGGTTTTTGGTTTTGTGTTGAGGCTTTTTTATGTTCTAAATTATGTGAATATCAAAGAAAGAATTTAAGAGTTTGTCAGGAAACAAAGAAACAACTTCCCCTCATGATGAGTGTTGTTTTGCCAAAACCTAATCCTTATCATTTAAGGAATAAAAAAATCCTAAAGCTTTTGCTAATGTGACATCTTTGTGCATGATTTTTGATTGCCTGTGTTTTGATTTGAAAAAGCACAATGTCGTCACATGGATCCTAGAACCCGGAGTTCAGTTTAAAGAAGGGACGTTTAATTTCAGTGCTGTCTTCTCAGGCTATAAATTTCACAGATTATGAGAGGGAGTAGCTGGAAGCAATGTTCTCTTTTCCTGGTTTTAAATTCCACTGTTCTTTTCATGGTGGTGTTCTTGTGCTTCTGGAAGATAAAAAAAGAGAAGACTGGTTGTCGCAGAAAAACTGTAATGCGTCACAAAGGAAGCCTACCTACTTCTCTCATTCTTAGGATAAATAATTTCAGGGCTTAAACCCATTTTTGGCATATTGTTTTCTTCTATTTACACTTTTATGAGTACCTTTGTGGCTGTCTTCCTTTAAAATATGATTTTTCTGATGATAGCATAAAATCTTTTCAGAACACAGCACAATTTGACTACTGGTTATCTGTTGTCTAATGCTCACAGCATGAGAAACACAGTAGGTACCACCTTGCTCAGTAGTGTGGTGCAAGGAAATGTATTTTCCCTGAATGCCGTGCACAAGGAAACAGGAAAATTTCAGTGTTCATTCCAGCAACATCTTGGAACTGTTTTATTTGTCAGTCTCCACCTGAATACCATTTAAGAGCATCCCCAAAAATACCCTACTTTAAGGAAAGGATGCTTTTATATTTGTCCATCATGCTCATACTCTTCCTTAGTCTGAAAGCCTCGTAAGTCTTAGTGCTAAGGAGAAGATCTTGACAGCATGGTGGCGTTTTGCAGGGTGTTAATGAAAAGGAAAAGGTTCTTTCATCTTGTGTTAAACGCGAAAAAAGAATGTGATTCAGCAGAAAACTTCCCCAAATTGCTCTTTCTTTTGCTGGTCATCCATATCCAAAATAGTTGTTACGAAGACCTAGTCTTACGGGCACACTGTTATTCACCTTTGTCAGCTCTGAGTTCTCTAACTTCTCCCCTCCAGCCCGCTCTAATGTTTGTCATCTTAGTCTACACTACGATCCCCCACATGCCAAGTGTTTAAGTATCCAAAGCTGTTAAAACATGCTGGTTTGACTGCTCAGCAAGTCTGAAAAAACCCATGATGATATGACCAGAACAAATTGGGTTTCTCTGTGCTGTACCATAAAATGTCTATCAATTTCTGTGGTAAAGCTTTAATTTCTTACTAAATTAATCTGTAATTCATTATGAGAAGCAGATGTTGTGGGCTTTATATATTCAGAAATATCTGTGTTGTGGTGCTTTGTCTTCATTTGTAATTTCATCCCCTTTTTTTTGCTTCAGAGCAGATATATGAATAATTACATCTCTAATCTAGAAGTCACTATGCTTGAGTTTCTCAGCTTGCTTCTTATTTTCTGCCTGTAGAAAAACGTGTCTTTGTGAATCACTGGCTCTCTGCTAGGTGATGTTTACAACTGATGCCTTTCCTAGTTGTCTCTTCCTTTTGATGTGAAGGGGACTCTTCCTTTATTTATAAGACCACTTTCCGTTTCATCCAGAGTTTTCCAGGGAATTATTGATCTTTATTTTTCTCCTCGACATGTCTGTTTCAAATTCTTCTTTCATGGCAGTTCTTTACCCAAGCTTTTCTCAAAATATAAGAACATTTCTTTTTAAATACTCTTCAAATAGCTATTCAGAGCCTGCAAAGTGTAGTATATCTCCCTTTTTATAATTTCCTGATTGGTATTTTTCTCTTTTTATTCTGTACAAGGGGAAAGTTGTGTTGGTTTTCTAAGTGTGAAGAGTGCGTTTTCCTGACCAGCTGCCTTTTCGCTTGGACTTTGGGAAGACTGAATTGCTACCTTTGCAAGTAACAAAAGCCTTGGTTCAGTTGAAGTCAGATCTTTGAGATCTTCCTTTTGAACCATACCAGCTTAGCTACCATCAGGTGCAGGCTTACAGAAGAAATGTAGCACATATGCAGCTCAGGATGGAGTTTGTACTAGATATGTAGGCATTTGTGCTGTTCAGCTTGAAAGTGTTAGCTTAAGGTGCCAGACCAGGTGGGAATCTGGAGACAGCACAGTATGGATTCCTCCAGAAAACAGTTCTGCCAGAAAGTGGTAGGACTGATTCCTGTTCGCCTGGTAATAAAAGAAGCCCAGTGGAATTCACCTTATATTTTTTATTAAGAGAATGTTCCTCATTTTGTCTCCATTTCCTTCTCTTTTCCCTTCCCCATCATTACATGCTTAATTCATAATATGTCAAATTTGTGGATCATATATAGTGGCTTGTTAATTCAAGCATAGGTAGAAGGTTTTAGTGGTTATTTTGGGGCAATCTGGAGCATGAACTTTAATCTTCACAGGCCGTATTTTAAAAGGGCCGATGGGCTCATTTTCCCAAGTTTAATTTGGCAGACGAGTGGTTTAATCTGTTACATCAATTAAAGTGGAGCCTATTTGTTACCAGTCAACAATATTGTTTATGCTAAGTACTAGAACTGTTAAATGCATGACAATGCTGGCCATACGGTGGCTGTTCTGTCATTCTCTTCAAATACACGTTTTTTAATTGGAGAACCTATTGCTTCTGCTAATCAGGAATATAAGTTTGAAGTGTAACCACTGAATTTGGATGAATGTGGCAGTTTAATTGAACAGAAAACGAGGATTATGCTATGGAACCAGAAGTGCTAAAAACTTTTACGTTTTAAATTTGATTAAAAAGGAGGAGTTCTCCCTGCTCTTATAAAGTCATAAAAACTTTGTAACCGGTACATGGTCACTTATTAGGGCAAATCCACTGCTTTCTAGAGAGTAAACGCCTGCTTTGTGTCACTATGCTCCTTGGAATAATAATGTGCAAAAGATTTCTGTAGGCTAATCTTTAGTATCTATGTGGTAGGGAGAACACTGTTTTTAAGGTATTTTTACATTTTGGTAGCTGGAAACTTTTCACAAACATATTGTGAAGGTTTATTTTGGTGTCAGTCCTACAGAATTGCTGACATATGGACTTGAACTGAGCTTCCCAGTATTACAAAATGAGTAAAAAGTAGTCTCAGGAACGTTAACGCATCCTTTTTCATGTTATTCTGACTTTTTCCTAAGCTTAACAGTAACTATTGACAGCAACTATGAAGGCTCCATAGGTTAGCCAGCATATACATTTTGTAATCAACTTATGTCTTAAAATCAAATGCATGTTTTATCTTAAAGTATTCTTAGTTCAGAGCACTGGCTTCTCTATGAAACAACAAAAGAGAAAGGATTTGCAGACCATATTTTCACTACGTTTATTTTCTTCTTTGCATCCGTTTGTTTCCTCTGTATCATTTTTCCCAAGTACATGCGTATTGTTCTGTTCTCTTTCATATTATTGTCTTATCTCAACCCCTAAAGACTTAAGTTTAGTCTCACTTCTTTTTTTTCTCTCTTCAGTACTTTTACACAAATGGGTGAATTGTATGGTTGTAATCATTGCATCATTTTATTCTAAGTCGCTTTTTTCTCATTGCTGAAAAGCAAACATGAGCTTTATGGACACGTGTTTGTGAAAAGGAAACATATTATTAAGATTTTGCTATATATTTTCTCTTTCTACTGTGGTATCAGCACTTGTTCTGTACTATTCCTAAGTATCATGAGATTCAGCCAAGAGTGGCTGAGATTCGGCCCCCGAAGCTAAGTATCAAGTTCTAGCCCACTGTACTGGTCTGCCAATTTCTGCCGGCCAAATTGGTGCTGGGGGAAGGTATATCAAAAGGAAGGTTGTAATTGTATGAATCCCCCATGTTTCTTAAAAGAGAATGGGGTTTAATAGGTCTTAGGAGCTGGGAAGCATGGTTCAGCTCTGTCTGCTTTCAGGGAAACATATAAATTTGAAGAAAAATAGGGCCTTGCAATGAGATATGGGAAAGGTGGTGGTTCTCAGGAGTATCGCATTCTTTCAATTTAACTCCTGTTTTTGTCCTAAAGGCGATCAGCGGTAAAGTTCCACCAGGCTTCAGTGTGGCCAAGCACCGTGTAACCACAGCATCTCGCAAGAAATTGCTCTTTATTTGTACTTTAAAGGTCTGAATGTTTGATAGGAGCAAGCTCCTGACAAATGAAAATAAAATGGTAATTGTGGTGTTAACTTGACAGCAATTTCTGAACATTTTCTTGTTCAGGAAGATTTTACCCAAGCAATTTGAGAAAATGAAGGCTCCTGCAGCAGACTGACACTTGTATCAGGCTATGTTCCTGAATCTCCATCTGGAAACTTATTTTCAGTCAGTCTTCCAGGCCTTGAATCTCCAAGTTGTTCAGGCAGTGAGGTACAAAGATGCACAGCTCCTGTAGGCACAGGGAGCTGATACCCCTGTCTGAGGTCAGACATGCTATAAATGGGCAGACTTCCCCAGAGAGCTCTGCTGGTCTGCCTTATGCATGAGCTCTCCACTGCCCTTGGCAGTCTTTCAGAGACAAATATACTGGATTTTGCATATGCCAGGCCACTTGCACCGTCTGCAGCGCAGAGTTTTGTTGAGTGGAGGGAGGATGGGCGCTTGGATAAGCGATGTCAGTCTTTCATTTGGAGCAAAAACAGTTACTGAAGCAGAAAACTCTGGAAATTAGGATCTTGGTATTTACGTAAACAGAAACAGTTGCAAGTGATGCTGTGTCTTGAACCTTAGCAACTCGTCTTTAAATGCATGTACAAAGTGTAGCCTTTATAGATAATTCCTATAGAGCAGTGGTCGTATCTGTTTAGGCGCTGCATGTATCAGCGCAAGGAGACCCACCGCACTGGGACAAGAAACAAATGTATGAACTAATGTGCTGTATTGTCTCATCTCAGCTGCTTGGTATTAGGATGAGAGAGTCACCTTTGCATCTTTGCAGACTGAAGGAAGGAATTTATATACACTTCTATGAAACTTAATCTTGCAACGATTCCATTTTAAGGGGCTCATTTCTGAATCTTGCCAAATTCAGTCCCTAGCGGAATGAATGACTGCAGTGCAGATTGTTAGGTCACAACAACAAACAGTTCAGTTTGGCAGCCATGATTTTCATAAATAAGAAAATAGGTGCAGACATAATGGTTTCATGGCGGATGTATCTGTGTAGCCCAACTTCAAACACTAAACCTTTAGCTCATAATGTAAAGCATTGCTTCACAAATCCAGATGTGCTCCAGACATTAAAAGGAAGCCTCAGCCAACTAGTCATATTGCTCAAGATAGCTTAGTGTTAACGCAGAAGGTCTGAATGGACACTAGAGATTCATTTAAGGCGAAAAATTCTAGTCTTGCTCCCAGTAAGGAGCACCAGTGTTCTACAGTGCTAGTACATAGCTCATTTTACAGTAAGCCCGGTGCTGTAAAATTTGACCGTTGCCGTGTACCATGTACTTCGCGGATTAGGTCAAACTGTAAACTGAATTGGCATGACCCACCCAAGTTATACCATGTTATACTCACTGAACTCTGATGGTTATTGTGAAGGCGTTGTGTTATTGGGGGTTTTTGTATTGGTTATAAGGTGTTTACAGGAAGTTGCTGGAAGTTATCCTTCAGCGGCTGATTTTAGTTTTGAGGTTTGGGGGGTTTCTTTGTATTGTCCAAAAGCTTTAGAAATACCTAATACTGGCTGAATACTCCCGTTACTGTGCTGCTGTGTGCTGTCTGGAGAGCACAATTACCACTTTTTCAAGGTATAAAAAAGCACTGTGGTCTCTGAAGCATCCAGGCTCATAAAATATTTCCTCTTAGCATGGCTTTATTTTTGCAGGCTCTTTCAGAGACGAGCAAAGCAAGACCCATTGCGTGACATCTGCCACAGTCCAGCAGGCCACTTACCTACGGGTTGAGCAGGCAGGTCCGGAGCCTAGGCTGACAGCATGAAGGTGAGCTCTCTGGGATTGGCCGTGCATCACACAGAGCTGTAAGTGGGAGGTCCATCAGCGTGAATGGGAACAGGTTCCAGCTGTGATGGTGGTGTCCTAGCGACAGAAAGTAAAATGTATGGAATTGTGCAGTGCCTTGACTTACCAACTCCTTCAGTTTGCACTCCACCAGAATTTAAGGCAAAAGAGCAAAGATTTCGATGCACAGATGTAATTGAACATTCATCTACACATATATATATATTGATCATTCATTTATATGTATGTATGAACACACACATATATATACGCACCAGAATGAACAGATCTCTTATAATGAGAATAGACTAATTCAAGTTTCCATCCATGCTGTTACAGGGGAAAGAAATAGAATTAAACTCAAAATCAAGTAAAATATCCTTGTTCAAATTACAGATCCTGATATGATGGCAATTTGCTTCATCATAGTGCTCGTTTAAGAGCCTCTGTAAAATATCATTTTATAGAACAACAGAGGATGACATTAGTGGTTTAAAATATCCTTTAATGAATTCTGATTCTTTCCATCCTGCAACCCAAGTGAATTTACAGATGGTTCTACCGTATACCATCCTATCTTACAGAAATGAAAAAGCTGAAATTCAGCTGGCTGGCTTCTCACTAGTTTGCTAATCTGTCTATAATTTTGAGCATTTAATTTGTTGGAGAGATTGGATAATGAAAGCATATTCCATTAGCTGAAACACATAAGCATTACTACTACCACAGCTGCATGCCAGGCAAAAGTGGGGGGGGGTATATTTTAATTTTGTGGGGAGCTCCTGCTTTTCATAGAATCTCAGACTGGTTTGGGTTGAAAGGCACCTTAAAGATCATCCAGTTCCAGCCTCATTGCCATGGGCGGGGGCACCTTCCACTAGACTAGGTTGCTCAAAGCCCCTGTGTCCAACCTGGCCTTGAACAGTGCAGGGATGAGGTATCCACAAGTTCTCTAGGCAGCCTATTTGAGTGTCTCATCACCCTCTTAGTAAAGAATTTCTTCCTTATATCTAATCTAAATCTACCCTCTTTCAACTTAAAACCATTTAGTGCAGAGGAGGATTACAGAAGCAGCAGCAGCAGCAGAACATGAATGTTTGAACATGCCCATAAATTGTTATTTACGCATTGCAACGTCTTTTTCAACTATCCCATCACTTTGCCATGTTTTCAGTTACACTCGTTTTCTGTCATATATGGCTTTTCAAGGGTCCCTATGTAAAGAGGGTAAGGGCTTGAGAAAATGAGAAGGGGCATTCTACCTTTGTGTTCGTAGCACTAACAATTTACCTCTTTCTCATAATTATAATCACTGCTGAAAAGCTGTCTTGTATGATTTTTAGCATGCAGACTTCAATAGTTCCTTTACCAGGTATTTCTCAAAAGACAAAGTTGGAAATCCTGCCCCTATTATCTCCTGATATCAAACAGTCTGTGGCCCAAACTAGAGCCAATAGTAGCCTGTAGGCATTGCTTCCACCCTGCAGGATTGTATAAGGTCTGATCAGCAAGCTGTGAAATCATATGGAAGAAGGTGAAAGAAATCTGTTCTGGAACATTTCTCATTCCAGAGCGTAAGAATGCTCACCCTCCTATCTGCTTAACACCTTGTGGAAGTGTTAGCCAAGTAGGGCTAACTGATCTGAGAAAGTGCAAAACATTTGAACTGCCTTGGCACTTTTCCCCACCAAGCTATTCCAATGTTATTCCTGCTTAGTTTAGATATATGATTTTAGTAGGGGAGAGAAGTTTCTTTTCTCCTTTATATCCTGCTCTGTCTTCTCCTGACCTCCTGCAGCGCCTTAAATGTCTCTAGACTGTAAAGGGCAATAATACTCTTTCAGTACAGTCATGTAAGGATTTTCTAAGCATACAGCTTAGCAGCCAGTTTGCTCATCCGACCTCTTAATGATCATTGGACATCAACAGAGTTAAGTGGGAACACACATGGTATCAGAAAGCTTCTCTCTCCAATACAGAAGGAAAACAGGGTATTTAAGAGGTTACTACTGGGAGATGGAAGCTATACCAGGAGACTTAGCAGTTTGGTGGCTGGGTTACTCACCTAGGATGTGGGGAATAAATTGTGGCCGGGCACTGGGGTTTACCACATCCCAGGTGAGTACCCTGATGCTGACTCATGGGGGTCTTCCCACATTCAGGCATACCAAATCTAAGCAATTTTCCCAATGAAACTTTCCTCTGGAAAGCGGTTGTGTTTGCATATACATTTAGGTGTGAAAGAATGTTATTAAAAATAAAATCTTTTCCTCCCCCTAATTTTTACTTAAAAAAGAAAATAAGGGTTGGATATTTCCACCCATCTCAGCATACCAAATGCTTGGAGTACTGCACAGTTTGGAGAAGGTTGAGCTCAGTCCTCAAGAGAACTAAGATCAAGTCGTTGGGTTAGCTTAGGCCAGTGGGTAACCCTGGATCATCTTTGCCCTGCTAGGGTAGGAGGAAGAAGCAACATAGCCAGTTCATCATGTTGTCATACTTGGACTACTTGGTACAGCTCAGTACCCTGCAGGCTAATGGCACCGATCTTGTGGCCCCCAGCACTATCTGCTCCCTCATTGGGTATCAATAACATCTCACCATATTGCTGATTAAAGAGAGGCCCATAATTGTTACTTGTGTCAGTGAAAATACACCCACCTGGACATTACTTGAGCATCAGGGAAGAACTTAGAAGAACATGCTGAAGTGTTTACACACCTCCTACTGTTCTCCTAAGTCCTTCCCTGGATTGAAATGACTTATTCCGCTCTTTTGTAATATTCAAAGCAGGTAAAAGTATTTATAGCGCCGTAGGATTGTTGCTAACGCTTCTTTGCCCTGTCTCAAAATTTATGGTAATGTATTTTTCTAAGTGCAGCAATTTGCCACCAACTTTTATGAGGAAGTTGAGTATAAAGCACATATTAAAAAGGGGGGAATAAATCAATCTCTGATGATTACAAAGTGTTATATAAAAGTATATGCTCCTATGTGACACTTAAATTAGAAACGTGTAGCAAATTATGCAGGGAGGAGCAATGTCTGAATTTAAATGGCAGTGCAGAACAGAGGAGCTGCCTCCCTTCAGGCACTTGATTTCAGAAAGGCTTTGTATTTCTGAGGGTAGTTGCTATTTACTAGCACATGGTAACCACAATTACCCCCAGTATTTGCCAGGAGAGAAATGCTGAGGCAAACTCCCACCCAGGCTGTTGAGGTAAAGCATTGCTTTGCATTTTCCCTTATGGAGAGCTACAGTGGAGTCATTTCTACTGCCTTCCCAAGCTTAGCCCAGTCTCTCTTAGTTTACCCCAGTAGCTGGCAAGGAAGAAGCATACCAGCTTGTTCCTATGTGAATGCGTGTGTTTAGCTCAGTGCTGCTCTGAACATACATTTGCCACCTCGGAACCAGTGGCCGAACTTTAAGGGACAGCCTGAGCTCATGCTGCTGCAGCAGATGGATGCGCTTCCATCTGTCACTTACTGCGGCTGTGACTATTTGCCCAGTGGCTTGGAGGAATCAGTGTGAGTATCATCAATCTCTGTGGCCTTTTCTGCTTGCCCATGCCTGTCAATAGCACTCTGACGTGTTTTTTTCCTTTACCATAAGCCATGAGGATGCTTTGGTGTTGTACCTACTCTGAATAGTGCTAGGTAAATTTCTGGTGCATAGTGCCCTGGTCATTTGCACCTCTTGCAGGGGTTTAATTCTCATGACAAGGAATCAAAATGCCATGTACAAAATGCACTGTAAAGTACAGGCAAGGAGTGTAGTTAAAGTATATAATGACAGTAAATCAAATAAATATCATCTTCCTGATGCAACGAGGTGAGTATTTTCCTCCCTTCTTCACAGAGTTTCTTTACTAGTGATGTATTGTGGTTTGACATTTAAAAGCATGGTTTATTATACTTGTGGCAGGGAGTGGTAGGTCAGGCTGTGTGGCATCGTGCTTGCAAAAGATGGAATGGGGCTTAGGAAAGGTTGGGGCACAGTGCCTATGGGCACATACATACCCAAAGGGATTCCCGTTCTGCTGCTACCTGAAAATACAACGCTCTCGTCTGTGTTTGTCATCCTCTTCTGTAAACTAAAACATGAGTGGCTCAGAAAGAGAGGCCCTCAATTACTGTAGATAATAATTATGCAATGGTGAGCACTGCTTGGTCTGGCAAGTTTGGGGGTTTTATGAATATATTTGGATTTTTGATATGTCTATCCTTAGTCAGAGATGGTTTAGAAAGGTATTTAGTTTAAGTTTGTAGGCTTTACTATGGGATTGGTGAGCCAACATCTGATTTGGATTTATTTGAAGCAGATGTCAAGCATAGACAGGAGATTAATGTCTGTAGTGGCTCCATACCTGTCTGAATTATTGTTAAAAGTCCAGCATTGGCACGTGTCTAATTTAATACACGTTTCAGCAGTGACCAAGGTAATACAATCTGAAATGCCTTGTTCTCCTTTCATTAAAGTCAGAAAGGGAAAAAAAGAGATCTGTATCAATGTGAACACAGAGGTGTTTCTGACCAGCATGAAAGTATCCTTTTGTCTCACATAAAAACCCCAAAACTTAATCTTGTTGTTTTAGCAAGCTATCTAGTGCAGGCTGAGTTCTTTTTAATCAAATGCAATGCTATGACATAATTCTTCATGCGCTTGAACGATTAACCACAAAGTTGTCTTTCCAAAGGACTGTGTCTCATTTGTAAACTGCGCATCTAAGCTCAAAAGAGAGAGACAGAAGATGAAAACGGGATCTGAAATACAGGAAATTAATAAAAACAGTTTTAAAAGCAGCAGTTCCAGGCTGTGAAACCTTATCTGGGTTTCAAAGACATACAGGGCTACCCTGCACTTCAGTGAGCCAAGGTAGGTGTCCTGGTAGACAGTTGGCTGTTAGGGGCAGACAGAATGAGGACATAATGCATGAAAAAGCTGCCCATCATGGACTCTACCAATTCCTCTGAATGCCTTGACCTCTGCCATTGGGTTGCCTTTCCCAAGGCTGCATCGCAGGAATAAAAAGGGCTAATGCTACCTCATAGCACTACCCTTTTTTACCAGGTGTCTCAGGCTGTTTCAGCTGCTTGAGAGACAAGCGCTTTCATTTAGCACACAGGTACCTCCTAAAGCAAGGTGTTTGTTTTGGGTTGAGCCGACATTAACAGAAGACAGGCTTGAAATCAGTTCAGAGAGTTAGGGGTTAAAGAACAAAGGTAAGTCTGCAGCCGCTAGAAGTATCTTCTGAGCTGTACTGAGCAAAGTTAGTTTTCTTCCTAGTAACCAGGATTATAATGCTGTGCTTATAGTGGAACGGTTCAATAAGGTGTCAGTTATCTGCTTGACATTGCAGCTCATCACCAGGAATGTGTCTAATTAATCTTGCTGTGCTGTGAAGGAGCATCAGTTCTATCAACGTTTTTGGGCAGTCTTGCACTTGCTTCAACAATTATGTGCTACTAATTTACCCTAGCAAGAGTTGATAAAACAGTAGGGTTGAAAACAAATGTTTTGTTCAGGGTATATGTGTTTGTGTATTTGTTACTTTGGTGCCTAGTTTTAGCATTGGCCTGGCTTCAGATTATTCTGCAGCATGTGAAGTCAGAATTTTGCCGAGCCCTAATTACACACATAGAGTAATGATGATACAGTTATCCATTTATAAACGCCCTAATTGATCACTTGACACATAATAATGCTTAGATTTAATGCTTGATGCGGTATGAGAAAACTCCCTCCTTTGATATAGGTATATATGCCTCAAGAGGGTTAATTACTTTGGGAAAGAAAATGCAGAATTGAGGGTAATTAAATTGTCATCTACAGTGGCAAATTATTTTAGTTACTCTATACAGAATGTAAATACAGTTTATCTGCTTTTCATTATGAAGTGGCATTGAATAAGCACAGTAGAATCTTCTAATGAGGCTTTTTCCATTAACAATAAAAATAACCCATTTGAAACTTGTTATGTTTAAAATTATTTACCATAGTAGGAGCATGTGAGCAAGCCAGAATTACAAATAAGCACAGCTATCCAAGCAAAGAACGATGGCATAGCTAGAGAAGCCAGGATGAAAACGCTAATAAAACTACATGTTGGAACTTTGTGCAAGTCTGCTCCTTTTGTTGCTCAAGCTTTTTGTTAGGCTTTTTTTTTCCACCACCCATGGAAATAATGGATATAGAATAAATCTGCAATGTTGGAAACCCGTGAGTCTCCTGGGGCCATGGTATTCCAGCAGAAAAATCTGCAGGGCCCTCTGGTTATCGTGGAAAGGGGTTCTGCCTGTGTTCTTGATGTTGGAGTGGTGCCTAAATAGTTTTGAGGGGTTTTAGGGGGAAGGAGGTTAACTTCTTTAGAAGCGTTTCATCCTGTAGCCTACTGTGTTGTACCAACGCTGTCAGAAGTTTAAACGTGTGTGGGCTTTGCCTTTTTCTATACATGGAACGGTGGCTTGTCAGAGGAGTCTGGCTTTTTCATGTTTTCATGTTTAAAAAGCAAATCTGGCGCAGATGCCAAACGTATGGTAGGACAGGAATAATAAAAATATTGCAAAAACACAGGTTTTGTCACGGTAGAAAAGCAAAATGTCACTGGAACGTAGTAACCTTTGTTTTGTAATAATATTTTTAGGTGCAGGTTGCGAGATTAGTTTCATTACCTTTGTCGAGTGGAGCAGGGCTGTGAGCACAAGAGCTGTCAATGACATTTGACTTGAATCTGAAAAAGCTTATATGTTAGATTCACGCTTCTGTAGAGATTTCTGTGTTCTACCCCTTGCTTTAATATCTGAGAATATTCAAACACCAATTTATCTGTCTTCATAATAGCCTTCTGAGGTAGTAAAATAGCATCGTTTTGACGGAAGAATAGCAACTTGCAAACAGAAGGCAACCGGCAGGAAAGATTTAAGTTCTTGATTTAAGGGCCTCCTCAAGATTAATGGGGCTCTTACCTGTGAGGGACAGCTGGTCCAGATACAAGTATTTATTAGACTGAGTAAAACTGTGCTTGACAGATCCTCTCCTTTGATGAATCTTTCCGCAAGGGCTTACCCACATAGAGCGAAGTGCTGGTATGGGATTGGAAGGAGCTGGGAGCGGCCATGCATCAGCTATGTATAGTTTCAGCGGAGGTAATTGTCACTGGGAAATAATTTAGCCTTATCAGCCATTTTGTAAGTTGTTTGCTCTAACAATGTGTTAATGCATCAAAGTTGTGTGTGACCTGGGGCTTGGTGTCACAGCCCTGGCAACAATGCCGTTATCTCTTTGTTGGTACATAGACTAAGTTAAGGGGTTTATCTAGCAGCTTCCTTACTGGCTTGTTTGCTGGCTATAAGGAAGTCACATACCAGGAAAATGGGGTATCCCCCACTTGAAATTGTCAAGATGTTGCCTACCATCTCTATATGGGCATTAAGTATTCTCAGAGATGGTGTCTAGTGTATGGCACAGACTCCTTTAGGGTTATGCTCATCTTAAACCTTGACTTCTGATTTAGTAGCTTTCTTTCACCAACTCCTTTTCCCGTAAAGATGAAGCAGCAAGGACCTTTTTATAGCGTATCCTTTCAGTTCTTCCTCTGGGAAGAGAAAAAAACAAAGTGACAAAGTACACATGAGAGGTGATATTTTGGTGTGTTGTTGATAGGCAGTAAAAGTCTCCAAAAGAATAGTATTTTTTTCTCAAAGATTCCCCAAACTGGCACAATTGTGTTAGTCTTGATGATAAAGGACTATTTAATTCTTTCCCTGGCCCTCCACCTCATCCCTTAAACTATCTCCTTTTAAATGTCAAGTGCCTTTTTTTGCCAGCATTAAAAGCATTTTTACCTTCGAGTTACATGTCTGTGGCTTAGGATGTCTGTCTGGTTAGCTGTCAAAATTCAGATCCCTTGTTTCATCTGCAAGTAGCCCAGCAAATCCACTTGAGTAGTTAGAATTCAAACAAGAACGAGGCCAGTACTTGTAAGGACAGGACTATGTTTTCCCTGTGTTTGACACAGTGTCTAGCTTTGTGTTCACTCCTGCTTGATGCTGAGCAGTTAGATTCTCATTTTCTCCTTCCCTCCTGTGTCACAATGATATGTGTTGGTTAGGAAGCCACAGTGAAGGGGCTGCCAACCTGACACGAAGATTCATAAATGTCCTCAAGCTACATCAGGAGGAAGTCAAGAGTTTCAACTGTAAAGTTTATTGTGAGAAAGCAGAGGCAAGAGTCTAGTGGAAAAAGCATCACCTGAGACTGGGAAGATGAAGAGTTAAATCCTTGCTCTGCATTGCTTAGGGTCAGACCTGGATGGTGTTACTGTGAGGCCATCGGCTCTCTGAGGATGGATGGACTTCCTCATTCTTTGCTACCTACGCTCTTGCTTTGTTTGAATGCCAAATCCCATCCAGAACCATCATAACCCTTTTTATAGACTAAAGTTTCCTTTAAAAGATCCCAGTGAAAAGTTCATTTCTATTATTATTAACTTTCTGTAACAAGAATGGCCTTACAAGACCTTCCTCCCAATCAAGCTGGTTTTATTTTCAGCTGGAAGGACTAGAATGCAGTGTGTGTCTTTTTTCTTTTCCCTCGTTAGCTTGATGCACAGTTTTTAATGTGTCCATTATTTGATAGATCTTGAAGTGGCTGCAGAGCTATTTGCTCATACACAAATGTCCACGGAGGCTGACTAGTCTGACTGCGATCAGATACCTTAATGTTTTACATCAGCAATAGAGACCTCAGAGTTTCTCTTCTACACTGAAAAATTAATTAATCAGGAGGATGAAGGCAGCCTAATCTTTTAATAATAGTCCTCTAAGGCTGTGTTACAGTCAAACTCTATTAAGTAAGAGATGCTTCTGATGAATGTGAGGCCTAATCTGATAAAAGCACAAAGTACATTCTCTGTGCTAGTCCTTGGTTGTCCCATGACAAAGCAAGAAGTTTCATGTCTCCAGGATGTGGTCTCCTCCTGACAGTATTAAGTTGAAACAGTGGCTGCGCTTCTGAATAGCATGTTTCCTTATGACTGCAGTCTGGCTACCTCTCTTTTAATGTGTTTACCTCTCTTTTAATGTGTTTCTCTTGCTTACTTCTTTCAGATCAGATCCCCAGCTCAGCTGGACCAGGTGTAACTGCACTTAAATCAGAGTAAACGTGTTAATAGATAATTCATAGACATATTGTCTAACAGAGTAAAGTCAAATACCAGCATCAGAATCTAAATTCAATTATTTGCAATGCCAGGAGTTTATTTGGATTTGATTTGAGCTTCTAAGGAGCAAGATGCAAGGCAGAAATTTACTTTTTCAAAGTAAGAAAGTTCCTTTCTTTTTATGCGTGCTTTCAAGCAATATTTTCTGACTGAGTTTTCTTCCCTTAGTTGTGGCGCAGGAAAATCATCTCCATATTTGCTATATGCCTATAAATGTTTGTACCTCTGCATGCTACCAGTTGCTGCTTAAAGCATACTTGTAAATGTCAGACTGCTATCTAGAAATGACATCCTGTTGTAAATCCTAGCCCACCTATCACCCTGGTGAGGACTTCTGACTCCAAGAGCATGGTAAAAGCAGACCAAGTGTTCTAGCCTATGCACTGGCAACACGAGCAGGAGCAGCAGAGGACGCAGGCAAGCAGGCAGCTCAGTCCCGGAGAGAGGCAATGCAGAGTGAGAAAGCAGCAGGAGGACTGCCAGCAGCAGACTTGAAAGCAGAATATGGATATGTTTGTACATGCTTTCCCTGCTTCTGTCTCCTGCATTCCCTTTCCTCATCCACCCATGCTGAAATTAGCATAACCCACTTTTAGGGCAGGCAGTTACTTTCTCCAACTGGCTGGTTGTTTCAGAAGAGCCTCTTTGTATGAATATAAAGTAAAAGTTATTAAGACTCTTCCGTATTCCCACTTCCTCCTCCTGCTGTCTTCCAGCTCCTTTCCTAAAGCTTGGCATACAGCTAAGCCCTAAAATTACACCACCTTTTCCCTAGCCATATCATGCTCCCGTTCTTACGCCTCTCATTTTTATTATGGTGCTGCACTAAGAATATAGATAAGTAGTTTTACTGAGAGCTTATTGCTTTTAAAAGCCTAAATCGTCTCCACCAGTTTATCAGGTCAAGTCTTCAATATCATTAGGCCTCATGATTCACGGATGTTCAGTTCTATGAATCTAGAAGGAAAAATATTGAGAACATAGAGCAATTTGTGCTCTATATTGGTAATACAGAGCAAAATGTGGTTTTCAAATATTTATTTAGGGCAAGCATTGCAAGACTTTGTGCACTCTGTGCCTCTATCTGCTTACGGATGCAAATCTCTTCTCTTGCTGCTTCCCTAGTTTGTTTGTATTTCATTAGCATCCAGAAACCTCAGGAATGGCCCAGGATCCTGTAGTTATACGTGCTCAGAACAAAAAGGTACCCCTCTGAGGAAATAAAAACAAGCATAGCGGAGAGTTTTATACTTGGTACCATTTTACTTCTCTAGGTGTGTATTAAGGGGGTGGTATGAATGTTAGCCATTGGGTGTGTATGGGAATTTCTAATCTCACAAGACTTCTAATCGGTTTTTATCAGTTAAAGCTGATGGAATGTGCTTGTTTAGATGACTCAGACAGGATTCCTTGCTTTCCCTTGACTAGAAACATCACTAATGTAGCAGCTGCTGTTGTACAGTTGTCTGCAGCAAAATACGTGAAGAAAGTTACAGCATACTACCCATACTGTTTCAGTTTAAGCACTGCAGCACATGGGCTTTTTGCTGAAGACGGATTATTCTTGTAGTTTAAAACAAACACAAATATACACATCTAAATGTATATACGTTTGTGAACATACTTATACTGGTACGCATAAAAACTGTCTAAAATCACAGTTACTGAAATTCTACTTACAAAATAGAATGACTCTCCATATAAATGAACTTGACCTTATAAATGACATCTGAGCTAGTCCAGCACCTTAGTAAATTCAGAACAAGAGTCCAGAAAATGTAAGGAAATCAGACATAACTGCCCTGAGATAAAAAACCCCTTCCTCTTTAGAGGACAAACATTGACCCTTAAGGCAGCATCAACAATTTTATAACATGCTCAGAAGCAGATATCTCAGTGGCACAGCATCACAAGTAGCTGTGCACAATATGTTTGCCCTCCAGTAGAATAAATCAATGAGAAAATAAATAGTGTGGCAGGAAAAAAACAGAGAGGCACGTTTCCTCCTGTGATGCAAGCTCATCTCTTTCATAAAGAGTGGGTTAGGGCAGGAGAAATAAGTGGAACATCCTTCTGCTAGACAAATGCTTTAATTATTTGTTATAAACAGTCCAAAAACACTCACAGAAAACTGATTCAGATCCAGGTATATGTCTTTCCAGATGCATACCTAAGAGGGATTTTTATAAATGATACTGTTTTGTTGGATTGTGAATTCTAATGTGAAGATGCTATATTGGCTTCTCAACAGAGGGGACTGAGGTTTACCCTTAGAACAAACCACACACACAAAAAATCTGAAGCTCTCACAAAATGCAACATTAACTTGAGGACTTAATCTGTTATTTGCTAAAGGATAAGCTGAGGGAAACATCAGGTACTCAGTGTTTTAATCAAAACTTATGCAGAGGATGTTAAGTTGGCACATCTGTTTCGAAATTAAACTAGACGCACAATCATCTGTCTTTTTGTTTATCCTTTGTTGATTTCTAGACATCTCCATCTGAATTTCTAATCAGACTCATGTAGATGATGAATATGTAAAAGTCAGTTGTCTTGTAGCTGTGATAATGGCCTGAAGATGTAACAGCATCCACTGCACACAAACAGCTAATATCTCTCATTAGTCTATCTCAGGGGGGAAAAAACCCGTACCAGTTTTTGGTCTCATCAGATCAGCAGGAAAAGGACTATAACTAAACCTAAAAACAGGTGAAAAGTGCTGCGCTTAACCTGTGTTTTGTTGGAAATTGTTGCTTATCAGATCTTTGGCAAGGAGATCTACTGGTGCCTAAAAGCATGCCAGCTGGTCCCATCAATGCA
This sequence comes from Lathamus discolor, assembly GCF_037157495.1. Taxonomy (NCBI): domain Eukaryota; kingdom Metazoa; phylum Chordata; class Aves; order Psittaciformes; family Psittacidae; genus Lathamus; species Lathamus discolor. The sequence goes on along the minus strand of NC_088887.1, from coordinate 2,312,258 downwards.
CTCTCTCTCTGGCTCAACAAGTCTGTCTCCCTAGCTATAAATATTAAAAGGGCAAAGATATTTTCTCTGACATTTTATTAATAATCACATAGCTCTTGTATATTGCCTTCAAGATACTGGAAAAGCATGAATCCTCTCAGCTGTCAGCAGTGGCTGCATTTAAGGTGGGAAAATGCAGACAGAAGGAAAAAAAAGTGCTACGACAGGCTCAATGAATTGAGTATCATCGATTCTTGGTTCCAGTCCGTTCCTTGGTTTATTGCACATAGCCTGAGTCAGGAACAATGAAGACCAGCTTTCTAAAAATAGCCACGTAGCCAGAAATACACCGATGCACAGAATATGGTTGGGCTACATACTTGAACAGTGTAAAAGAGTTCACGTTACATCTATAGAATGACATCTTGGTCATCTTCCACTGCATGCGTCAGAAGTTTAGGTGCCTAATAAAAGCAGTTCTCCACAAGTTTCATTTATGCAGTTAGCATCCTTTGAATCAGTAATGGTAAACCGAAATCAGAAGAAAAGCACAAATCTGGTATCTGCATTCAGCTAATTAAAACTCTTTTGTCTCCATTATTTCAAATTATTTAGTATATTCTTAATGACATAGAAATATGTTAACATTTGTTTATTGTATCTTGCGTGTCCACTAGTTACTGATTTCTATCAGAAGGATTTCCATTGCTCTCAGCCTATCATCAAATGCTTTTAAAGCGAACTGGTTTATATTTAGAAATGGTTCCTAGTTTCTTCAGAAAACGGGATTTCTTGTTTAACACAAGCCTGAGATGTATATTATCCAAATTTTTACCCTAGGTCTTGATGATACTATAAAGCCTCTGAATACTCTTTTCCTTTTCTTCTGTTTGTCTCATAAGACTCAAGTTACTTATTAATTATGTTAGTTTTAGTCGAGAAGCTGTAGGAGTGTCTATTTATGGCCATTCACAGTATTGCTTATCCTCCTCTGTGTTAAAATGGCTAACAAGTAGCAAACTGGAGGAGCTTGAAATGGTTTTTGAGGACTAGCTGAAACAGCATTTCATACTGACTACTGTTATGCCCCGCAAATGCTTGGCTGAGAAAACAGGAATAATGTTAAGGAAAGAAAGGATAATTCCTTCTGGTACACCTTTCTAGGCTTGTGTGTCAAAGTGTGAAGCCCTGAGCTGGAAAAATCAGGGAGTGAATCTCTTTCAGTCCTTCCATGCCAGGGGGTGGTCTTAACTGGACAAGCACTTTCTGCTAGTCAATGCTGCTCTTCCAGGTCTCAGCTGGGGAATGAATTGAGTGGGGTTCAACCTCAGTAATCATTCACTTGTTCCGAGTAATAGCAACATCAAACCAATCCTAATCTGTGGTGATGTCTAATCTGAATTTTGGGGTTCCTTTCTGCAGAGCATTGCCTTGTAACTGGAACTTTTGGTTAACGTTTTTTCTTGGCGCCTGATTCTGTTGCAGTCAAAAGCATTGCAAGTTCATGAACATCTTTCAGTTATTTGGGCATTTGAATGCCCAAGGAGGAATGGCACCGTATACTGCCTTAGACATCACAGTGCAATATTATGTTTGTGAGATAGGATATGCTACATGAATATAAGAATGAAAACAGTTCTACGGAGAAGTCAGGAACTAGTTTTTGGGCCTGTTCCAGTCATCTGAAACAGGTGACAGTAAAGAAGCGAACAATCTCAGAAACACAGGAAGGCTCCATGAAGTCTATAAGCAGGTCACAACACAAACGTTATCTGCGTGTTCTGCAGTTTATAGCTATGTGCTCCCCAAACATTTCATTAAACCTCGAGACAGCCATTCATTGACCACAGCTTTTGACCATCTTCAAGTGATTTGTGTGTCTCTGTGGTTATTTGCAGTGTATCACAAATTGTGCGTTCTCAAGTCAAGTTGTATGACCAGTTTTTGTCATTCTTTTGTCTAAAAAGAAATGATCCTGGATCAAAGCAGGTAGCTAACTGCACATCAGCAATCTTTCCTCTGTCAGTTTTAGTATCATGGTTAATGAACTAAGAAAGCTTTCAGGGTGGGGATGAGCAAGACGGTGCGAACATCTGTGAATTTGACAAAAGGATAAAAACCCTCTTAAAAATTGATTAGTCAGTTTCTTAAAGCATACTGTGCATCTGTCTTCCTGTAAGTATTTTCCATTACTAAGATGCATAAGCAAGCACTTCCCACCTGCTATTAAAATCCAAAGCAAAATGGAACAATTAAAAAAGCTCAAACCAAACAACAAAAAACCCAAGACCCAATAAAAACAAAAAAAAAAAGCCATGAAAAAAATCCCTCACAAAACCAAACCACACAAAACCCCACAAAACTAAAACAGAAAACCCCTCAGCATCTCAATTGCCATGCCACTGGATAGTTCTGCCCTCCTGGAGAACAATGCAGCTTCTGTGTATCAAGCTTTGGATTATAGAAGAACATCATCTTTTCACCAAGGTTTCTTTTCAGTTCCTCAGATACAGCTTTCCACCACCATCACTTCAAAACATGATCATCTTCATCTATTCAAGTCCTCTTCTTTCTCCCTCAAAGAAAACCCCCAGCAGTCTATTCTTTTTATTGGACGTTTTCTTGACAAAAGGGAAGGTCAGTCATTAGAGATAGGACAAGTACTTTTCAGGGATTAAAAAAAGAAAGCCTCTTCTTACCTCTGCCCAGATATCTCACATTTTACATTGTGCAACAGGTTGAAAAGTTTGGATTAGTGTAATAATTTAACATGCACCTACTTAAATGTCTCAAGCCTTCTGTTTTTACCGCTTCTGTTTGCACCACTTCTGTTTGCCTTTTGTTTCTTAATGATGATTTTATGTATTAGATAGCACTACTACTCCCATCAGCTCTAACATCCTGCCTCTCACATTAATCTTTGCTTAATGCTTCAGACAAAAGTGAAGTCTATGGTGCCTTTGAGAGGTTGAGATGTACTCTGAAGGAATGGGGCTTTGGCTCCTGTTGTCTGCAGTCCTCAGTCAGCTTCCTGAAACATCAGTTGCGGTTGCTCTTGCCTTAGTAAGATTAATAAGCAGCAAAGGTACTGATTGTTGTCAGGCGTCTTGTAAATCCAGAACAAATTGGTTGAAAGAGACGAAATGCAAACTGACCTTTAGGGGATGAAGGTGTATAATTCCTTTGTGCTTCAAATCCTGATAGAATAATAGTTAGGGTTTACGACTTTACAAACTTAGATTTATTTCCTGTACTTTATGTTATTTGGAAGTGCTCTCAAGTGCTGCAGATCTGTAATATATTTTTCTTAGTTTACAAATAATTGGATGCACATCCTTTGTTTTGTGAAGGATTTTCTAATAACTAAGTTTAACCTGTGTTATATTCAAACATTCACCAGCACAGATAAGGGGTTATAGACCGAGGACTGTTAAAAGCGTTTACTTTTTGAAATCACTAACCCTCAAATTCATAAATCACTCATATCTATGTATCACACATGCATAGAGTTTTAGGGGTATTTGAATGTCAGAAGTTGCTGTAGGGTGATGTTCACAGACATGCCATCATTACTTGGATTTATTTCTTTTTAAATAGTAGAATATCATAAGCAACTTTAATTCTAAAATCATCTGGAAAAAGGCAACATTGTTATAGCAAAATGCATGGTCAAGACAAACAGGTGCTTTTGTTTGCTCTTGTTACCCAGTGAATTTAGTGAACTTTTTCATATATAAAGGGCTAGATAAGTTTGCTAAAAGCTTCATATAGTGCCTTTTATATTAGGGTACCCTAACAGAGTTAAGAAAGAAATGTTACCAGTATCTTTTTTGTACCTGTTCAAAAAATACACAGATCATTTCAACTCCAGGTCTGATTACCCAGTATGCTTTATAAAGGAAATGAAAGTTATATGAATTTACTTTATATGAACACTGTTTCAATATGACACTCTTATTTCAGATCAGTGACAGGTCAGCAATCATGCTAATACTCTCCACTGAAGACTAACACCTGCGTTTAGTATTGATTTTCATTGAATGTGTAGTTGGGTGGTGGGCTAGCAATATGTTTTTGTGGAGACTTGTAATGCTATAACCATATCAACAGCTACACAAACTCGCAGTGATATTTGACCTCAGATAAAAATTTACTGTGTGTATTTATAGCTAGCACCAGAGTTAAATGGATTTCTAAATGGATTCGTGTAGTCATGCTAGCCTGCTTCTGAGGTTATAAGTATAGGAGGTGAGCTTGTTTGCTTGTTATTATATGTGAGCAATAGTTATGAGCTCTAGTTAAAGACGGAGCCTGTCCACTCCTTCTCATAAACCAGGATGTTGAGGCTCTCTTGTCCTCTTCCTCCATTCATTGATAACGTTTTCTTTGTGTGAAGCGGGTTTGTTGTTTCTAAAGACTCGTATAGGAAAAGAAGGATCAGAAAATCAGAGCGTTTTGCTACAAGACAGTTACTGGCACAGAGTATCTTTTAAAGATACAGCAAAGTTGCTGCCGCAGGTGTGGTGTCACACTCAAACAAAGTGTTGTGTATATATTTTCTTCTTTATGATGGGATCTATACTGTGGAAAACATTTAATTCTGTAATTAATTTTTACTCCCTCAAATTCAGACACAGAGCTTAAGCCTGTCTTATCTGAGAGTGGAAAGACTGAAAGATGCATTCTGCTTTCCTGTGTTTCCTGACAATTAACATCAGTCAGCCAATAGACTTATACTGGCACTCTGGTGCCCAGTTCTTGTATGTCATGTGGTCAGTTTATACACTCAAACACTTCTCTTTATAGCTGCAGAGATCTTAGAAAGACAGAGTGTACCCCAGCATACAGACTGCAATCTAGAACTGTCACATGGGCTTTTATAACATATGTAAGTTGCTCGATGTAATTGGTCTTAATGTAAACTTTCTGCTGGTAAACTCCAGAGATGAGGTTGTTTGACCAAAGCAAAAAGAGTATCATGCCAGTGTGCTTGTCCTGATTTTGCCTGTGGAATAATCAAGTTGTGGATTTCTGTCATGATGCTTCTATTTAATTTGATGACTGTTTTGAGGGTTTTTTTCTCCCATTTGTTTGATCAAAATCCACAAAACCTACATCCATCGGTTATTTATTTTCTTTTGAGCATGTATCACCATAGATTTCCATTGTGGAGTCTGTGATGCAAGCACATGCATAAAGCCAAAGAAACTTTGGGTGAGAACACAGAAGGAAAAACGATGTTGATGAGAGATGACTGCAGTGAAATGCTGATGCATGAGACATTGATATTACAAGCTCTGGCAAGTGCATTGTGCTTTGCAAACTGTGATATGCTGACCTAAGGGTCATGCAGACAAAAAGCTAAACTGCTCATTTCAATCAAAGTAATGGGAATGGGCACATTACAAATAAAAGGACGCCATCAAGCTGCCTTTCTAGCACAGTCTGCATGTCAATAGAACAGGTTTACCTTCTACAGAGTACATGAGTGCAACCTTCAGAACATCATTGATTTCCATTGATATGCATATTTTAGAAATAGTTCATCAGGTCAAGGGAGGTGGTTCTCCCCTTTACTCCACTCTTGTGAGACCCTGCCTGGAGTACTGCTTCAGCTCTGGGGACCCCAACACAAGAGGAACATGAACCTCTTGGAGCTGACTCCTGAGGAGGGCCAGGAAGATGATCAGAGGGCTGAAGCACCTCTCTTATGAAGACAGGCTGGGAGAGCTGGGGTTGTTTAGCCTGGACAAGAGGAGGCTCAGGGGAGACCTTAGAGCAACCTAAAGGTGCTGATAGGAAATATGGAGAGAGATTTTTTACAAGTGCATATGGCAGTAGGACAAGGGATAATGGCTTTAAACTGAAAAGAGGGGAGATTTAGATTAGACATTAGGAAGAAAACTATTCACTGAGGGTGGTGAGGCACTGGAACAGGTTGCCCAGAGAAGTGTTAAGTGCTCCATCCCTGGCAGTGTTCAAGGCCAGGCTGGAGAAAGCCTTGGGCAACATAGTCTAATGGGAGGTGTCTCTTACAGAGAGGTTGAAACGAGATGATCTATAGGGTCCCTTCAAACCCAAACCCAAATATGATACTGTGATCATAATATTAGGTGGTCAGAAGATGAGAATCAACATTATGTTTATGCACGTTGAGATTTCTTTACCTGGCTACCCTTTGTAATGGGATGCAGTAGATAGCTCTTGATTTTTCTGGTTGGTTGGTTGGGGTTTTGGGGAGGGGAAGGTTCTAGGGGGTGGGGTGGGGTGGTTGCTCTTGGTTTGGTTATGTTTTTCCTTCAGTAAAGTGGAGAATAGCCTAGATTACGGAATTGCTTGACGGTTAAGACTCCCTCCTTGGAGGTGCCCTGCGTTCTGAGCTGCCTTCTGGGCTTAAACCACGACAGGAGGTATGAGATAAAGATTCGTACTCTTGAATTACACAAGTACCTGGAGGTGTGAAAACTTGCTCAGCTGATCACCCTAACCATTGGCTGTTCATCTGAACCCCTCTCCTTTCTCCTGCTCTGTCCCTCTGAATTTAGCTAAGGTCTCTGAAGTCATGGTCACAGTTTTACTGGAGCTGATAGGTCACCACTAAAACTTTGTGAGAAGAGGCTTGTTCTTTTCCTTGTTTGCCTGTAAAAAATCCTGGCCAAGTTTAAGTTACATGTGCGTATGAAACCTAATCTTCATGCGGCACAGTGCTTGCATGAAGATTGTGGTCATTTATATCACTAAAAAGAGACAGAACAGCTTACACAAAAGTATAATACAATATGTTAAATCAACCACAGTGTAAATCGTGGCCATCATATTAAATGCTGACAGTCCAATATGCCTTGCTTTGTCTGGTGTCTTTCAGTAGATGTGGAAAATGTTAGAAGATAAAGTTGCAAAATCTTAATTCATTGGTTACAAAGCACGCTGCTGATACGGAAATACTTTGTGCAGCTGATGTGCTGGTGGGCTTTGTAGTGCTCTATGCTATTTAACGCAAATTGAAGTGTTGATACAGACGGTGTTCAATATCTTTAAGGAAAAGTTGGGGGGGGTGTTAGTAATTGCAATGAAAATATGTTCTTGGCTAATGCTTTAGTGTAATATTAAGTAATTCATCCAAGTGAAGCAAAAATGAAAGTGTTTGATATAGCTACTTATTTAGTGTTCTGTAACCACGTATGAGAATGCTATTGCAAAAGAGATTTTGTTCATCAAGTAACGCCTATTCGTGAAGTGCGGTAGGTGTATTTGGTTGCTTCAGCCAGTGAACTGAGATACAATTTCACTGGCATACCTCTAGGAATGGCACCTCATTTTAAGTGGTGTAGTGTTCAATTAAGATATTTCTATTCAATTAAGATAGTTCTATTAAGATATTTTGGAAATGGGGACAATTCAATACGTATGTAAGATGTTGCCTGTCGTGCTTGCCTCTGTTATCTCCTTTTTGGGACTTCTGTATGTTAACTGTGTGCACATCTCAGCAGAAGATAATAAATTCTTTACCTGTGCTGCGAATGAGGAATCTGTGGGGGAATCTGGTAACAGGAGCAATTTAAGAAACCAAATTGCTGCCAAAATTAACAAAGCGAGTACATGTATATGAGTCTGTTCTAAATAATACTAAGAGGAGGGTTTTCTGTGCTTTTCAGCAGGTAATTCTAGTATTTAAAGTTGTCCTTTTGCTTATGGCTGTCCTTCTTCCATTGATATTAACAAATGTAAATTGCAAATAGTTATGCAAGTATGGAAATGGTATCATGAAAGAGTATCAAATGATTGGTGTCAGCTTCCTCTTCTTCTTCAGCGCTTCTTCTCATCTCCCTGCATGCCCTAACTGGCATTTCTAGTTTAGGAGCCACAGTTATTCAATGTATTTCTGCTAAACTGTGAGACATTTAATGCATAAAGGCTTTTGGACTTTACTAAATGGCTCTGATTTGGCTGAATCAGTCCTATTTCTTGATCTGGACTGAGTGACATAAAAGACTTCCAACTGTTATTAATTCAAACTCAGCAGTCCTCAGGATCGGGCACAGCATTTAATGTATGTTTTACAGTTGTACTTGTGTAAAGCTATTAATTGAAACTATTTGTATGATCTGTATAGGGTAAGATTTGGTAGTGATGAATAGCTTCATTGTACTAGGTCGTTATGGTCCTAAGTAATTTTGTTGGTTGGCACTTTTCATTTTATACCTGAAATCAAATAAAAATGATGAATTGCAGAGAAATGAGAAATAAAAAAAAAATGTATAATTGGCACAATAGGTTATTACATGCTGTGATTGGAGGTAATGAATTGCAGCAGGAATTTAAGACCAAGGTATACCACTTAAACCAGATTTAATATGCTTAAATAGTGACATGGATATTTCTGTTAGGCAGTAGTCTTATCAGGTTATCCAAAGATAATAAAGAATCCACAGCCTGCGCATCTTTAAACCAATAGTTTTCAAGCGGCTTAACCCACAGGTTTGATTCATAACAATATTAGGTCATCATATGCATGGGTAAAGTGCAAAAATCAAACCACAACCAAAATCTTCCCTGCCCAAATCTGCTTCAGGGCCTTTCGGCTGTGCTTATAAATAGCCTGCCTCCAAAGGCTCGTCAGGCAAAACAAGTCCTATTCAGAACACAGAAATGTCCTGAAGATCTCAGCATCACTTAGTGTGCTCAGAGCATTGAAAACAGGTTAGTAAACCAGTAGATACTTTCTGTGGCCATTGCTCAGACCAGACTGAATGTTGCAGTAAAAGGAATGTGTAACCTCTCTCTTTTGCCCCCTGTCTTTTTCAGGAAATACATTATGGGTTACACCTACGTTCTGTAAAATCACTGATACATACAGCAAGAACAGGACTAGGATCAGTTTGAAATCTGATAACTTGGGAATTGTATCATTCACTGATAGAACAGCACCTGAAATGATTGTTTTGCATCTTTTCAGTGCTTTATCACATGTCAGCATGTATTTGTAAGGAAAGAAAATAGGGATTCTGGAAACAGATAAGGTAATCCAATTTTTAACAAAAATTAGTCATGAAAAGGATCGATTTTTATTTTGTGCCAAAGGAGGCAAATTGTGCTTCCTGCATTAATAGTTGGCACTTGCTACGTAGGAGATACCCATTCTTACATATGCAGGATGCTTTATTCATACTGACCAGCATATGTTTCCCTAGCAAATACATTCATCTGCAGTCTGACAAGGATTTAAGAATGGTCTTGCAGGTTGAACATTTTTGTCTTCTACCTCTCTAAACAGGCTTTATAAATAACACCATGCAGGCCTTAGCAAGGAGCCTCTTAGATAGCTTTTGTTTAGATTGCGAGTCCTTTACTCTTCAACTTCTCTTATCCATTAAAACTAATAAAACAAAGCAGCAACCCAGCACTTCGAATAGAATCATCCTAGGAGCTGTAAAAGTTTGAATTCACAGTACAAAAGGGAATGTTGTTCATGCAGGGATTGCTGAATGCTAATAAGCTTGGCACATCAACTTGCTGCAGCTCCTTACATGCCCTGTTAATTCAAAAAGTTCACCTTGAAATTTGTATATAATTTTGCCATTCCTTGTACATGTAACTTCTATCGTTAATACTGGCGTTCTTTTACAAACCGAAAATGAGACAATCACCTTTGAGTAGCAGCCTTGTCACCGCATTCATTTCTGTTGGTAATTTTTTTTAGGTCCTAGGTCATTCTTTCCTCCTAACTTCCATTACCATGATATCATCTTATTTTATACTCTTTCCTCTGTAACTCCCACTTCTGGCAAAAGGCATTTCTGGTTAAACACACTACTTATTGTGCTGTTTGTGTTTCAGCCTGTTTTGGACTAATCTTTCTTTTACAGCTCTTCCAGTGCTACAGATTTGTTATTTCATTTTCATCTCTTTCAATATGCAGGCTGCATTTCTGCCTCAGCTCTTTCACTAGAGTTTCTATGCACCTTGCTTGCTTTTCAAATGCTTTCTTGTCCTAACCTTGTACTACTGCTGTTGACTACCCATTGCTCCCTCATCTCCTGTACTTGGATCCTGAATGCTTCAAATCGGTTACTATGAAGCTGAAGGTTTATGCAGTCTTTGGGACTTTCTGTGTATGTAGTGCCAATAAAAAAAAAACAACAACAGAACGGAAAATACGCAGAAGAAACAGCAAAGGGTTAAAAATAATCAGGAAAAAAAATTTTGTACCTTTTATTTCTCATCTGGATAAGGAATACATTTATTATTTGGAAAATAAACCAGGAAATTTGGAAAAGTAAGAGTTTCCTCCTAAATTTAAATTGAAATATTGTGGGTAATACTAGGAGCGCCAAAGAAATAACCTTTACAGTTCTTTCGTCCCTTCTCATGCATTTTAATTGTGTGTGTATGTGAAGAAGTATAAAGTGCAAACCGCTGAGCAAGCAAATAAGTAAAAAGCTTAGAGAATGAAATATTAATTTAATCAGTATTTTAAAACACCTTGTGAGGCTAAGACGTGAAAATCTTAGACTTGGAAATGAGCATGCAGATAAGGTGTCATGTCATGCACGAAATAAAACTTCCAAGAGCGTTCAAAGGCTGGAAAGCCAATTCTTGGGGTCTAGTGCTTGTGGAAAGGTAAATGATACCTCTACAATTTTGGTTTGTGTTGATATACTTAAAACCTTCCCTCCTCTCCCCGCTTGCCCCTGTCTGTTAGGCTGTCTTGCATGTAAATGGTAAAATTTTCACATGACACCTTCGATAACAGCCTTATATATTGAAAAATGTGTGCATCTCCCTGTAAACGTAGCCTGAGATATAAGCATATAAAAAGAGCTTGAAGCAAAATGAATTCACCTGACTAGCTTCTGTCTGGAAAGCATTTCATCTCTATTTGCTCCTCTCCAGAGGACAGCTGGGTACAGGGAGGGAAGATAAACACCCCTGTCTTGTCTTCTCAGCAAAACTATCTCAGCCATGACTAAGAGGGATTGCCTATAGGCATGAAAGATGTGGCCCAAAATTTCTACTCAATCTTTGTCTCTTCTACAATCACCGCTTAGTGCAAATTTATAGTATGAAGCTTTTCATGAAGAAAACTTTTCAGGTGAGAACTGGGCTGAGACCAATTTACCTTACTCAGCCCAGTGGACTGGCATCTGTCAGAAGGTAACAATATTTGGTGGTTGTTTTGAACTTGCAGCAGTGTTGAACTGCTACCCCCACTCCTACGAAGTTTAAAAACCTTAGCGTGTAAAAGCCATTTTGTGTTACAGATTACTCTCCTGTTACATCGATTCATTTTTCTCAACAAGCATCAGCCTAAGTGCTAGCGAAATCTCCTCATTCCCTGCTAGATGCAGCAGTTCCTCAGTTTCAGATACTTCTGAGCATAGACTTCCTCCTCTCACCAGAACTGGGGTTTATAGTCTGACTGTAGCTATAGCACATACAGAAGACAATTTCAGTTAAGCTGTGGCCATGGAAAAGCTGCATGCATCAGGCAAAATACTTCCAAAAGACTTAGGCAGCCATTAATATGTTTCTGCCTTGCTATGGAGAAGACTACATTTGTGACAGTCCTGGTCTTCTGCATCATGGAAGGTGAACCAAAAAAACAGAGGAGAGGGAGATATGATTTGGGAGTCTCTCTCTTTGTCAGGACACTGAAATTCCTTTATTTATATCATTTGTTGTAGGAGGAAAGTGAAGAAAAGGAGTGAGAAGAATAAAACCAAAGAGCTAAGTGAAAGAACTATGCACAAGAAACAGATTTCATCAGTGCCTCTGAGTACATTTGAGCTGGATTCCAGAAGATGAGATAAACTTCAGGTATGCCTTTCAGTGGTAATGGAGGACTTCAAAAAGCAAATCTATGTAAAATAAAATTGTATATATTTAGAATAATAGAATCAACTAGGTTGGAAAATACCTTTCAGATCATCAAGTCCAACCATTACCCCAGGACTACCAAGACCGCTACTAAACCGTATCACTGAGGACCTCACCTATGCTTTTTAACACTGCGTGATTATCCTCTCTGTGAAGAATTTTTTTCCTAATATGAGCAGGATTGTATGCAAACCCTTGTTTGGAATAGCAGGAGACCAGATTTACTAACCAGGAAATCTCATGTATGTCATAGAATCATAGAATCGTTAAGGTTGGAAAGGACCTTAAGCTCATCTATTTCCCTAACCCCTCTGCCACGGGCAGGGATGCCTCACACGAGACCCTATTGCCCAAGACTCTGTCTAACCTAGCCTTGAGCCCTGCCAGGGACAGAGCATTTACCACTTCTTTAGGCAACCTGTTCCAGTGCCTCACTGCCTTCACAATAAAGAACTTTTCCCTTATACTTAATCTGAGTTTCCCTTGTTGAAGTCAAAACCCGAAAAAGTTGAACTTTAAAAAGTCACATGTTTTTAAACTACACACCGTTAATATAGTCATCAAAAATAAAAACTATACTTGGACAAAGACTGTAAGGTGTATTTACTTCTCTCAGAATCACTGGGAAGGTAAAATACTAGTTTGCTAGTCTGTCCAGAAACTCATATGGTAGAAAATTGTGTTTGATTATAGAGTATTATGTTACTCTAGAAGGATGGCATTAATCAGCCAGAAGAGCAGCTCACTTGCTAAGGCAGCGTATCTGACATAGTTCAGATATGAACACCTTGATTGCCCCTGGAAAGAAAGCTTGTAAGAGTGCAGATGTGCATCCTTGTCTGCAGAAGATAAAGGATAATGTACATGTGTTTAATGTAATAGGAACAGCAAACCTGTCTGAAATACTCCCAACAAGCCAGCTCTCCAGGAGCTTATTAAAAAGGAGGTAAAATAAACAAATACCTTTTAACAATAGCTGCATGTTGTTAGAGCAGAAGCTATTGGAAGGAAGCTAGTGGAAGAGAGAATGGTGCTGTTCAGATGCCAGATGCGAAAGCTGGATCCTGGGAGAAAGAGCAAAGCTACTTAGCCTGTCTGCTGCAAGCTCAGAGTTCCTAAAGCCCAGTTCCTAGGCTAATACTTATTTTGGAAGAGCTGCTTTCAGTAGGTTTGTGGGATGTGCAGCACGTTTTTTGACCTGTCCTCCACTTCTGATGTTCTGATGCTAAATACTGTTGGGCCACATTACATTTCTGCTGACAGCATCTGTAATTTAACACCATCTTGGCTACCTAGAGATTTTAAGGAGAGCACCACATAGAAAAAGAAATATTCGCAGTGCAATAGCAGCATTGGGTTCTCTTGCTACCGCCTTTAACGCCCCGTAGAACATCAACAAAGTGAGGCGATTGTGTTGTGCTTATAGCATGATCGTGTTAAGGCAGGGATAAATAACCATGTTTTAGATGGACGATCTGGTGAAAGAGCAGTTCCGAAATTAAGAAGGAGAAAGGGATTTGTGCTTCAGTTGAAGGAAAACACAAATACTGAATTGCTCTTTAGCTATATATACCATCTTATCATTTATTCTTTTTAAATAAGAAGAAGCGATTCAGTTGTCAACTCAGATGATGGAATTAAGTTTTTTATTCTCTGCCTAAATCTTCCACCTGGTAGCAATGTAAGTACATTGTGATAATAAATATATTCTTGCTAAAAGGTCTCTGACATCTCTCTACGGGAACGCTCTGTCAGATAAAGTTCAAATTTTGATAATTTAGCTAAGTAAATCTTTAGGGCAGAATAAAATAGCGCAAGTTGTCATTCTTTCTTACATAAATGCTACTTAACAATTTCTGCAGTTATTTGGAGGCTTTAAGCACTTCAAAATATGTTTTGGAGTGGTTAAGCTAAAGTTGGCAGGACCGCTAGCACCTTGAAGTCAAGCTGGAGGCTGGTCGCTATTGGTATAATGCTGAGAACGGCAATTCTTCCCCTCTGTTTGGTACTAGTGAGACTGCATGTAGAGTGCTGTGCCCAGACTGGGGCTCCCCAGTACCAACCCCAGGTTGAGGTACTGGGCAGAATCCAGCAGTAGGCTGCTATGCTGATCAGGGCTGGAGCAGAGAGTGTGCAAGGAGATGCTGCAGGAGTTATCTTTGTTCAGCCTGGAGAAGGGAAAGCTGAAGGCAGGGAGCTTTTATTTCTATCTGCTGGGAGGCTGTAGGGGAGAAAGAGCCAGGTTCTCTTCAGAGGGCCATAGTGACAGGATGAGGGAGCAGACAGAAGCTGCAGTGCAGGAAATTCCCATTTATAATTGAGGAAAATAACCATTCATAAAGAATGGGAGCGGGTTGCTCAGGGAGGCTGAGGAATCTGTACCACTAGAAATACTTCAGGCGTGACTGGGTAAGTCCCTGAGCAGCCTGATTTAGTTCGGAAGTTGGATCTGAGATCTTCAAAGTAGGTCTTGCTCTGAGTAGGGCAGTACTACAGTACAGTACAGTAACAGATAGGCTAACAGACAGTACCACAGGACAGTACGGACTAACCTCCAAAGGTCTTTTCCATCGCAAACTCTTCTGCCTTCCTGTGAAAATTGTTCTTTCAGGTAAGGAGATATTATCTCCTACTTGCAAATGGGTAAGCTGAGGCAGCACTTAAACAGGCTGCCTAAGGCAATCTATCTATTTAGTGGCATCAGATATCAGTAACTTTTTGCTTCAAGCCTTTCTTGTTCCTTGTTTGAAATGTGTCTTCATATAGTCTCATAGAATCTATGTTTGTCTTCAGTTGGTGTGACAAGTGGCTTTTTAGCAGACTACTCATCTGTGTGGTATTAAGCGATACGGAGTAGACAGCTACTTACTTTTGTTGTTATTTTGCTTTTTAAAGCCAGGCTTTTGCATATTTTCATTTAGCACAATGAGGCGGTGACCATGTCAGGAAGGCATGAGAGTTTCACTGGGTATGCAAATGTACAAGGCTAACCATTGTCTTTAATCAGACAAAAGAATGATATGTAGGTATGCATTCCTTGACTCCAGCTGACATCTAGTTTTTTAAGTTATTATTGTTCAAATAAATGGGGAAGAAGGTAAATTGGTCATAAGGAGATACATACACATGCACACATATATACCCACACCAGAGTGACTTGTTTAAAATAGCTCCAGCATATAGGAAATGGAAAATTGTGGCTTTAGGGAGCTAATAGAGGAATTTCCATTTATTACACCTCAGCTGGTCTGTGTGCCAACGCAGCGCTCCTTACATGCTGCGCTCCTTACATGCTGCTCACATCCTGCCATGTAGGGGCTGTTTCGTGCCTTCTACTGCCTTTCATGTGTATGGAGATCCAGTAAAACAGTAGGTTAGAGCCTTCACATTTGTATGTAAAGGTTTTATAAAGCCCTTGGTGGCTGTAATTGATGGGCATGTTACCTGAATGTAAAGTGACAGTTGTATTTCTCTGAGCCTTTTTGCTTTACTCCATACCCAATGCAGCGTTGGTAACTATTTCAGTGTTTAAAGCTGTAACAGTGTTTTGGAAACTCCTACACCCCCTGAAGTCTGCTGAACTCAGAGCCAGGGGCTTTACATACAAAGTCAGCCAGTATCTGTCTCCCCTCACTTCTATTTCTAATTGAGAAATCGTGACTCGAAGCAAAGATGAAAGATTGGAATTATTGTCAATTTGCTCAAAAGAAGCTCGTGCTATTTATGATATTTACATTTTTCTTTAAAATGCAAGAAAAGGCTTCTGCTAAGCACTTGTCTATAGCACAGCTGTAAAGTCTTGTTTATCTGCTGTGCTGCAGTTTGCGTGTCTGCGTTTCTCGCCTTGTTGTGATTACTGAAGAATGTTTCTTTCTTTATTTCTCAGAGCTCTACAGTGCTGGCATTTATCAAGAGAAGACACACAGCACAGCCTTGCATAAATAATGGCAAAGGGCCAAGTACAGCTGAGGTGGTTGCCAGCACAACTCTATTGAAGTCAAAGGAATTGCACCACGGGTGAGTTTGGCCATTGGCTGAGATTATGGAGGACTTTAGCGTGGCAGTTTTCAGTAATGCATCTGCTGTTTGAGGTAGTCAAGTCTGGTTTTACTTTTTGATTCAATACTGTCTTTAAGCTATTTCCAGTCAAGGAACTGAATTTCGGCTTAATGGAGTGAATGGGTTTTTTGTTAGTGGACTACTTTTTGCATTTTCTGTTCTCATTTTAACCCGCCGTGAGTGCTAAGTAACCCTATTTCATGAAATGGCATGACAATAATAGTGGGGGCCAGTGGATTCCTTGGAAGAAGCATTGTCCTGAATATTCTGTGGGGTTTGTGATCTGCTTTTATACTTAATGTTTTGCATTTTAAGTGATAAGATGGTGACTGTTGCCTGAATTCTTTCATTTTGTCATTACAAATCTGTAAACGGCACTGATTTTTTACTGGTGCCTGTTTTGCTTCATCTTGTTGACTGTCATATGGATCCACTTGTAGTAATCAATCACCTAAATAAACTAAAATTGGGTCAAATGTGTGAACATCCTATACTGGACAGAATAATCTGTGCTAAGCGTTTAGTATTAGGGCAGGTCAGTGTGTTCATAATAGATTTAATTTACATCCTAAAAAGCTGTGGCTCTATCAGAGGAAGCCGAAGAGGATTTGGATATTAAGTTTGGGCATCTGAAAGAATGGCAACCTGATCCAGACCTCAGATTCATATTGCTAAGCACTGCTGAGTAAGTGTCTCAGTGTTAAATATAGGTGCCTGTCACTTGAAATTCATTAGGATTCAGGCCTATGTTTAATCAATCATTGCTAGCCCGTGATTGTATCACATGTTTTTAAATAGCAGGTTATTTTTCTTGAAGTCAGGTGTCAGGGTCGCATAGCGAAGGGAGAAGTTGTGGCATGTCCTTGAAGCAAGTGGCCACGCAGATAAGTCTCAGGACTTGAATAAGTGCCCAGAAAAGACCCAAAAAGCTTGTGAATAAATGTGGAGTCTCACTGCGATGGTTTGTTTTGGGGTTTTTAGATATCAGATTTTATGCTGATATTTCCAAGGTGCATGGAAAGAGTGGAGGTACCTCAAGTCAATTATACCATTGAGTAAAAACAAGTTATAGAAAACACTGTAAAGAGACAGTGAAATTGGAAAACAAGCCAATGCACAGTTCAAGCTTGTGCAACTTTGTATTGTATTTTACATGTAACAAAATACACTCTGAAAGTGGAGCTGTAGCTAGTTCTTGTAGTCTAGCTAATTACTTAGAGAGAGCTCTAGAAGAGATGTATCTAATGATAGCATTGGAGAATTTGAGGGAAACGTATGAAGAAAAAGATTTACCTCTCTCACATAACAAGAAACTATTTCCAGAACTACATCATTTAAAGAAAAAGGGTACTGTTAAGTAGGAAATGCATGCGCTTCAGTTATTGTTTTAATAGTATAATTTCCTCAAACTCATGCTATGAATATATTGGTTAGAGATCCCTCCCTGTGTCTGTTCAGTCTCATGAATCAAGTTGCCTTCGCACTGTATATTCCCACGCTAAAAAAAGGTTCATGCAGCATCCCCATGTTACACTGTCGTACAGACTGTGTATTGTATGGGCGTGAGCTCCTAGACTCTCATAGCAATATATGGCTACATTCAGCTTTATTGTAAGCTATAGCCTGGAGCGAATATTTGATCTCATGTATAATTTGTTCCATTAGCTACTGTTAGCCAAACAAATCGGATTGCTGGAGAAACCTAATGGGAACTGTAACTGTCTCCTCCTTAGAGATAAGTTTCACTGCAAAAAGTCAATGTGTAACGCATTGCTTGTACCTGGCTTCCAGATCTGCAGAGATTATGTGCTAGGGACAGCAGAGATGCCTTTCAACCACAGCGGTGGTTAAAAGCATAGCATTAATTCTCTCAGGGGTAAAAACCAACGCTAGAGAGATGAGTAAGCAGAAATGTACCACGTTTTGCAGTGATAATTTTTACTGAGGTTTATCAAGGTCGTTAATTTCTGAATAACACAAATGTTTCACTGGAAAATCAGCCCTGCCATTATTAATGGGCACATCACAGGAAAATAAACTACATGAACTGTGTATAAACTGTCTGTGACAAGCTAGCTAAGGCCTCCAAACAGGAGAAACAGCCCCGAGAAAAACTAGGTGGTCCTTTCTTTGACTGAGGCTGCTATTGTCAGTCTACTAATCTAAACACACATTTCACAGCTTGTTGCTTCTTGAATATATTCAACTGAGTTAATTTTGTGTGCCAAGTACTTGTTCAGAATACACTGAACGTAACATCTAGTTTTTCTGCCAAAATGGCCTCTGTCAAGCCTTCTCCTGCATTCAGCCAGCTACAAAAGCTGTTCCTCGCTATTGAATTCCAGTGGCATCAGTGTTTCCCCTGAGTTTTTATAGTAAAAGCACTTCTTTCATTGCATTGTGTTGTGAGTGTTCAGTTCCCCAGTTTTCCACAGGGGACAGCGATGCTGCTGCTGCCTTGGCAAAGAGAAGACTTGGAGAAGATGCTCAGGCTAATACTTTGCTTGCCGTCTGCTGTCTCTCTTCCTTAATATACTCAGGGTCATGTCAAGCAAGTCATTAAAGCATGCCCTTAAAATCTTTCCAGGGAAGAGGGGAGATTCATTCTGTTCGTGTTACATGTGCTGCCTTGGAGCAGCTTTCCTCTCAGGCTAGCCTGCACCTGCCTGTCTGTCATCTCCCTGGACAGTCTGGAATTATACTTGCAAATACAATTGCCAACTTTTATAGGGATTTGAACACGGTGACATGCATGCTAATTCTCTTGTTGCTTCTCAGCCTCAGGCTAAATAACATTAAATTTCCTTGCATCGTTTCAGAGGAACATTCTGTACAGGGCAGAAAATTGGATTTGGTCACTCAGGGTTAAAGCACTCGACACCTTTATTAATACCTTGACAGTGTGAGGTTACAGTGTGCAGCCGGAAACACATTTGGGGGGTTCTGGTATAAAGGAGAAAATTACGTAGCTCAGATAAGCACAATAAAACAAAGCCTCAGACTAGACCAGGGCCCTGCAATCCTATTAACTGTTTCATTGCAAGTGCGAGTGACATGGGCGTTTTGGCAGTACAATCTGAAATCATTTGCCCATCCTTGCTATAGCTGTATTTCTAAGGTCTCTTCTTATTTAGGTGCCTAGCTACAAAACCAGAACAGCAAAGCACTGGCCTTCAAGTCATAAGCAGTTCCCATTACTCAATTAAAAATAATCATTATCTTGGCCTGCATTCCAAATACAGGCGATGTGGTACGTACAATGTGGCAGTTCATTACAAGAAGAAATCTTAAAGTTTCTAATTCATCATCTCTGTTCGTTTCAGTTTCATTTTTCAGATGAATTGTGGAACTTGGGGATTAGCTTTTCTCTAGCACTTATGTCATGTGAGAAGAAGGAGATCTACTTTCCTGTGAGGCACAGTGATGCAATTCCATTACTGAAATAGCAGAGGTTTCTCTCCGCAATACAGCATTGCCACCTTGAAGGCAAAACCAGCTATGCTGGGCATAGAGTTATTGTGCTTGGGTGGATGGCTGTATGCACCCATATCGGCCCTGGCAAGCCCAAGAGGAATGTGATGGTGCACTTGTGCTGCTGAGCTCAAGGGGCTCTTCGGAAGAAACAAACTCCAAAGGACACTCCTGTTTCTCCCCTTGTGCTGGCACCAGTGATGGCTGGGAAGATAATTCAAGGAGCTGAAGCAGCAGAAAATTAACCCTACTGAAAAGAAATTAGATAGTTGTCTGCTCGGTATGTGTTTAAGTCTGCATGAAAAGTAAGACATCTCATCTCAAGGAAAGGTTGCTGTAAAAGCTGGTTATTAGGTAATTTGAGATACACGTTTGGAGGTTGCAGCCTTCTCTGAGCATCAGAGCTGTTTACTACAATGGAATAGAAGTTAATCAGGTTTTTTTTAAGATACATTCCAAGAGTATTTTTCATCTCCTTCAGAAAAAGCCCAATGAGTTAATTAGAGAAAACCAAGAACGAAAACAGCACGAGAAGCTCCCTGCTGTTTGCCTGCAACAGTGAAATCAGTTAAGCCACTAAAAATCTAATCGGAGAGTTACGAAGGTCTTAAGGCTTTTCCCACCCTGGGAATACAGCTGTACTAGTGCAGTCTAGAACAGAGCAATGCTGTAGATGGCTCAGCTCCACTGTCTGCCCCAACCACCATGTTCAGAGGTTTTGTCTGAGCTGTTTTACACATTGAAATCTTGAAACACTTTGCATTGGTCTCAGCTGTGGACGCACAGGCCTTGTGTCACACAAGTGCTATGCATAGCACACCAGTTTCCTTATCTGCAACTTCCTTCATCTCCTCTGGATTTTACTCTGTTATCTTGTAGGTTGCAAGAAGCACATGCTTTTACATGTGCATGATATCAGCTGTCTGGAGGAGAGTTTTTCCTATCCCAACTTTATGTGTATTCAGGGTATTCACATATTAATGCACTCATGCACATATTTAGGTCTATATACACATGCACACAGAAAGGCACATGCAAAAGTTATTAGTGAGTATGAAAGCTCGGACTCTTTTATTTTGATATATAAACAGTAATTTACACTGGAAATCAAATCACTGTAGTATTCATTGCCAGAGCACCCGACGTGAGGTTTTGGTTGGGTGTGGAAATGATTACCCCATATTATTTTTCTTTTTAGATTGCTTTTCCACCTCCCCCAGTTAACTGGTTGCAAGAAACGGGTTGCCATCCTCTTCTGCAATGCAACATTTTGTGATAGCAGGTATTATTCATCTACTCATCAGCCCTGTCACCTGCTTCCTTTGGATTTCAGAGCTTACTACTAGCTGATCAAAAAGCGTGTACATTAATACAGATATGCTCGTGTTGCCACGTCTTGTCTCTTTTGTCTGGTTTATTTCTTCAGGTATTTCCTTCTGCCCCTGTTGCCCTTTCCCTTTGAGAGTACAAAGGCATTTGTGTGTCAAAGGAGAAGGAGCACATAATGAGTCATGTTCTATCACAGAGAAGGAGGACGCTGTTCTTGCATGTCTCGTATGCTTTTTCTTTGACAAGTTATCAGATTTGCTTGATGGCATTACTTGTTCCTTACAATGGAGATGTCTACTGGCTGCTTAATGAGATTTTGAGTGACAGTCAACATCTCTCCATTCAAAAGCAACGGATGTAAGCATTTATAGTATTTGAATCAATATTAAGTAGATCAGGAAGGAACTTAGGGTGCAGGAAAGTATTCTCTCTCCTTCACACAGTAAATCTCATTTCATCTGGAGAACTAGAATTATGTTTGCGCTTAGATCTTCATATTCTTTCTTGCAAAGCACTTATTTCACCAGTGTTAAGAATAAGTAACAGAAGCTGGCTTGTTGTGACTTGCCTGTGTGAGTCAACCGGTGATGACCTTTGAACATGGAAAATGTCATGGTGGATTTTATTCTGAAAGCTAGTCACAGGTAATGGAAACACTTGGACATTTTGCTGTTCACTAGAGCAAGGGTAAGCTTGTAACAAAAGTAGGCATTTCATTGCTTTCCTTCCTTTCCCTTTCTTCTATTTCTTTCCCTTATCACCCACTGAATTTGTCCATGACAAGAAACAGTAACCTGAACTGCAAATTTTACATCAGTTACTGAATATAGGCCAGTGTTGGTGTCATAGAATCATAGAATAGTTAGGTTTGAAAAGGGCCTTAAGATTATCCAGTTCCAACTCCCCTGCCATGGGCAGGGGTGCCTCGCTCTAGACCATGCTGCCCAAGACTCTGTCCAACTTGGCTTTGAACACTGCCAGGGATGGAGCATTTACCACTCTTTTGGGCAACCCGTTCCAGTGCCTCACCACCCTCACATTAAAGAACTTATATCTAACCTGAACTTCCACTGTTAAAGGTTAAACCCATTACCCCCTGTCCTATTGCTGCGGTCCCTGATGAAGAGTGCCTCTGCAGCATCCTTGTAGGCCCCCTTCAGATATTGGAAGGCTGCTATGAGGTCATGCTTTGTGTCTTGCTGAAGACAAAGTTCTGCTGAAAACAGATTTCTTTTAACCATATTAGCTCTGTCAGCCACCAGCAGCAGCAATAAAGGGGAGCATATAAGAAACTCGGCAATGCTTTCACACACTGCTGCCCAGTTCAGGCAGTCAGGTATTGTAAACTTCACTGAAAGAAAAACATTTTATCAAGCGTGTCTGTCCTTTAGCCACTAATATACCTTCTTCATTGTTAGAGGGGAGGGAACTAATAAGATTGTTGGTCTTTGACCGATTCCCTTATTTCTAACCCAAGAAAATACGTTTGTCAGAGTGCTTGTACCTGTGCTCTAGGCTGGAACAGAGAAAGGTCAACCAGGTTACTATTGTCTTGGGGTGAAAGCTAGTGTTTGCAGAAAGCTTGGGTAAATTGGGGATGAATAGTGTGGTGCTGGAAGGTTAAGATGTGTCTCCAGAGAAATTATTTCCCCAGGGCAGCCATAAACCAGCTGCTGTGTCATCACGTTGACCTAATAACTGTTGTGCTCTCAGACTATTTCAAGAATTATGCTTTTTCAGCATTTAAATTTCTTGCATTGTGTGGAAGATAGAGACTTTGATTACAGGAAGATTGAACAGGAGCAAAAAGAACCTACATCATTCAACCTTCTCTGAGCGTGCGATTTTAAAAGAGTAAACAAGTAGGTTTTAAATAGGCAAAGAACACCCTCTCAAAGCAGTAGCGGCTACCTTAGAAAACAGATATACTAGAGCCAGATGAGTGTGAGAACTCCTTCAGGCTCAAAGGCAGAGTATTTACCAATAGGACAGGATGCAGCACGGGCAGGTTATCCTTCTGAGTAAAAACATTTTTTCCTGGGAATGGGGGCAAGTGTGGAAAAGAAGGAAATAAACTGCTTGTGTCTCAGATAACTTCCCAGGATGAAACATCCCTCTATGAACCTTTGCGTGTGCTTATGAAACAGTATTTTTCTTTGACAGGGTGCAAATGAACTCAGCAACTCAGCTGTTAATACGTCAGAGCTTTATAACACACTTTATGTGAGTCTCAATACAGCTGCATGTTTTGTGTCTATATATGCATACATACGACATGAGAACCTCTGCAACACTCGATAATCCTGTGAAGGAAGAAGTGTCCCCAGATCACCCATAATCAAAGGCAATTGAAAGAAACTCACTTCGTAAGGTTATCTTTTCCGCATCCCACAGTGGGTCTTGATGCCTTTTCTGCTCGAGTATCATGTTACTGAAAGAGCACATACGAGACAGAAGGTCAAATTGGAAGACATTCACCCCATAGGTCTGAAAAGAGCCTTTAGCTACAATAGGGTCAAGACTTCAGAATACAAGATGAAACATTTTTATAACAACACTGAGCAGGATTTAGCAGTTTTATTTTCGTAATTCAAGCCAGAATGAACCCAAAAACAAAGGAGGGAAGGGGGAAAAAAAAGAGCAAACATGAGGGGAAAATGAAGCATCGCTTCAGCAACGGGGGACACAGAGGCAAAAAAGAGACTGTTGCACAGAAAAATACTCTTCTCTGGAATAAATATACCAGAAATGCCTTTAAAAAAAGCAGCCTACAAAAAAGCTCACCTTTAATGAGAATGGCTGCAGCAGGGGAGCTGGGCATGAAGAAAGACTTGAAAGGCCACCGCATATTCTTAAGCTTTTTATTACTTTTCCTAATAGCATGGCATTGTAAGAATTTTGGTCTGAAATGGCTTATTTTTCCCATTATTTATCCATTTCAGCTGGAGAGAGTTTTGTTTTATCATTTGTGAGAGGTTTTTGTATCGTGCAGAGGTTTTTTACTTCTATATTAGTAGTTTTTTACTCTTTATATTAGTAATGCCATTAACCTCAGCTTTTGGGGGACAAGACGTGACTCTTTCAGAGGAACAGTGTGGTGGAGGCTGAAGGGAAGGTTATGTACCAAACCATGCACTACATGGAAATGAAGGAAATAGTCCTGTGTGCCTTATTCTCTCCCCGCAGGTCTACCAGA
This sequence comes from Lathamus discolor, assembly GCF_037157495.1. Lineage (NCBI taxonomy): Eukaryota > Metazoa > Chordata > Aves > Psittaciformes > Psittacidae > Lathamus > Lathamus discolor. The sequence goes on along the minus strand of NC_088887.1, from coordinate 2,288,347 downwards.
ACCAGGCAAGCAAGCTGGAGGGATTCTTTGTCCTTTTCTGTGCCTCATTTTCGCTATCAGTTAAATATTTCCCTTAAGGCTAAAATTCTTTTTAAACCCTCAGGTAGTAAATGTAACGTATTCGCATGCTAAACGTAATTGAAGGCCTCAGTCAGCAGCATTATAAAATACTCCACACCCGCTGATGACCCTCTTTCAAAATGCATGCCCATTGTCACTAGATTCACCCCAGCATGGGGCTGTTAGTATTGTATTTTCCAGAAGTGGTCCAATCTGCTGATAAAAGCCTGGGATGCTGAGTGCTTCCTGCAAGATCTTTCCTGCGGCCACTTAATACTGATGTTAGGGGCACGATGCTTAAAAATGCATGGCAGATGGCTCACAGCGATGATGCTAGAGGATTTGTCCTCCAAGAGAGAACATTTTGTTCCTGTTCTTTTGCTGGTGACTTTTGTCATATTGAGCAAGACAGCAAAAGCTAGGGCAGAATGAAATACGAGGTCTTTCCCATGGACATTTCTAAACACGCTTGAAAAGTTTTTTGTTTTTAAAATGACTTGTTCAGTTTTTGCAGTGTAAAAGGGAGGGTTTTTTTGGGTTTTTTTTTTTTCCATTTGAATTGGAAATGGGAAGCATTAATTTTATTTTTTTCCCTTTCCAATGCTAGCTTTTTAGTTACTTGGAAAAATGAATGGGTAAGTAGCTGTGGTCTTCTTAGAATCTACTGAATTAAAATATGTAAATAGATATGTATGTGTAAATACATGTGTATAAATTTATATGTAAATGTGTGTGTGTGTATATACAGGGTGTGAATATAAGTAGATACAAGAATTTGCTTGAAAACAACTAAGACCATCCCCAAGTCCAGGCTCTCTTCTGATAGAATCTGAAGTGCTACAGAGGGCTTGAATTTATCAGGTGTAGATAACCTTGCCTTGCCATATATAAGGTTTGCCTGTGTACCAGTGTCTTCTGTGACCTTTGATTAAGAATGTTACAAGGGTTCAGATGGGAAGCTAAGATGTGAGAAGTCAAGTGGATAAATTGTAGAGGGCTCCTTGTACACCACGGCACATTAATACCCTCTCATCCAACTATCAAAAGACAGTAACTATGAAAGCAGAACTGTGCAAACAGTCTTTCTGGTGGTATGGTTCTAGTTCAGCTCAGATTTTCAGGTTAAAGTAACAATTTTTCCTTCTGAGCTCTCTGGTGACAAAGAACAATTGCTTTCTGTGGAGGCTGAACTTTCCACCTCACCTTAAAAGCTGTCTGGGCTTTAATAGATCATGCCAAAATGTCCTGTCATTCTGACAGGCCTGGCATAGAGTCTAGAGCACAAATGACTTCTCTGCTATTTGCACTATGTTGTTGCTTGTTATTAAGGTTAAGAAAACAATTAAGTGCTCTCTCTGCTGCGTGGCTTTCCATGCAAATGTCCAAGTGCTCCCTTCACTCTCTCTCCTGAAGCCGCAGTCTCATGCTGTGGATGCAGTCATTCCTGTTTCGTGGACATATAGCTAGGGCACTATATGGAGTCACCAGTTGCCATTTATTTTGGGTACCAAATTTGAGACACTTAGAAAATTAGTTCTCTGAGTGTTTTACTGTTGTGTACTACTACGCTGTTAAGAGTAGATTCACCTTTAATGTCAACGGGACTTTGATGTCCTCAACAGTTCTAAATGTCAAACCTGAGGTATCCACACAGTGGACTGCCTCAAGTGTAGTTAGTGTTGATGAAAAGCTGTGCTTTAGGCAGCTCATCTGCTGCCAAAGAGAAGCTCACATTAGCAGAACTGTGGTGTTGCAATGTAACAGGGCAAGCCATGATGCTGGTCCTTCTGTTGTCTTGGAGCACACCCAAACTAACACACTATTCAGGGGAGATGCCCTACTCCCACTGTAATGCTGTATGGAGCAATCTGAGACTGATTCGCGCGTTCCTTGGCATCTGCATCTTCCTAAGTCAGGAGACTGAGAAAAGTTTAGCTAACCAGGCAATTCCGTGTAGGTTTCTGAAATACAAAAGGCAGATGCCAGTTTACAGTGACTTATGAAGTTGTGATGTATGTGAAACAGAAAATCTGAGTGCAGCTTAAACCCTAAGACAAAACCACAAAGTTTAGGACTGAAAGGTGTAAACCAAGTAAAATCCACCTGGAATTAACGTGATTATTTTCTAATAAAGCCCAAATGATCAAAACAAATGGGAATCTTGCCACTCAAAACAATTGGTAAACTGATCTCTGTGAGAAGCAAAAAATCACAAACTGCCTAGCTTTTTAGCACAAATGGCATAGGAATAAGAAGATCAAGAAGAGCTGTGTATACTTTGCCGCTCAAATACACAGTAAGCACAGTAAAGGTAAATGCGTTAAGGGCTGCAGCTAGATTAGAGAAATGTGAAAAATGCATGCATTTCTCATAATGTTTTTATTTTTTAACTCATGGTGGCAGGTTGTTTCATTATCCCTTTGATATTCCCTGTGCAATTCAGTTATTCTTAGGTCAAGAATGGAATCTCCAGGTTTCAAGGGAGGAACTTGACTTTGCCGGAATATTTAATGCATAAGATCCTAGACAAAATATGTGCCACTTGGGAATGGAATTGTGCCTTTATAGTGAGCAGCTAATTAAAACCCTGAAGATAACATGCAGAGGTCACTGACAGCCAGCTCAAATGGACCGATTTCACTGTCACTGAGCACCAGGGAACAGGTTTTGATCTCTAGAGCCTAGGGAATCTGCGTGCTGCTAAAGCATGTGCAGTGGTGGCAAAGGTGGGTTTCTGCAGGTGCGTGGTAGTACCTGCTGTACCCCCAGCAGGGTCTGTGGCCAAAGCTTGACAGCTCAGCACCAAAGACCTGGTGTGAGGTGAGGAGCAGGGCTCTGCGCTTGGGTGACTGAGGGTGATGGAGCCCTAGAAAGCAGCATGAGTGAGGAACAGTAACACCTTAAAACAGCAATGCTGTTGCAGGGTGAGGGTGAGGGTGAAAATCTGCTCATGGTCTGGCCCGTCAGCATCCAGAGAGTGAAAAGAGGGAGGGGTACAGGAAAATGTATCTGGCCCAAGCTTTTTGTGCCCAAGATGTGTATAAACGTTGGGAAACGTGTTTTAAGAAGAAGTCAATGTTTTTGAAAACTTTGGAGAGTTTTTAATACATTGTTAATACTTTTTCTATTTTTTTTTTTTCTATTTTAGGCTAGCCAGGTTATTAAACTTCAGATTTTTTTTAATTCCGAAGAAGAGAAATTCTCTGATTATGAAAGCGCACCCCAGAAGCAGACTGTGAGGCTCTGTCTCCACTAAAAAGGTAATAATTTAAGATGCTAGGTTTATGTTCTCTTAGCACTTGGGAGCATTGAAACATGCAATAATTTAAAGGGTTATCAATAAATACAATAAGTCTGTATTCAGTTTCATTGACCAATACTGCCCAAGTGTGAAAGCCTGTATGTACATTGTGTGCGATGTCTCTTCATCCAAGTCTACCATGAGATTTGAATACTGCACCAGGGCAATCCCAGCCATCAAAAGGAAGCTGAATTATTTGTAGGTTCCTAGTTTGGGGGAAATGGGAAAAACAAGGAAGGGGTTGTTAGTTTCAACAAGTGGTGAGCAGCTTAATAATTCTTAACCTCTCAGAAAATGCCTGATCACCTCTAGATAAAACAGGAATTAACAGGCCCTAAAATTAAGTATCTTTTTATTTCTTTTTAATTTATTTTGGAGTTTTGCTTCACTACTTCTGCTTCAGTAGTAAGGAGAGCTACAAAACTCCTCAGCTACTTATTCCCCAGCAGACTTGGAACTGTTGTCAGGGATCTGAAGGAAAGCTTTCTGGTTTTAGCTACCCACGTCTTTGTCTTCCCTTCACCCATGTGTTTCCCTGGGATACCAGTCTGTCTGAAGACTTTTAAGCAATTAAGGGACATTATAATGAAGAGGAAAACAAACAAAAACCAAACTGCCTTTTAACTCTATGCCCCATTACACTTCAGGCAATTGCATGTCCATGGCCATTGTCCACTTGCTCCCATTTTTCTTCCCATGAGGGGCCACACGTGGCTGTAGGCTATGAAGCGCTATATTCCACAGCCAGTATACCTTTCACACTCTCATGGTCTGTGGTTCTTCTGACTGCCCACAGATACTTCTGGGAGTTAAAACCGGTCTTTTACAATGAAAATTAATGATATTCTAAAAAATGAGACTGGCCTGTATGGAGTTGTAATTAAGCAGTGAGAAGGCCAGGACAAAAGGGGTGGAAAGATTAGGAAGGTCTAAAAATGAACTCATGAATGGGCCCAGGGGCCCATTAATCTCAGTGGAGCTGTGGTTCGAGGCCGGATTTCTTCCTTTTGGCTAGTTTAAAAATCATGTAAATAAGCTCATTTGAAAGCAGTGCTTTCTGTAATCCTGGAGACTGAGGGCTGCGCTTGGGAGAGGGGAGTCAAGTAAGATGAGAAGGCTTTTGGACATCTAATTGAGAGGAGGAGAGATAGTTTATATCAAGCACTGGGCAGTCCTAAACCGTATTTATTTTGCACATGATTTTGTTAGTTTTAATAGATATTCCTGAAAGGAAAAAAAGGCAAGAGGACAAAGAGATGAGAGAAATAGCTGGCCAGATTGACTAACACAGGAAGGAGGAGCAGAGTATGAAGGTCAGCCAGCAGCAAGGGGTAGGGAGGGATTGGAAGGGATGGGGAGCAGCTCACCTGCAGGGCTAGCAGCGCCTGGAGCTGTGCCATGCTGCCTAGCAGATCCTGCCAGCTCTGCCAGGGAGGAGGGTATCACTGTGGCACACTGTCACTGGGGGAGAAGATGAGCAACCTGCTTCTACATCAGCAGTTGCTTCATCAGACAACAAAGCCAAAGAAAACCACAGGTACTGCGACTCAGCCGCACGCCTTGCTTGGGTCTTTCACTGTTCACAAAGCCATGGTTCTTAATTGATGTCTGATGTGTTAAAAAATGAGCTGATTAAGCAGGAGAAAGCTCAGTGTGATTTTCACCTCTTTCTGGGTGAGGCTGGGCTGATGCTTTATAGCAAGCCCTTTTCACTTAAACCTAGTCCTTGATGCTTTAGCCAGTTCCTGGCAGAATATCTTCACTGATGTCCTAAGACTAGTTGGCAAGTTTATGTAGCAGTCTAACAAGAGTACTTAGAAGTTTAAGAGGTTACAGTCGAAAACATCTTACTTAGCCTTCACCAAAAGCCTCTGTAGACTTCCTGCAGTGACTTGCTGAGTGGATAAGGGTTTAAGCTGGTGTCATTTATGAGTTTGAGCTAGTTTTTAGATTTCTTCTGGCAATCATGTTTGTCCTTCTGGGTAAACTGAGGCATAAATCTGGGGAAACCTTTTGCATAACAGGTCCTTTTCACCCTGTTAGAAAAGATTAGTTGAGAATAGGTCGTGTTCTCCCAGCAACTGCTGTCAAAGGGCAATGTCTGCATCTTCACAGGTGGCAAAACCCAGTGTTGTACCATAGCTATGTGAAAGCTTAGGCTAAGGAAAGGGAGGATAGTCACAAGTAGTAACATTGTTAAGCAAGTGGCTTAACCCTAACCCCCTGTACATTGGTTAACTCTTTGCATCAGCCTTGCATAGCTGACATTTGAGGGGGATGTTATGTTTATTGGTTTGGGGTTTTTCTTATGGTCTTCCTCTGTCCTGGTGGTAGGTTTTACACCTACCCACCAACTACCTGCTTCTGCCCTCACATGCTGAGAGCTCACTTTCTAAAAATGCTCGGGTATCCGGCTTGAGGTATCTTTAAAAGTGGTCTGCAATTTAGGATGCTCTTGGAAAAGCAGACATTTTCAGCTTGGAAGCCCCATTTGACTGCAAGATGCCAGTACCACCTGGGATGGAATTTTCTCCCCTCACTTTGTTTTAATCTCTGCTGCTCCACTCTCTCTTCCACTTTTGCTTTCTTTTGCTTTGGTTTTCCATAGCTCAATATGCAGTAGTGCTGCTTAAGCGCCGTATTGACTAGGCAGAAATTTCTAGAAATAGCCCAGAAATGGGCTGTGTTTGGGTGTATATTGGGTGTCTGATAACTTGCCTTGGGAGGACCCTCTTATTTCTTTGTTGCCCAAAATATATTACTGAGTCTGAAGCACTGAGACTGATGCTTCACTTCAAAAGTTAGAGCAACTTGGGTGCAAAAGTAACACTACAAGGAAAGAAACAGGAAGGTAATATACACAGTAAGCACTCACCCTCTCTGTTCACTTCAGTCAGTGCTGCTGTTGCCTCCACTTCCCTGGGGCATTTTCTGCCTACTTTTAATGCAAAACCTGCCTGGTCTGTAAATGTGACAACTGATGCGTTAAACATAGAGAATGTGTGGGGCTAATAAGACCTTGTTTTCCTGCTAAATCAACAACACATGCAGGTACCAAGTTCACAGCCATTTGTTAGCTAGCACGGAGTGGGTTTGGACATGTGCCTTCTGACACATCTCCAAAGCATTTATATCGTCCTTGGAATACCAGAGAAGAGGGGCTGTAGAACAAACAGCAAGGTGAGTTTAATAAGCTTGTGTAGCACTACTGCAGTGCTAATGTCTTTATGTGTAGAGTTGGTGTTCTGATTTCAGCAGTAGCTAAACATGTATTTTTGCTTGTTTCATTTATTTGATGTTTTTATGTTTTCTTATGTGTATGGTTTTTACTTACTTTATTTCACACTGGGCAATACTGCAATTCTTATAAGGCTGTACGGCTAATAAATCAACACAAACATTAAGTGAAAAAAATTGGTCTCTTCTGCAGCTTTATTTTGTTTCTAGTAGTAATGTTAGCTGAAGTGCAGTCATTAAGATACATACATACATATGCTGAATATAAACCAGGTGTATGGGACAGAACTTAGGAAAGCACTTGGCGTCTGTCCACTTGTTTGCATTAATGTGAATGGCAAAGCTTTTGACTTCCATGGGAAGCAGAGTTTGGCTGCTGTTAGGTGCTCTTTTTAATCCTTTAAAAGAGAACGGAACCAATTTCATGCTGGCTGTTCTCAAATGCATCAAAATGGCTAGTCTTTAGGGCCTTTTCAATCCCTGACCTCCTTGCTGAGAGTACCAATTTCTGCCAGGCATTTATGTCTCTGCCTGTCCCTTTGGAACTGCTTTGAAATCACCAATATATAAACGGAGAATTGAGAAAAATCTTCATTATTTTAGAAGAGCTTACACTTAATAAGTGTCTGGCTTTACAGAAAAACAAGGCTCTTATTCTGAAGAGCCTAAAGAGATGCAATGGCAGCAAGCGGAGGTGACAAAGTAAGATGGCAAAGCTAAGTGACAAAGGAGTGGATAGCAGTGATTTAGTAAGACTATTGGGGAAAATGTGTGCCTGTCAAATTCATCTTCATATTTCATGAAAAAACCTGTATCAATATACACAGTTGACATCCTTCATGGACTGCTTTTCAGGATATCAGTGGAGAAAAAGTCACAGCAGCAAGGAACCACTGAGGAGAGAGGATGAGGAAGGGAAATGCAGGAGTCTTTACAGGACAGCATCACTCAACTTACGGGGAGGAAAACCAGGGGCAGTGCATGGAAGCAAGAAAAGAGCAGTCCTACAGACCTCTGGGTTGAAAAGACTGGTGCCGCAAAACATGACACACTGAAAATGGCCGAACTGATTGTGACCCAGGTCAGCTTTATACAACCTTCGTGTACCGTTTTCTTCTAGGACAGGATTTGTTGTCTGGTTTTATGATTCTCCAAAGTGGCTGTTGCTGTCAGATAGGTTATACAGTCAAGGTCAAAAAGCATTCCCAGGGAAGCTCTGCTTGTGATTATTGCTTTTGCAGCAGCAAATTAGCACTTCCTAAAATCCCTTTTCTGGTATCTGCGCATTGATGTGACCCGATGATGCCTGCCTGCCCTCTGTGACTGTGTCACTGCTATCACTCATGTGTTTTGACTAAATATTGCCCCAGGGAGGGGCTGTGGCTGAGAAGCCCAAACTGCCTGACTGAGCACCTGTCAGCCACAAAATTCATTCCCTGAGCCTCAGAAAAGCACAAATTAGAAAACGTGGTGCATGGCTGATGGCTCCCTGCCTTGCCTCAATTGTAAGAGCTAGCTATTTTGAGTAGTGTCAGATTTGCTTGTCCTTTGTTTTTCTGGCACCATCTTTTCTGCTACAGTACCTGGACGCTTCATCCTTTAACTTGCAGACTTGGTACCGTTACACAGGTGGGAAATTAATGCACACAAAACCCCAGCAGTTTGTCAGATTCACAAAGATCTGCGACCAAGTATTGCACTGAGAACACATCACTGTAAGTGCAGCATCCAGATGTGGGAGGCAGTTTAAAGAGGTCTATGTAAAATACCTTCTTGCAGGCTGTTCTGTTGGTTGCTGCTGGATTCAGCACTGGTGCTTGTACAGCTGAATTGTTGGATTTGTGTAGGCCAGAATTGTAGAAGTAATCATACTGCACATTCAGATTAGCTTAGGCGCTCCTGGTTTTTCAGTACATGACACTATACTGATAGATATGGGAAAAGAGTCCTAAAGCTTTTGTGTGTTCTGGTAGAGCACTTTAAACACTATTTGCCTAAAAATGTTGGGTTTTCAGCACAATTTATAACTAAATTCTCCAGTCTCCTACGAAAAGCTGGCAGTTTAGAATCAGATAAATGATTGAGATGTCTTCTGTTTGCTGGTCCGGGATCTAGAAAAGTTTAACTTTGGACCAAAATTTTGCCAAACTGAATTTTCAGGCAGGTAAAATTCGCAGTTTCTGACTAACTTTGTGGCCGCTATCTTTTTCTTTGCCTTCTGCTCTATTATTCTTTTAGATTTGCGTCCTTTTTTTTTAGATCCCTCTGTTTGTCATAGATTTTCTCAAGAGCTTCATTTTGGGAACAGGTGTTCTATTAAATACGTAATTGGATTCGATGAGATGTACTTGCACTTTGAGCAGTGTTTTTCTGTCTTCTCTGTAGTTCTAAACCGTATCTGTTGCAGTGTTTTTAATACTGATCTTGACTAAGTGGTTCAAGCCAATATTTAACCGGCTAGTATTCGTTGCCCATGGCTGATGCAGGTGTAACACCGAAGCTGAATTGTCTTTAGCCTGACAACACTCTTCTTCAGAACAAAGGCTGATCTATTTTATTAAAGAAACATAGGCAGGTATAGAGACTCTTAGAGTGGATATTTGACCAGAGATGAAGACAAACTTTAGAACGTTGAACTTATTCTTAACCAGACTGTGTGTCTGCATGTACTTTGAAGGGAGAAAAGGATATGCTTAATCAGCACGTAGTTATATTTTAGTAAACTTTAATACTCTTAAGGTCCTTTCCAACCCTAACTATTCTATGATTCTGATTTCCACCACTTACCCTTACTTTTATGCTGTCAATATCTTAACCACAAACTTAACCGAAAGTTTTTACTTTAGGACTGGAAAATTGGAGAGATATACTTTTAAGTAAACAAAAATGCACAGGCATTGGAAGTATGGTCCTTTTACTATGAAAGTTTCTCGTTGATGAAGTCTATTTATCACAAACTTCCTCACCAGCTCTATTTCCCCCTTCCTTCCTATTCTCACTTAGCTAGCCTCAAACGCATTTCTGAGGGAAGGGATTTTTCTTTCTGCTTCTTTTAATTTAATGTTGATGTCTTTCAGCAGAACAAACTCCAACAGAGGGGCAGAAACTGTAGAGTGAGGTTGGAAATGACTTCAGTCGGACAGATGTGATAGCAGTGTCTCTCTCTGACTCAGGGGAGCATTTTGTGGAAGTGACTTCAATGCGCTAGTTTACCCTGAGTTTAATAAAGCACTTTGCCAAGCATTATACACTGTGCAAAAACAATCCAAACACTACCAGACCAACCATCTTGAATGCAAAAGAAGACACTGAGACAGTAATATACAGCTGCCTATATCTAAATTTAGTGAAGTGGTACCTTCTCTACACTTATCAGAGCATTATTAGCCCCAGGAAGAGCCATTCCTTTACTGAAAACATCACTGCATAAGATCAATCTGAAATAAAAGTCCTTAACAGAATAAAACCTGCTATTATAAATTGAATTTTAATAGGGCCTTTATTTCTTTCAAGCAATCCGTATCAAGCTTTTGTTTATTATAGCAGTAACTCCAAGTACGAGAGCTGTAATTAAAGGCATTTCAGTGGCCCAAATAGTGCTCATGTGATAGATTATCCAGACCTTTTACTAATGGACTGAGAGCAAAATAACTTCCAAAGGTATTTCTCCTCTCACTTCCCTCCCAACATGAACAAACTTTGCTCTTAATCAAAGTGGTGCTTATGGTGTTTGTTAAAGGTTTATCAAATACCTCATGTGCTGGAATGGCATCTTCAGATGAGGAGAGGAAACAACAGATGAGTTGTGACTATGTGACCTCTTGCTTTTCAAAGGGCTTGTACAGTTTCACCATTGACTGCATTGGACTTGGTACAAAAGTTTGATGCAGTGAAAGCTGTTCAGTAAGGTACATCTTATAACAGAAATGGAGAATTCTGTAACAGCCTGCAGAGATGAGGCTGGATGTGCTTGATGTTGTACCTGGAAAAACCTAACAAAGAGTATAACATTATATCATTGCTGGGAAATGAGCTGTGCGTGATGAAGGAAAAGCTTCCATTTCCCATTTGAGGTTGTGATTATGGCTGATTACTGGTTGTTTTTTTAATGAAAATCTTCACTTATTTCTTTGGATTCTCCTATTCCATTTCTCAGTTAGCTTTGATTCAAAAGTTCATTCTAACAGACAAACGGTTTTCCTACTATACTCTCCTTCCTCAGATGTAGTCTCTTAAGTCCTACCATATGACTGACTCTTCAGTCCATCTTTTCAGGAAGACTAAATTCTGTTGTGTCATCTTAGGCTTTCTTATCCAATTTTTCTCCAATCCAAAATCGTGCTGATGTCTCACATGCTCTCTTCTTGGCTTGCAGTAAACTGTCATACTTTCAAAGGGGAATCACCAGAAAAGAGTCTCAGCAAACAATGCTGCCAACTCAGTAGCTGATGTGCTTGACACAAATATTTCTGCAGTTATCACAACTGACAAGAATAGTGCGAGTGCTAAAGCAGCAGGCAAAGAATTTCAGGCAAAGCTTGAGCAATTCTGTTTCATTGTTTAATGATTTGCTTTTGTCATGATTTAGAAGGTGGTTTTCTTTCCCCTGCTGTGATGGTAAAAGTGAGATCTTTGCCACAGAAAGGCCTCTCTTTTGTCAGCTCTTGGAGTACACAGTGCTAGAAGGGGAAGATCAAGAATTCCTTTAATAAAGATGCCTCACAGATTCCTGTGTTGTCTGTGTGGATGGTTTGTCAGGTTTCCTTAGCAGCCAATACTCTTCAAAGATTAATCTTCCACTAATTCAGAGTAATGCTTTAAAAAATTAAGAAGCATCTCGCAGCTATTTAGTAGGTTGCCTACAGTACAGTTAATGGGAAAAATATTTGGCACTTTAAGAGCCTTCAAGAAACTCAAGAGAGAAATGGGTTTAATTCTTCCCAAGCCATATTGATTCTTGCATCACTCTCAGGTTGGATTGATCTATTTGGAATGAAAGGTTGGCACTAAAGACAATTTAAAAATGTCAGAGAACCACTGAATGAAAGAGTGAGAAAATGCACATGGAGAAAACTATCATCAGTACTGAAAAACGTTGTCTGTCTTTTTTATACTGACTAGGGTTTTTTGGTTTATAAATTGGTTATCTTTATCTATTTGGAAAAGAACGTCGCATGAGCCCACTAGAACTGCTGAGCAGCAGTGGGGAAAGATTCCCACTTACCACCACCAAGCAAGGATGTTGTGGCAGCTGTGGAAAGATAGCTTTAATCCAGATGCAGAGAAAGCAACTTACTCTCTTTATCAGAGACATAAACCCTCAATATGTTCTGCTCATGACCTACAGCAGTCTGACCGGGCTGGCATAGTGCACTCTGCTAGGGAGGGCTACAAGTAGTATCTTTTTAAAGGCTGTCTCTTTGGTAACATTGGGTTTATCCTGCCAAGTTACTGGGATTTGCAGGCTGTGGTGGCTGCCTTGATATTTCTCTGTGACTCTTCAGGACAAAGGGATTTGGTTTAGACCTTTGCAAAGGCTTTTCTTCTTCTCTCTTTTCCTTTCCCAACCCACACACACTACGTGTGATGTTTTTTTGCATGCCTACATAAATAGAACTCATTGCTGTTAACCTCCTGACATTTCCGAAATGATCATCAAACCTTTGTATGTGCTTGCAAGAGTGACTAACTGTGACTTTGGCCTTTCTCCTGAGGAGACCTGCCATCTGAGTGACTTGAATTAGGAGTGGGATACACACCACATAAGGATTAGAAGAGAAATTCCTTCATGCAGCAGTGCCTGATGAACTGTGCAAGTGAAACAGGCAGCAAATGCAAACGGCCTGTGAAGAATGCAGAGTACTGTGAGGATCAAGGGTAATTTCACCAGGGAATTATAGATGGGCGTAGAAGGACGTGCGCATTCTTTTTGCATAAGTGAAAAGCAAAAGCAAGGGGCGGGGGAGAGAACAAAACCAGAACAACTCCCCCAAAACCGAATAATACAAAAGAAAAGGATGTAGGAAAGAAGCCAGGAGCAGTCTGGAGCATGCAACAGTTGCTTCAGGTGCAGACAATCAGCAGGCAAACCAAAGGCACTACCCAGAGCATCTGCAGCTGGACAGGGGAAATGGAGAGGGCGGATGTGCAAAGATGCAGACTGGAGGAGCTGTCATGCATCTTCTCCCTCAAAGGGTCATTTTACACCACTGAGAACTGCCATTAGCATCAGGCTTAGGTGATTTGTGTGCTAATTCTGCAAAGATCCTAGTTGATAAAGTAAGGCAAACGCCCAAGGTCTTTTTGTTTTGAGCAAATCAATCACACATTGGCATACACCTCTGAAAAATTTGCATGAAGATGCAGCACTGGTCTGCTTTGGAAAGGTGGGTACCGGTGAAGCAGAGAGTAATTATTTCATAGCGCAGCCTCCTCTTTTTATGGCTTTAGTCTGAGCTTGCAGGAGTCATTTCCAGAAGAGCTGCTGCTGTCCAACAGACCCTGGTGATGGCATTTAATGATTTGGCTATGTAACTGTTTATACCAGAATCTATCAGCAACGCAGGATGAGGAAAATAAACTGATGATGAAAAGTGGGAGAAAAAAACCAAGTCCTCATTTCACACTCTGTCAAGATTCCCTGGTTCCTCTTCTTTGCTCAGACCATATGGTAACAAGATTATTTTATTATCCCAGTGCAACTGTTGAAAATGGGAAGGGCTGGAAAAACTACCATTGTGTTTCTGAAAAGGGAGATAGGATTTATTCATTAGCAAGCTCATCTTTTTATTAGTATTGTATTTTCCCCATCAGAACAATCTGCCTTGCTGCTAAAACTACATTTCTTCAAAGGAAAGCCCTCCCCAGGAAATCACAATGGTGATTTTTATGTCTATTCATGAGGATTTATTATTTTCATTTCGCTTTCTGCAGTTGAGGAGACTTGAAAATTTCGAGCCAGTCTCCTTGAGCAGATTGCAGCGATAGCAAGGGGAGGCAGTGGTGTGTGTGCTCCCTCTAGTGAGATCTCTCTGAGGAAATGTGGGCTTCGCTTGGCCAGTGCCTTTGGACATTTCTTGCTGCTTCCTCATCCAACGCACCTTCTTTCCACAGGTAAAACTCACAGCCCTTCTGCTGTTCACTCTGGGGAGCACGTTCTCAGCAGCAGTTATATAGGCGAAGTTGCTGCTGGAGTAGGGTACTGCAGAGGCTGACCTGGGCAGGTCAGTTCTGCTCTGACTTTTCTACATTCTTATACAGTGTTCCTGAAAATCCTCTTCAGTTTGCTCTTTCAGCCTTCTTTCAAGAAAAAGCAAGTTTAAAACCAGGAGGAGCAGGGCACAGACTGGCTTCATGCCTGTGAAGTACCTTAAGATGCTCAGGTAGAAGGAAGTCGGGGTGGAAAATGCTACCCTGGAAGAAACTAGTTAATGATGGAGTGTGCTACCAGGGCGGCGCAGCTGTGGTCTGATGGCAAATGGCTCACATGTAACCTACAGCTCTACCCATTTGATTATACTAACTTCATAGTAATATCTGTTTATATATTAACATTGAAGGGAGAGGGAAAAGAGAACAGAATGCAAGATCTAGTTTTTCATGTGCATTTCTGTGTTTGAGTATAAAGATAAACATAGGCTCTTGAGGAAAGCCTAGAAGATTTCAATCCTGTTCCACGTAAGAATTTGAATGAGAAGTAGTATAACCTGCATGCAGTTTTCACACGTGGTTCTTTCTCGTAGTCGGTAGGAGTGGTACGAATGAGAAGAAGGGAAAATAACTGTTAGTTTTGTCCCAGTTTGTCCTCCAGCCCTAAAACCACGAAATGTAAAAACAGAGGATCAAATTATTTAATAGCTTCATGTGATTATTCACAGCATAACAGCGTCTGTGTTTGCAGTGCAGAGGTAAGGATGCTGCGGAAACATTTTCATTGCTCAGACAGAAAGGTGCTTTCTGGTTGTTCTCGGAGCAAATGGCAGCCTTAGATAGGATAGCATGAGAAATGCAGGCATAAGAGGAAAAGGAGTGAAGTGTTTGTTTGGAATGTCTTACAGGAGCCCCTGGGAAATCTGGACTTGGATAATCAAATTATGAGTTAAGCCAGGGAAACAGAACATGACTTTTATTTAAAACGTATCAATGGCGAAGCTGTTCCATAATGCACACAAATCATTAAACCCCTTACGCGTCTTGAGCTCTGAGCTGGAGGCAAGCCAATAGATTGCACTGCCTTCCCTTTTGGCTTCTGAGATGGGCAAAAATTATGTAGCCTGCAGGGGAAACAAGAGTCTTGGCTGCTCTTCATCAACCCACTCAATGGCTGTTTCAACTGTGGTGAACAGAGAAGGTGCTGACCGCTGGGTCCAAATTATGCATTCACCATGGCACAGTAGAAATACCCAAAGGTGTGCTAACATGCGACTTTTAGCTACTTAAAACCCCCCACGTTAATTTACATGCATCTCTGTCTTTAACATAAGGCTTATGAACTAGTTTGTGATCTGTCTATAAATACATATATTCATATCCCTATTTAAAGTCTAAAGAGCACTTTTGTTAAGGGCGTAATTTTAAAATCTTGTTACTGGAGACCAGACAAAACCTTGAATTGTTTTGGGATATTGGAGATGGAATTGTTGTGACCACTGGAATGATTTAATGTTAAGAGCACAGTACATGTCAAGTTCTATTAGTAATCAACATCCATTGTTTCTGTACACAAATTCTGCTGCCATGTGTGGTTTTAAGCCAAATCAACTATGTAGTAAACCTTGAAGCCTTCTGCTCTGTCCTTGGTCAGAAATCATTTTCAGACAAGGAAGGTGTAAAAAGAAAGCCAAAAGAAACTTGGTAGGCAAAAGTTTCCGGTAGGTTTCATTTATGTACTCGATAACTGGGCTCTGAGAAAGTTGTTTTTTCTCCCCCCCCAGTTTCACTGGCATGAATTTTCACAAACCAAGGTTGAGACTCATTAAGTGTTCGTCTCTCAGAAAGGTTTCATTCCATTCATACTTACTTTTTGGCTTTCAGTAGAGTAGATTATAAAGACTTCAGGAAGGCACTGCTGTAGAAGAAACTAGGCTTATCCATGGAAACCAAATGTTCTCCAGGAGAACTCCCTCTTTCCCCACTCCCTTTCAGCCATACAAGGACTAATTGTGGCGTCAGCTGCAGCGGGAATGTGAGGCATGTGTCTGGTGTATCAGAAGAATAGCAACTGCTGTCAGCTGCATTCCTGTTCTCCAGCCACAATTGATGGCACAGGGAGCAGTTTACACAAGCTTTGTCCTGCTAAAAGAGGGAGGGGGGGACCTTTTTCTATTTTCTAAGAAATATTTATTTCAAATACATATATATATTTACATACATACACACACCCATATATGCATACAGATATGTATCTCCATATATATGGCAAGTACACTTACTTCTTAGTATTAGTGTTTGCCCACAGCTGGCTACATTCTCTAAGCATCCTAGAAACCACAGATACTTGGGGTTGCAACTGTGCTATTTTCTTTTTACTAAGGATAGCTAAAATTCTCTCCTGAGTAATGATGTGAAAGTTCTGGTCCACCAAATGGAAGATGACTGCTGTGTTTGGAGTAGGTGTATTTTCTCTGTTCCCTTAGCTGAAATGCTACGCTTTGAAGCATAGTAAGCTGTGCATTAGTCCAGTATTTTATCTCAGTTCTCGTATCACAGCTTGCATTAACTTGTGAGAGGGTTGCATGTGTGGAGGGCAAATGAAATTGGGCCCTACAGCTTCAACCCAGCTGTGCAAACCAGGACAGTGCTATAAATTGACTTCTGGAGTTCAGGTGCTCTATTTAGAGCATCTAATAAATAGATAAGTGAGCTTGCCGTTGTGAAAAATGGAGCTCCTGTTATCTATGCCTCTGTTTCACACAAGGTATGCATGAATAGAAGTGAAACAAAGTTAGTGACTACTGTCAGGCGTGAAGAAATGAATCCCTGCTATTCTACATGGTTCATTTTGACATGCTGTGATTTAAAAATAAAATGAAATATGTAGTTTTTCAGGATGCTCACAAAGCTGAATTTCAGTGCCTTGTGCAGATAGCTCAACATAAAAGAATGTTCTTGTTACCTTTCCAGCAGGCCAAATCTGGCTCAGGAAGATGGGAGAAGTAACCAAAAAGGATATTTTTTATGAAGATGTGATATTAATTTTTAGGAAGATTTTTTAAACTGCCAAGTCTTACTCAACTGTACTGTACAAGTGAATGCTTTCAGAACTGTAGCTAAGACAACAGAGTGCAAATATAAATCCTCACAGTGTAGCTTGTAAGGACATACCTGTTTATTTCTCTTTCCCCTTGATGACTTAAATGACTGAAGATATCTGCTCCTCAGGTAACTCAAGGGCCCCAGCAGTCCCTCAGGCAATTGAATTACTAAGAATTTGCAGTAAAGAAAGACTTTAATTTTGTTTGCGTATATGCAACGTGTGATGGAGTTCATTCTGAGGGGGTGGCTCTGCTGTAAAAAGGACTTCAGGAGCCCTCTCCTGCCTCTGTTAGAGCTTGCTTTGTGGAAGAAACTGTCTGAAGTTCGCCTGTTTGAGGGAGAAAAATATCTGTGTGGTGATGGGGTGCGCAGTTTTGCACAGACATATTTTGATGCGACTGATATTCGTCAGATATTATGGTCATGAACTGAAGTTTCTCTGCCAGTTTTAAAATGGCAGCCCAGGAATTCAGCATCTCACATTTCAAAAAGTGAGCATTCAGTCACAGAAGAATGGAATTAATGTTCAGCTAAACTGGTACATGGGGGTTTTTATCCAACAACTTTGTCACCAGTCATTCAAAGCTCATAGTGGTATAAATCAGAACGGCGCTCTTTCTTTCTTAAGGCGGACCTGCTTTTTCGCAAGTTATGTGAGCTGAAGATGCGCACAGAAGCACATACACACACCCCACCATATGCCATGTGAAGCCAAAGGTCTTACATTGAAAACAACAACAGAACATAAACAAACAAAAAAAAACCCAACAAAACAAAACATTCACCAAAATTGTAGAGCCTTGTTCCATTGAAAATAGTCTGGAAGGCTCTTGGTTAGATGGTAGGTGCAGGTTACATTCGTAGCTGTCAGGAAACAAAGCAGATCAATAAATACATTCTAGCTGTTAAGCTTTGCATAACTGTAGGCACCATCCTGGGGCTACTTAATGACATTTAAAGTAGTAACAGTTGATTCGTTTTATCACTTTATTAATGGGAAAAAGCACCAGGAAATGGGAAGTGTAGTAAAAATCTTGAAAAGAAATAATTAAATATAGAAGTACACTTTAAGGACTGCTACGCTGTCTTGTATTCTATAGTTAGAAATGTATATATTAGAATAATGTGTATTATATATATTATATAGAGATATATATTAGAATAATATATATATTATATATAATATATATTAGATATAGATATGATATAATAGATATATTAGAATAATATATATTAGAATAATATATATTATATATAATATATTTATTAGCTATAGATATAATATAATAGATATATATATTAGAATAATATATATTTTATTCCCTAACCGTTATGATTTTTAGCACAGGTTTTCAATGTCTGGAAAAGAGATACAGTCTTTATAACTTACCCATAACCTCAAATAGGATGTTTAGAAAAGGTTATTGAGACTAGACAGCATGTTATTTCTTTGTAAATCATCTTTTCTAAGGCATGTGATATGAATTATTTGGTCCTGGCATAGCTATATAGAGATTTTCATTAGTCTCCAATTCAGACTGAGTTGCCTCAGAATGCAGCATGAGGGAGAACATTCTCAAGTCTTACTTTTCCCAGGTTTGTGTCAGAATACTGAGGTACGAGTTCAAAAAATGGTCTTGATATATTTTAAGTTTCTTGGTGTAGATAACAAAAGTGAAAATGGAATGCGTAAATCAAAGTTAATTGTAAAAATGGATTTCCTCACCTAGGGCACCCATGAAACAGTGCCTGAAATACTGTGTTCTCATGGTTTAAGCCCAGCCATAAATCAGAACCACGCAGTCTCTGTCTCACTCCTCCCTTTCCCCACCCTACTCCCAGAGGGATGGGGAGGAGAATCAAAGGAATGTAACTCCCACGTGTTGAGATAAGAACAGTAACTAAGGTATAACAAAAATCACTGCTACCACCACCAATGATAATAATGATAAGGGAAATAACAAGGGAAGAGAATACAAACGCTCACCACCCGCCGACCGATACCCAGCCCGACCCCGGCAGTGATCTCGCCCTTCTGGGTACCTGCCCCCAGTTTGTATAGTGGGCATGATGTGCTGTGGTATGGAATAGCTCTTTGGTCAGTTTGGGTCAGGTGTCCTGTCTCTGCTTCCTCCCGGCTTCCCCTCCTCCCTGGCAGAGCATGAGGCTCACAAAGTCCTTGGTCAGAGTAAACATCACTGAGCAGCAACTAAAACCATCGGTGTTATCAGCGCTGTTCCCAGGCTGAGAGTCAAAACCACAGCACTGCACCAGCTACTAAGAAGGAGAAAAATGACTGCTGCTGCTGAACCCAGGACGTGTGTGCAGTTCTGGCCCAAGGAAGCTGAACTCTGATTGTCTCAATTTCCTTTTGAAAGAAGAATTAAAAGTTTGCTTCCTTCATCTAGCAAAATGATGGCTGCAAGAAGATATTGCTTGGAATACATGGAGCAGAGCAGAAGAGCCATTTAGCCCAAAGGACAGTGTTGTTATGAGGATAAATTGGAATAAATTGGCCATGAATAAATTTCCGATACATATTAAGCAAATTTCTAGCAAGTCTCAGAGCAGTGGGGTCACAAAACTTTGACCTTAACTTGATCAGTGCAGCAGGGAATTTTGATGAGGCTGCATGAAATGAACAGAGTAGAGGACTCCTTTAGTCTTGTAAACAGGATGAAAACCATCTAGGGATTTATTCCGGATTCAAGGATTAATAATTCAGTTCATTTTCACTACTTTAAATTAAGTTAAGGCTGTATGAATTCTGAAAGTGACTCCCTATGCAGGTTTAGTGCAATGAAGGCAAGTCACCCCACTTGATGGTTTTGTTGTTGGTCATTCCTTGTTGTCTTGTGCCTGCAGAGACAGTGGCATCTGCAAGAATTGGTTGGGAGCTATTTGCTGATCCAGGTTGTTGCCCTAATAATTCAGCCATGCTGTCATCCTATAACTACAGCTATTTCTTTGCTGAAAAGCCAAACCTCAATTTGGATTGCCCCGAGCATTAAATTGTAGTTTTACGATAGTTTGAATGTGTGCTGTCTTCTAGGTTGTCTCTAGCAGGGCTTCTGACTGCTTTAACTCAAGTAGGCAAATAGTTTCTTCTGTTGCTATGTGTTCTTCTATGCACAGCACTGAGTGTCAGTTCTTGGTCAAGATGGCAAAGTCAGCTTAAGTATTTTCTGCCCTCTTCTATTTTAATATTTGGAAAACCTTCTCCAAGTTTCTATTTCTGTTCTGCCTCTGCACCCTCTTCTTAGCTGGGGAGGAGAAGACTGCGATGGAAGAGGTTTTTTCTGTTGGGTATTTTACCCTGGTAACTTCCAACAGTTTCACTGAGAGTGCAGCACCTCAGGCAGTTGGGCTGGTCCAGTGAAGCTAAAGCTGGAGCTGGACCAAGCAGTGGGGAACTTTTTGACCCAGCTTTGCTGCCAGAGAAATGTTTGTGCAGCTATGCCATTAACATGGTGTTTATGCCCATGTTGCACAAGGCTTAGTGGACAGGTAATAGAGCTGCTTAAAAGGTTAGGGATTGGGCATGCTTCCCAAATCCAGAGATAGGGCTGTTCTGTTAAAAAGTGGCTGTGTACATTTATTTGGTTTTGGTTTATTCCCTTAGCTCAGATGGAGGAGGATCCTGAGCTACAGCTTAGCGATATCCAAGATTGATGGAATAGGTGTGTGTATAAGTCCGTTACTTTTCACTGGCGTTAATAGCCCTCTGGGAGTGATCTAGGAGCTGAGACTGTTGGCAGGCAGGGCGTCTGTGAGAGTCCCTACAGTGGTAGGGAAGTTAACATGCACCTTGAACATATGGGAAGAGGAACATATGGAAGCATCAAGGTAAATTTCTGTGTGAGTACATCAGTCAGAACCTGAAAATTGTTTCTATTCCATACTTTTTAAAAGGATATTAAAAATTGAGGGAGAAAGCAATACTAATTACTCAAGGGGAAGAGAAAAAGCTGTATAATGAGACACTTGCAGATCAAGTCGTTCTTTATTCTAGAGCAGACTGAGAAGTCACTTGATTAGTGTAGAAATGCTCCATGGTAAGAACAAATGGATACAAAAGAGCTCCTTAATTTAGCAGAGAAAAGCACAACAAGAACTAATAGCAGAAAACTCAACAAGACAAGCTCAAAATAGGTATTAGGCAGGCATTGTTTTATTATTAGATTTATTTAGCTGTTATGAACTACTGGGGAAGTGGACGGAAATCAACAAAGGCAAGGACAGGACACCTTCAGATGAAGAGAGCTGTATATTTGGGGTGATGGTCTTTAGCCAGCTGTGAGCTAGTCTGCTTGATATGGGTGAAATACAAATACAGGCTGCACTCGAAGTTTCTTTCCGTCCAAAAGTTTGTATTAAGAATTGTGTCATATATAAAATAATGTAAGCAACAGGGAATTTCTCTTTTACTTTCTGGCAATACCCTGAAACACGTTACCTGCACCTTCGTTTCTAGTGTGCAGCTGCATCTAGCCACAAAGTATTTTCAGCCGAGCATGGTATTTTTTGTTGGGTTTGTTTGTTTGTGTTGTTGTTCTTACTATGGACGTTAATTGTAGTGATATCAGGCTTTCTTACGATCACATGTAGTACGCTGACCCATCTGTGAGCCAAATTCCTCCTGCTTCCATAGTGCATCAAGGAGGGTCACGCCTCCTTTAGTGGCAGTGTTTTACATGGTAATGAAAGTAAATGTGGAAGATGCCAGACAAAAATAAATACGTTAGATTTTTTTTTTCGTAACAAATGACAAAAGAAATCAGAGAGATTCATTCCTCAGGATATGAGATGCAGAATTGCTGAGGACTCGAGAGCTGCATGAAAGCTATTTCATCTCTCTGCTTTTAAAAGGTAGCATAAACGTCAGCTCTTCTATGTAAAAGACTGCAGACTTTGCTGGTTTTGGCTGGGATAGACTTAAGCTGGTATGGGGCTGAGTTTTGGGTTAGTGCTGGAAACAGTGCTGATAACACAGGGATGCTTTAGTTACTGCTGAGCAGTGGTTGCACAGAGCCAGGGCCTTTTCTGCCTCTCACCCCACCAGTGAGTGGGAGTGGGCACAGCTGGGACAGCTGACCCCAACTGACCACAGGGATATTCCACACCGTATGGCATCATGCTCAGTGTGTAAAGCTGAGGAAAGAAATGCGTGTGTGTCATTCAGAGTGCTGTCATTTGTATTCCCAAGTCACTGTTGCAAGTGATGGAGCCCTGCTTTCCTGCAGATGGCTGGACCCCCGCGTGCCGATGGCAAGTGGGGAATTGATTCCTTGTTTTCTTTGCTTGTGTGCCCAGCTTTTGCTTTACCTGTTAAACTGTCTTGATCTCAACCCAGGAGTTTTCTCACGTTTAGCCTCCCAGTTCTCTCCCCCATCCCACTGGGGAATGAGTGAGTGGCTGGTGAGGGGAGGGGGGTTGAGATGCCTGCTGGGCCAATACATGAATTATTTTTCTGTCTTTCCATTAGCAAGCGCAGTTTTCCATCATATCCATCATTTTACTTGAACAGCCTCTGTTCTTTTTAATTCCTCTGGTTCTAGCTACAGTTGAGCATCTGTTTCGACAGCTTTGGATCTCCAGCAGTTAAACATCCTATGACCTGTCTTCAGCTGTCACATTTCAGGTCCTTCGAAAAGACTCACATCATGTACTACTTAAGGGTTTTGTTTAGCTTGTTAGTTATTTAAGTGTAGCTTAATGGTATGCCAGATGCTCTCCAGTCAGGGAACTGCTTTGCTTGCACTCCCCCATCTGTGTGTGTGACTCTCCTTTTAAATCTGCTTTCTGTGGCAGACTTCCTTAGAGAGATCAAATTGCTTCATGCCCCTGAAGAACCTGTGATTCAGCATCCACTTTTGTCCAGTTTACACAGCTTTCTTGCCCCTTTGCACACTCCTCCCGGCCTCAGCCCAAAAGACACGCTGCATGTTGAGTGTGACACATTGGTGGGGCAAGAGAACAGGCTGCTACATGGAGATCCTTGGAGGCTCTTAGGAGCTTTGGGGAAGATGGATGAAATACAGCTGCAAAGCACCCTCTTGCAAGGGAATCTTTTAGCTTTCAAGAGCACGGACACTATCAGCTGTCAGAGATACTGATTTCACTGAACATTTCTTTGCCCTTGGCAACATTGCCATCACGATACGCTAAGTGTGCTATTTGCAAAGCATCCTTTTCCTTCAGCCCTTAACCAGTGTAGTGGCTCCCTCCATATGCTTTCCTAAGCAGAGAGAAAAATCTTGTCTTCACAGATTCATCTACTTAAGGAAAAGCAGTGCTGCTTCTTGCTTATTGAGATTCAGATCTCTTCTAGACTGCTGGCTTAAGCTCATCTCTTCTGTGTAAATTTCTGGGGGAGTGAATGAGAAAAAGGGCTAGGAGACAGAAAGGATATTTTAGGCAGCTGTTCAGCAACCTGTGAAATAATCTGAGGTCTTAACCCCACGGGTGTCCATGCCACATACTCCCTATCACTATTTATAACCTTTCTGGCTTTACAAGCAAAGAGGACAGGAATGTGCATGGAGATGAAGCCAGATATTATCTCATGCCTAGATGCGGTCCTCCAGTTGATGGGTAGAGATACTGGTAAAGAATAGTGTGAAATGTGTGCGCAGAGAGCTGGTGCTCTCATGCCCTCACGCTGCACCTGCTTTTTGAAGGGAAGGTGGGAAAAGGACTTTCAGCCTTCAGTTTGCTTACTGTACAGCCTTTAATGAGAACTGGAATCAGTTCTGAATATTCTCCTTTCCAAAAGCCTTCAGAGATTATTTTTTATCATATACAACAATAAAATTAATGTTGAAAGAGTTCAGATGTGGGATTGAGCACTACATTTTAAAACTAAAGCAGTGCCAGGGTGTGTGTAAAATTCATGTCATTAAGTTTATTCAGGAGATGATTCAATCAGATACAGCTTTTATATCTGCATCAAGTTAGCGAACTGTAAACTGAAGCAGTAAATTGGTAAATTTTAATTTATGGAGAGATGGACGTTAGTTGTAATACTCAGTATGAGCCTGCTTACTGCGGGGAGATGAATAAAGCTGCTGTTTTCAACCAGGTAACTCTTTAAGGGGTTTATGTTGTTCACATGGAAATCTGGTCAACATTTGCCAATGCATTTAGCTATTTATAGGATGTATTGCTGATGGGAAATATTACCATCTGTTTGACAGGAGTCAGGAAGTATAGCTAGTAAGTAGGATATGTATTTTTGATAGCTTTTTTCTGTGTACTACACCTTTATTTTGTCTCTACATGGGCTATCATTTAAAAACCCAGAGTCCATTGCCCACCCTGGGTGCTGTTCCTTCACTTGTTTGGCCTCTATTTCTAAATAAGGATGCTATAGCTAAAAACAGAGTGGACACCTCATTTGCTCCAAAGTCAGAGAGTCTTTAAAGGGTGGAGGAGGTTGGTTCATCAAGGTGTAAATCTGGGGTATGCTATTCCAGGGGGACCAATACAGGCTGAACTCTCTGAGGCAGCCAGGTGAGACTTGTGTGGAGCTGCACCAAGTCACAGGTAGCAGTCCCCATCTGTGGCTGTGGTGTGTTTTGAGCAAGAAGACAGCTCAGAGATGAAGGTGGAAATAAAAAGGCACTCATCTCTAATAAAATGGCTTTTAAGCCCTCCTCTCATTCCCTCCTTAGATGAAGGCATGTGCATAAAGGAGAATTAATAGTGAGTTTTGAATGATTCTGCATGAAATTTTATTTCCCTGTTTCTTGCAACTAGCTCCTACTTACTTAAATGCTGTGCAGAAGGGTGCACTATGGAAACCAGCTGTACTAGCTGCGTTAGGCAGTTTGTAACACTTTGGCTTGAACAACATTGGTACTTGTAGAAAGATGTTCCTCTTCTAGGTAAGAAGGGGAACATCTTGCTTAAAGGAAACAAAGTCCTTTCCTTTTGTTCTTGTGAGCTAACTCTTGTTTGGAGAAGACTGACTGTCCCCTAATAATGGAGACTGCCATTGAAATATTCCATGACAGTGATGCTCCTGCCTCTCTCCCAGGCTACAAGACCAAGCCTGCTGGGTGTTTTGCTGGGCTAGCTGGGTTCTGTGAAGCCTGGGAGGGGGGAGAGATTGTGGATGGAGAGGAGGGATGTGTCTGCTGACTTTCGCAGGAGGTGGATAATCTTCCTTCTTGTGCCCTTCAAGTATGGGACTTGCACACAGGTGGCAGTTCCCTTCAAGAGCTCAGCTGGCTGTCCTGAGCAGCAGCTGATCTGTGCCAGCACAAATCCAGTGTGCTTTACTGGTAGGCACTTGATAGAGAGTCTGAAAGGAAAAGTGAGATCTCTGTGCATCTCGAGGACCCCCTCCTCCCCTTCCCTGTAAGATAACACGTTAGCAGAGTAGAATCAAAGGTATGGCATACAGGACAGATGCTACTGTCACTGTCATTGCAGAATTCATGGTAAAGTAGCACATAGATGACTGTAAGTGCAGCATTATCACTGTTCTGCTACACTGCCATTGTGTCTCTGTATATCGAAACACTGGGGACATCCACATTAGCGTTGTGGTTCAGGAGATCTGAAGGAGATTCACTTTGAGGTGAATGCCTTTATCATCCCTGTCTACCAGGCTTTGCTTCCCCTTGCCAAGTGGTGTGACAGCACATCAGCTGAACTCCTGGCAGCTGAAACTTAACTATAAGATGCACCCTCAGCAGCTAGTGTGTGGTTAGTCTGCAGGAACAAACTAGAGCAAATTAAAATCTCACCAGAACATGTATGAACTTGAGTCCTTAGTACCATTCATTTCATTCTTTATATCCTCTCCTATTGGGGTGCTCTACTTGTGGTCGTAAGGAAAACACAGTAAAAACTAGCTGTGTTTGCCCACTTTTTCTTAGGGACCTCATTTATGATTTATTGACCATCTCTCTGTTGTTTCTAACTTGCTTTTTCACTTCTCTTTGTCTTCCACTTACTACTTCGGCTATGGGAGTCTAGTCAGGATAGGAGTTAAAAAATTCCTCGTCACTGTGTGGCTGTATGTAAGTGAAAGCTGAATCCTATGAAAAGGCCAGTCAGTGAAAATAATCAAGTGCTTCTCCACAGTTAATGTGATTTTCTCTGGCCTTGCAAAATCTGTGCTTACTTTCTGACTTGAAACACCTTGTGTTTTATGCACCAGTGTGCAATGATCATTTGGTTATAGCGATTAAGCCAGGGATCATCTCCATCAGTTTTCAAAATAATCTTTTATCTTATTTTAGCAAATGAGTTGAGAAATAAAATGGCCTTACTCTTGTGTTAGCATCATGAAGATGTCCTTTTAAAGTCCTAAATTGTACAGTGCAGCATAATAACTATTAACTGCCTACAAATGCATGCTAAGGAATGAGTATGTAAAAGCAGAATGCACTTGTTTCAGCTCACAAGATTTTTGAAACAGGAGGAAAAAAGCCCTTATGTGAAGGTGTGGAAAATCAGTTTGTCAAAGTGTTATAATTGTTCTATAGGTTTGGGAAGGATGACTTACATGAATCCACCATAGAGGCAAATCTTAGTCTTTGCCTTTTACATTATAGAATTTACCATAGGAGTGAGAAATGGTTATAGCCCAGGCAGCATAGGTATAGCATGAACACAAAAAGCATCCTGTAAAGAGACAATAATGCTATAGCCACATTGCATTGCTCTCTAAATCCTGCCAAGGTGCCTCAGAAGTGAAATCAATAAAGCATTCCTATCACAAGCAAAAGGCTCGTTTGTCTTACCCAATAAAATTAGCTCATACTAAAATTTCACATTCTGACGGCGGTGGTGTAGGTTCATTATAAATTTCCTTATTGGATATTTCTTGGCTCACTTGTGATATTCACTGGGGAATGACTAAAACATTTGACTCACGATGTTAAAAGATTTTCTTCTGCTACTATCAGGGAGAATTGAGAATATCTAGGCTCTGAAACATTGAAGTTATTGATACTCATGAACTGGGAGATCCTATGGTTGGCAGTATAGTAATTATACTGATATCAAAATGTTGTATCTAATCCTGAAGTAATTAAAAAGCAAGAATTCTTTCTTCAATAAAAGCACACATTCCTATTTAATTAATTCTCTTTTGAAAAGAAACGCCTATCAAATTCAGGAAAGTTGTCCATTACTTCGTGATTTTCAAGAAAGTGATTGATATTTTCAACTTCGCTTCCCATTGCACAGCTTAATGAACTCACTTGCACTTGGTTGCTCCTCGTTAAGTGTTGTAGGAGTGTGCCACCTGATTAGGTTCTTGCTTTACTTACATGGTTCCAAATATGTAGCCCAACCAAAGGCTGGATGGGCTCAACTTGGCCACTTGCTACTTTTCATTTCTCACATTTCATTTAAAGAAGTCAGTGTGCTTTCCCCATGTCATGCAATGGTGAAGATTAGAAGTAGGTAAAATTGCTTCCTCTTCACACTGAAAAAGGAACTTGGTTCTAATAGGGCCTGTAAAATTAATTCATAAACCTCTGGGCAGGTTTGGGGATCAAGGAGGTTTTAGTTAGAATCAAAGATAAGGTAGAAACTTCCTTCTTCCTAGTCCATTACATCTCCAAACGAAGTTCCATGAAGGTGATGTTCAGGAGGGTTACTTTGAAAGAGAGAAAAAGAATGTACCAAGAAAAACTGAGTTTGATGCTTTGCACCAGAGCTGTCAGGAAGACCTGTAGTGACAAACCTGGGTCCTTGGGTAGACATTGGTGGGAGTTCCTAGTTGTTGCAAGGGCTTCCAGAGCAATCTGTGAACAAGGGCCTCTTGCCTCTTTGGTTTTAGTGGTGGCAGACGATGAGGAAATAAACAGAAAGGTGGTACTCTAGGTAGAGTGGTGTCTGGGAAACCGATCTTCACTGTGCACCTGGGTGGTGAGAGCTGAGCCTGTTTCCCTGATAGTCCTTCATGCTGGATTGAGGCTCATCCAGTGCCTTTTCATAGGAACAAAAGCAGTGTAAGGGAAGGTCTAAGATCCCAGACAGACTATTGTGCTGTAGCTCCAGACTACACATACTACTGCCTCTACCTCCCGACCCTGAGCCTCAACAAGTGGCAACAGGAACAGGCTGTACTTCATGACCAGCTGATGGAAATACCAGAGACTGAGCTGCTGATGGGGACAACTGAAATCATAACAATGTGTTCTGGTCTGCTATAACTGAAAAGCAGACAGAAAGGTGGGGAAGAAGGAGGTTTAGCTACTGCTGCAGCTGACTCCAAGAGACTTCATTTGGGGGAGCCTCAAGCGTTTATTCATGACCAGAATAGGTGCATTTTAATAACGAGCTTTTAAAAAACATTTCTTGCCACTTTTCCATTTCATTCCCTGAAAGGATTCTCTACTCATCCGCATGCATCTACTTGTAGAAGGCTTTCTCTGTTTAATGACTTTGTTCCACTTCATTCAAAGATGAATAGCAGCGCAATTATTAATTGCGAATTTATAGCCTTTTGCCAAGGTGGGGAGAGTGTAACTTCTGATCAACATCAGCTCCAGCTGAAATGCCATGTTCAGGGTCTCAGCTGTGAAGCTTTGCTTTTAATTAATATTCAGATTTTCCATTTGTTCTGGGAGATACCACAAGAATCTGCAAACACTCTTGATCCCCATGGGCTGAATCCTGCTTTCATCTGTGGCGATGGTTTGTTTGTATGATGACTGCATACTTGCGCCCATCAGCACAACAGCGTCAAAGGCTTTTGAAGACACTAGGGGTCCTTTCCACAAATTCCGAGGTCAGAAGGGACCTGCCACCTCATTGGAGGGTTTGATTGCAAAGACAGACAGCCTAAGAAGGTGCAGTAAGGAATATGGTTTAGGGAGAAATGCCATCTAGAAAAGTTCATGCTGAGAGTGTCCTTGAGCCCATAACATTAGCAATTCCAGTGTTTCTGTTCCTGTTAGAAATGGCTACAGAATAAAAATCTGTCTACTTTCAGGTCATTTTTGCACTCTCAACCTTTTTTTGAGTCAATCTTTAATAAATTGAGATAAAAGTTTCTGAAGCCACATGTGAGAGGGTTTTCTTTTCCAGTAGCGCCAGGATTTTCATTTATTTAATACCACAGCCATCTTTTGGGCTTGCTCCAGTTTTCCATGATTTATTATAATATAAATAATTTATAAACATTAATGAAGTGAAGAACCCTTCAGCTAAGCAATTTTAAGCTTTGTGCGGGCATCGATAAGTTAAGCAGACCTGTCGATTATTCCTGTCTACATTTAATCTTGGCAGATGTGGCATTTTAGGAGTTTTTTGTAATGTTTCATATTATTCATATATATATTCATATATATATTTCATATTCATATATATATAGAATAGCTACATGCTCATTTTATAATTCTCGTTACAAAATGTAAATATCTGCTGGACATTTTAACTTCTCTCTGGTGTTATTTATGAATTCTCTCTATAGATCTTGATCCTTGGTTAGATGCCTCTTGTTCTTGAAAATTCCATCTTATTGTCCTTAAATATTTTGCCTGTTGAGGTTTTGGTTTAAATTGCCATACGAGTTGCTCACCCCTCTTAACTACTTCAGTTTTTCCTTTCTTTTATATGCATTTCCTTTATATTCTTGTAACAAGGTCTCCTTCTTAGTAGCTTGGTATTTTTACTGGCAGTGCATGTTGTATTCCTCCCCAGCACTCCATCTAAATGATGGTGGCTTTTCCAGGTTTCTAGTAGTATCTGAGCAATTCAAATCTTATTGCTTTTGAAAGTTTTTAGTAGTTCTGTTAGCAACTATTCTAAGATGAGGAAGTAATGGACATTTAATTTTTTCCCTAAGATATATGCGAAGGTTGATTTTGTATTCTGAGTATACAGAGTGGGGACGTATGCTGACTGTGATTTTCTTTCTTGGGTGAGGACCAATTTTAGGTGGTGGTTACTTCTTTTTTTCTACATTAAGGTGAAATTCAGTTTGAAGTCACCTTACATTAAAAAAAAACCCAAGTTCTTTTAGTAAGAAATTT
Organism: Lathamus discolor; assembly: GCF_037157495.1. NCBI lineage: Eukaryota > Metazoa > Chordata > Aves > Psittaciformes > Psittacidae > Lathamus > Lathamus discolor. The sequence goes on along the minus strand of NC_088887.1, from coordinate 2,258,494 downwards.
GTCTCTTCCTTTTTTCTTTTCCTTTTTTTCAAACTTGAAAATTCAGTTCTAGCTTTTTTTGAGATGCGCAGCAAAAATTCTTCAGCTCAAAATCAGCCATGGCTTGTTCATTCTGCGTGTTACAATTGGAAGTTTAAGGACTAATGTGTTTAGTTTTCCAGTGGGGTTTTCTCATCTGGGATAAAGCTCACCCGTATCTAAATTTTATTTTAATCAGTTGCAACTTTAATCCTCAAACATTTAAAATGTATTAATCTGATTCAAATTAAGCAGATAAGTGCTAAAATAGGGGGGGGTCCAGCTTGCAAAGCTGCATTGGAAAATGGAGATACCATGTGCCAACTTAATGGTATGTATTGTTGGTTTACTTGTAAGTGTGTGGTCTCTGTGGAAGCACAGCATCTTAATGATAATGGTTTCTCTGACATTTATAAATTGCAGTCAAGCTATGAGAAATGCAACAATGAAAGTTGTGGTGTCTGCGACATGGAAAACCATGCAAATTCCAGATTAGCTCTCTCTCCACTGTAGCATGAGAAATCATAGAATCATAGAATAGTCAGGGCTGGAAAGGACCTTTAGATCATCCAGTTCCAACCCCCCTGCCATGGGCAGGGACACCTCACACTAAACCATCCCACACAAGGCTTCATCCAATCTGGCCTTGAACACCGCCAGGGATGGAGCACTCACAACCTCCCTGGGCAACCGATTCCAGTGCCTCACCACCCTGACAGGAAAGAATTTCCTCCTTATATCCAATCTAAACTTCTTCTGTTCAAGTTTTAACCCATTACCCCTTGTCCTGTCACTACAGTCCCTCTCCAGCATCCCTATACATCAGTTCTTTGTGCAACCCCTAGATGGGGCTGAAAAGTATTTCTTTTTCCATGTTCACAGATGGGGCTCATCGCAATTGGTATTATATTCCCCTAAAATGAAATAATGGAAAAAAGTAAGGGGAATGTGCTTGAAAATTAATTCATACCTATTGATATTCTGGTGGTACTCAGATGTTGCTGGAGAAAAGGTCCTTTAGCCTTACCCTGGTCTGATAGGGAAGTCTGTATTTCACAGATGGCCCCTGTGACGCTGGTCTTGGCTGCTTTCAGCATGCTTTCAGCATTCTCTAAGCCTTGGTTGCAGACAGACGTTAAGGATAGCCTCATACTTAGTACTTCTCTGCCTTTTTTTGTGTGTAACAGCTTCCAGCTTAACCCCCTTGTTTTCCTGAAATGAATTTGCTCTTAATTTTTAAGCATCCCAGAATGAAGCCTAACAGGCATAAGGGCCGCCTATTTTCTTCAAAACAATAGTCTCAAATAAATTAGGGCTGCAAACAAAACCATCAGGGTGTCAGCAGTTCCAGATGCATTTGGGCATCCCAGAAGCTGCAATGTCTTTTCTTGACCCGTTTCAAGAATCAGGGGAAGGCTCATAGCATGGTGTGCCAAAGGGCAGTGCGGGGGAAGTTATATAGCTCGTTCCCTGGCACACAGCAGAGCATGGCATCTGCAAAAACAGCCTCCTCATAGTGGCAGGGAGTTCAAAGTAATGAAGATGCTGTAATGGGTAAAAGACCAAGACCCTTCCCTCTCTTTCTGTACCATGTGTGAGCCGTTCATTGTAATCTTTCCATCATTCCAGCAACTTCTAGTTAAGTCTAATCAGATTTTTTCCTCATGTGTGAACGTTGCTAGGCCCTTTTGCTTATTGTATGGCCTCAAGCCTATGTATAAGTGTGTGTGTTTATGTGAATAGACAAAAAACACATATACATATATATACATATATACATATATACATACACATATACAAGCGTATATATATGTGTATGCATACACATATTAGAAAAACACATTCCTTTGTGCTTAAAGTTACTACACATATAATGTGGTGGGCTGACATGCATTTTGTGTGACTGGACTGGTGATGCTGTATCTTCATCTTTTCCTATAAACAATTGCTTCTGGGACTACAGTCCCCAAACTGGCCCAGCCATGGTTTAACCCCAGCTGGCAGCTAAGTACTGTGCAGCCACTTGTTCACTCCCCGCCACTTCCCAGTGGGATGGGGAGGAGAATTGGAAAAAAAAAGGTAAAACCCATGGATTGAGATAAGCACAGTTAAATAATTCAGATAAAGTGTAATATAATACTAATGCTGGTAATGGTAATGCTGAAAGGGAGATAAAAAAAATAAGAGAAACATAGCAAAACACAAGTGATGCCCAATACAATTGCTCACCATCCTCTGACTGATACCCAGCCCAACCTGAGCAGCGATCTGTCTCTTCCAGGTAACTCCCCCCAGTTTATGGGCATGACGTGCTGTGGAATGGAATACCCCTTTGGCTAGTTTGGATCAGGTGTCCTGTCTCTACTCTCTCGTTGCTTCCTATGCCCCTCCTCACTGGCATGAGAGACTGAAAAGCCCTTGGTCAGGGTGAGTGCTACTGAGCAACAGCTGAAACATCAGTGTGTTATCAGCATTGTTCTCAGCACTGCACCAGCTACTAGGGAAAAATTAACTCTATCCCAGCCGAAACCAGGACACCTCCTTGTGACCTCTCTAGATCTGTGTCAATTGTTCTTATAGGTTAGATAAGTGCTTATAAACTGTGGTAAATGTGGGCACAAATTCCTTCTCGTTGCAGTCAGATCCTCACAGCATTCTGAGGTGTCGAGGTGTTATGTGAGGTTGCTGTGCTCTGCTTAATGTGAGGTAAATGAAGTCATTTTCATTTGTACTTTAGGGAAGGGTGGCAGTGCCTGCCCGAGATTTTTACACAGAATGCAGGGTCAAAGACAAGGCTGAAATTAAAGCACAGTATGGAGATCCCTTGATTGCTCTCCCAGGCCTAGAAAAGCCCTTTCCTGGGGAGAGAAAATAGGTTTAAAGGAAACTGTTAGGATGTCTCCCTCTTAGAATAGATAATGATCTGTTTCTGAAAGCTTCTGCTCCTGGATCACAAACACAGACCTTTGGATTACTTTTGGATGCAAATCATGCAGAAGTCAACACAAAAAGCTGAGTAACTCCTCAGAATTCACTTATTAAAGAAGAGCTCTGTTCATTGACTCAGAAAAATCCAACAACACACCCAACCCCAAAAACCACAAAGCTTTGAAAAAAGTTAGTCTTATTTATCACCAGCGGTTTGGTTTGATGCTTCAGTTTTCCCAGTCAGTGTGCTATTGCCCCTCTTATCTGTTGCTGTAGGTCATAGCTCCCGGCTGCCTTAACCTTGGGACTTGTGCGTGCACATTGAAGCATCTTGTCTCTTTGGTTTTGGTGCCTGGCTCGCTTTGTGGAAGAGCATAACTTAGCTCTTGTATTGAAGCCGCTGACTGAGAAGTCAAACTGAGGAATAATCTCTTAGAACTGGAGCCCTGACCTGTATACCTGCATTTAAAATATCAACGCATGACAGTGACCAAGAAAAAAACCATGCAGGATCCTGTTGCTGAAAGCTTCATCCCTGGGCAAACTGGCAGCGACTAGGGAGAAAAAGAGGGTGGAAGAGGTTAGGAAAAGAAAAACCTTGAGGTTTTAGTGCTTTTGTAGATGCGATTCAAGGTCCTGCCCTTTCAGCCTCAGTAGTAGATAAGATCTCGATGATTGGTTTAGGTTTTATATTGCCCCCTGTTCTCAAAGCTCACAGCTCTTTTATTGAAGATGAATGGTACTCAGAAGGGTTTTTTGAAGGGACTAACAGCATCTGCTGATGTTAAATGAATTTCTCCCCTTTAAGACAGTGAGCATCGGGGGGGGGGAGGGAAAGAAGGAGGGGGTAGTGGTAGCAATTTGATGTTGAAACCCAATTGTATGCCTGTGCAATCACCTTAAACTCCAGGCTTAGTTTTGGCACAGGCTTTCTGCTCTCTCTCTGTGCTAAAGAGGCAGTGAATACCAGCAAGGGGGGAGACAAAGCGCTGGACACTGAAATCCGCTCTACATTGCCACCACGTTTGCGCAGCCCTGTGTGCTGGAGCTGCTGGTATAGGGTTGGTGGACCAGCTTCCAGAGCTTCCTCTTCTCTGCTCTGCATCTTGCACATGCTCTCCATGGTCACTTGCCAAGGCAGGAAATGGAGGAGGTGATTTATTTGTGAGAAAGCAGAGTAATGCCATACATTCAGCTGAGTACGATCACTCACTACTAAGGAAGTGTTTTCTCTCAGACCTGTCAGCAGAAAGCAAGAGTGTTAGATTCAGTGTACAGGCGGCAGGCCTGGAGTCTCAGTTATCCAACGGTTTTGGTGGAGCTGTGCCAAAACCGTGCATCTCAGTTTGCATGGGCATGACGAGCCCTCCTATCTGTGCTACCCTGTGCTCTTGGCTCTTGTTTTGTGTTAAAATCCAGGTTCGTTTTAGGCCATCGCGTGCAAGAAGTACGACAGCTGCATCAGTGTCTGTCATTAAAGTCTAAGAAGTTGAATAGTTTGTTGATGTCAGCAGGGTTATTTTCTATTTTCAACACTATGAAAGAAAAGTCAGATCAGTATGCATCCCACTCCTACACTCCTAATGGATGGACAGACAAGGGTATTTTTCAGCTGACATCTAGTATGCTAAGTGAAGAAATAATTCCTCTCAGTTTGCTTCCTTCGTGTAATGAATGATAACTAGATGAAGCAGTGAGGTAAAATGTGTGACAGATAACAAATACGTTACAAACTGTGCAGTTTTGAGGGGATGCCCTTGCATGGGGAAGTAGGCTTGTGCTGGTGTGCAGGCTTGGAGTCATTTCTGATGGTGCCTTGATGTTTCAACAAGTTGTATTTCCAGCTGACTTCCTAAAGGTACAAACTTTCCAGGGCCCCAGAATCCTTGGATAGAGTCTTTTAATGAGCTGTAAAACTAAATTTAAGAGATCTATATTTTTTCCAAAGAATAAGGCTTTATTACAAATTCTAATATTCATTGTTAACTCCTAAGCTTCTTGGCTCGAGGGGAACTGGCACTCAGGTGCCATAGAGGACGGAAGGTAATAATCGGTTATACTCACAGGAGGTCATTTTTTTACATGAGTTTATGGATTTCACATGTATTAAACATTTTTAAATTTCCAGTTTGTCTTTGCCTGGCCAAGTAATGTTAAAACTTGCTTCCTGTATCCATATGGTTAAATTTAACAGAGCCATCGCTTCTGGTGGTCACTCTCTGTGAGTAACTCTGAAAGGATATGAAAAAATGACTCAGCAAAAATAGCATTTTGCAGCAAAGGATGGACCTAGAGCATCTAACAAATTTAAATGGGGCAGTGTCTTCCCCGAGTAGCTCCAACACTTTGAATTCTGGATATATTATAAAGGCTCGAGGCTTTATTTTATCACAACCATGTCACAATGTGTAATACTGCCCATGGCAAGAGGGTTGGAACTGGATGGTCTTAAGGTCCTTTCCAACCCTGACTACTCTATGATTCTATATTTGTGTTATCTTTCCTGTGGTAAATTGAAACAGTCTTACGTATGAAAGGATATTGTCCCTCAAAAGGAAATTTATTGAATCATTGTATTTTATTGTTTTATTCTCTGTTTGTATTTTATTTATAAATGTTCATTTGTTTTGAAGGATCAAAAATGTAGTGAAAGTTCATGAGGCCTATAGCGAAGCTGTGAATGCTGTTAATAAAGTTATATGGCATAGTTTTTTGTTACTGGTTAACTGAAGAAAGTACTAGGAGGAAAAATAAATACGAGTGTTCTGAAAAAAAAATGCCCAGACCTTACAAGCTACTAGTTTTGCTATTTGAATGCTGAATTAGTTGTAGTATCTTACCTGTTTTCATCATTCTTGTTCCTATTAGGTCAGTAGAGGGGTACATCTAGATTAACTACCTGGTCCTGTTGTCAAAGCACCTGGGAGCAGTGATCCTTCGCATTATGGCTGCTTTTGGTATTGAGAAGGGATGGCATTGTTAGTTTGGGGTCCATATCTTGGGCACCTTGACCTCAGCTAACTTTGACTTAGAATATTTGAGACAGACTTGGGCTTTTTTTGCCCAGTCCAACCAAGGGGGAGCCTGAAAGAGCTCTTCTTCACATATGGGTTTCTTACCTTAGAGTGAATTTACTTAACATTGAGTGTCTTTTAGGCTGCTCCAGGGTTTCCAAGACAATCACAAGACATTGGCTTATGTGACACAGAGCCTAGAGAAGACCCTTGCTTTTCTGAATCAGCAGGTGGAGCGGCCACAGGGTACACTAGGTATACACTGTACTTAGAAGATAGCTTTCTTTTTGGTCTAAGTGCAGTCTGTTGGGCAGTGCAATCTAGGATGCCATTGTTATCACTTTAACATGAAGATGCCCAGAGACAGCAAGTACTGTGTTACCAGAATCTTCTGTCAATTTTGAGGTTTCTTTTTTTACCAGAATTTATAAATACTAAAATAAATAAATTAAAATGATTAAAATGTTTAGACATAGCTCATGGTGAGCACTCTCCATATTGATTATTTAGGATTCCAATGCTACATATTGATCCACTTCGCTATTTAGTTGAATAGGGTCTCATCACGTCTCATATTTAATCTGGCATGCGTTACTGTGTTCTCTTAACCTGCTAGCTTCAGAAACATTTCTAAAGAAGATGTGGTTGTGTTATTTTAGCAACAGTATTCTAAAGAAAAGAGGTGAAACCAGATGTGCACACTGAGGTATCATCTTTTAGTTCGTCAGCTGGCAGACTCAGGAAAGGTAGATGAATTTTCAGGCACACCAGCATTCCTCAGGTCTGAAATAGAACTGGCAGACTTTAGAGCTAAACACAAAATGGAAGCAGTTGCACGCGGTTATGTACTAGGTAAACTGCCTCTGAAAGAAAAGGTAGTTAGTATGTGTAGGGTAGGGAAGGTTGGTAAGGCAGTTATCTCTCTAAGGGAAAGGAAGAAAAAATAACTTGCAGTCTGTGGAGCACAGAAGGGTTAGTGGAGGGGAAAGGAAATTATATTGTGCTATAAAATCAATATCTCTATTGAATCCCTGGGTTTTAGTGACCAGCAGAGTTTAAAATGCTCGCTCCAGGCTTGTCTTTGGAAGGCAATTTGGAGATCTTCTTTAAAGATCAGGACTGAGAGATCAGAGGTGGCGTGGTTGTGAAAAGTGTTCTTTGTACAAAATGGGGATATTATGTTTGTGTCAAGAGTCTATCACAGAGCAGAATCTCCAAACTATTTCATTCGACAGTTCTAGTCCTCTGAGGGTGCTATGCTGAGTCCCACAGGAGGAACTTCTGAGATTGGAAAGGATCTTTTAGGTCAGATGTATGTTTGCTTTTGTCTGTGCTGCAGAGATAGTGTAATGTATCTTGTTAAACGGGATTTACTCTTGCTAAGTCTATTGACGTCTCCCTTTCATCTGTGAGATAGCTGTGCCTAAGTGCTACTGCTGGTGTGTTCAAATCCTGAAGTCTATACTTAGTTTTTATTGACTTATCTCTGAATTTCCCATATATTCTTCTTAAAACCTGAGTCAATCTGCTACAGCGTGACAGTACATCACAAGTGGGCAGGGGAGTCCTGGAGCACACACTGCAGCCCCAGATATGAAATGTCCTGGTGTGCTCTCTCAGCTCTGGAAATAATGTTCTTAGATGAATAAGGACTTTTCAGCCTCCTAAAATCATCTTGCAGTTGCAGCCATGTGCAACAAACCTGACGTTTTCTCCTTCTGCTAGATGCCATGCTTACCCTGTATCTGTTTCCTTTGACTCCTGCTAATCCTGACTCCTTTAGCTTGGAGAAACGCCAGTGAATGGGGCTTTCTTGCTGCTCAGGTGAGTCCTGGGGAATTCTCCTTTCCAAAAGCCCCATTGCTACGGTGGCATTTGGGATTTCGGAGGGATGCATGCATCTCTGAGGGTGGACACTTCAGTGTGGTTCTGTGGTTGCCACATGGGACAGGTGTTATCCTGAGATAACAGCCATGGGGCAGTGGTAAGGTATTTCCCCAAGCGATGGTAAAACAAAAGTATTCATGTTATTAAAAGGTTGTTTTACTACTCTGGTGACCCCTAGAGAGTCAGTTGCCATTTTCACATTAAATAAGGCTAAATTAGGTCTGACATACTGTCTTTCTTTAGAGCTCCTACCTGAGCTGATGACAAGAAGCAAATTGTTCCCAGCAGGATCCAGTCTAATTAAACCATCTCAATGGTGTGGTGTTGCTTTGGGTGTTTTGATTTTGTTATTATTTGTGTTTATTGCAAAAGTATGCTATTCTTGGTTTGCCTTTTGCCAGAAATAGGATTATTTAGTTAGTCACAGTTTATATTCCTAAATAAAAGAATGTGATACTTTAGTTGAATTATATTACTGTGTATAGATGGTATAAGTGAGGCTGATAGAGATATTTCCTCCCTATATTTGCAAGCATTTTCCATCAGGCTCTTGCTATTCTGTTCCTTGGAAACTAAGCTTGTGTTAAGAATGCCACACATGGAAGGAGCCTTTCTTGTTCCTTTATTCAAGATTTTTTGTGAGCATACCTTATTATTCTTCCCTTACCACATAACTACAGTTGTACCCTATTCTTGAATGAAAGTACAGAATTATTTTATTGGACTATTTTATACAATTTTTCAAGGATGGAAACCTTAATAATGAGCTAATCACTCTGACATATTCATATGGGTTAATTATTCAACAGTTCATTAGTTGTGCCTATGTTAAAAGAATTCCTTTCCTCTCAAGTAGCAGAAAAGGCAGGCTCTGGCCAACTTGGTACCTTTATATTTACTCAGGTCTTGGTATTTGTATGGTTATTATAGTGCCTGCGGTTACTGTAGTGCCTTATATGTTTGCAGCAGTGCTTTTTGAGTGCCCTGAAATCAGGACTGCGTGTTACCTTGATAAAACTTGTGTGGTTTTGTTTGCATTTTATAGACTGAAAACCAAAAAATGGCAAACCTGTATTTCTGAGGTGGCCCAGCACCTGCCTCTGTGTCCTTACCAGAGCTGCCATCTGTGGACCACTTTTGATGCTACAGGGCAAATAAGTTGAAACAGCTTTTTATTCCACTTAACCCTACTTATACGTTGGACATGCGCATCAGGTGTCCTTGTGTGTGAGGGATAAGTTATTTGCTTCCTGTTCAAGGCAGCAGCAGCAGCAGCACACCAGCTCTGAAGACACTAGTTCTCTTCTCTGGCTGATGAAGGTGCAGAAAGTACTGCTGTATGCCAAAGGTTATCCCTGTATCTTGGTTTCTGAGAGGCACATAAACAGTTTCCTTAATTCTGCTTGCAGAGTTTTCCCAGGGGCCGAGGAAACTGTGCAGTCTGCTTTTCCTCACTCAGACTTGGAGCTACACAAGGGCTATGACTCTGAAGCTCATTCCACTCTGTTTTGTTCTGGTTTTCTTAAATCACAGAATTTCATGACTTAACTTAGATTGGAAGTGCAAAAAAAAAAGTGAGGCTGAATTATTAAAACAAATCCAAGTATATCGTTTGACCAGAAACACATTGGTTTGCTCTGTATTAGTTTTCTACAGTTTATGTTAATCCTGCTTTCCAAAAATATTACTTGACCAAATTTAACAAAATTGAAAAATCTCATTTTAACATTGTCCTGTATGACATCCTTTTCTCTAAACTGGACAGGCATGGATCTGATGGATTAACAACTCAGTGGGTAAGGAATAGGCTGCATAGTCACACTCAGAGAGTTGTGGTCAATAGCTTGATGTCCATGTGATGAGTGGTGTTCCTCAAGGTTAGTATCAGGACTGGCGCTGTTCAGCAGCTTTGTTGGTGAAGTGGACAGTGCAATCAAGTGCACACTCAACAAGTCTGCCAACAACACCAAGCTGTGTGGTTCGGTTGATACGCTGTAGGGAAGGGATGCCATCCAGAGGGACTGTGACATGCTTGAAAAGTGGCCAGTGCTAACCTCAGGAAGTTCAACAAGTCCTGCACCTGGGTCAGGGCAATCCCAAGCACAAATCCAGGCTGGGTGGAGAATAGATTGAGAACAGCCCTGAAGAGAAGGATTTGAAGGTGTTGGCTAATAAGCTCAACATGACCTGGCGATGTGTGCTTGCAGCCCAGAAAGCCAGCCGTACGCTGGGCTCCATTAAAAGGAGCATAGCCAGCAGGTCAGGGGAGGTGATTCTCCCCTGTACTCCATGCTTGCGAGACCCCCCCTGGAGTACTGCATTCAGCTCTGGGGCCCCCAACACAAAAGGGATGTTGGCCTATTGGAGAGAAGGGCCATGAAGATGATCAAAGGGCTGGAGCACCTCTCCTGGGAAGACAGGCTGAGAGAGTTGGTCTTGTTCAGCCTGATGAAGAGATGTCTGAGGGGAGACCTTAGAGCAGCTTCCAGTGCCTGAAGAGGTCCTGCAAGAAATCTGGAGGGGGACTTTTCGCAAGGGCATGTAATGGTAGGACAAGGGTGAACAGCTTTAAACTGAAAGAGGGGAGATTTAGATTAGACATTAGGAAGAAATTCTTCACTGTGAGGGTGGTGAGACACTGGAACAGGTTGCCCCAAGAGGTTGTGGATGTCTCATCCCTGGCAGTGTTGAAGGCCAGGTTGGATGGGGCTTTGAGCACCCTGGTCTAGTGGGAGGTGTTCCTGCCCATGGCAGGAGATTGTAAATAGATGATTTTATTTTATTTTAATTTATTTTATTTTAATATTTCTTCCCTCATTCTGTTTGGAAAATATTTGGAATTCTTTTGTATTCATGCATGTCTTGGTCTGCTTAAAACTGCCTATTCTGGAAGATTTTATTGCCAGAAATACTTCACTCAGGTCAAATTACATGAGCCTGCGTAACCTTTTTGTTTGACCCAGTCTGAACCCAGTAAGTGAAGTAATTGGCCTCTTTGGTAACAGTCATGAAGAAAGGAATATTAATAATGCGCATCTTTGTGATCAGCGGGCAATAGCTGATTTCTATAGCCAGTGTACTACCTTTTTCAGAAGCTGGATGCAAGTGAACTCTAGGTCCATGTGTGCTGTTTCTTTCAAGCTGTTCAGTAGATTCCTCACAGCCCTGTGCTTTCTGTTTTCTTATGGTCCCATCACAGTAACTTAATAAATCTTTTCTCCCTGCACAAAACCAGATAACGATTAACTTTTTAGATGCTCCTACCAACTTACACGTTTTCTCCTGGCTTTGAACTTCCTTTTATTTTCCCCTGAGTTTGACAGGTTTTCAACTCCAGTAGCAGGTAATGAGGGCCGTATAGCTCCGTCTTTATTTTCCTGTGCTTTCCTACCTCTTTAACCTCCGTTCTGATTTTCTGCCTCAAAAATTAAGTCACTCTTGCCTTTTTTACATAACATATTCTGTCCACCCCTTGTTCTTCAGCATTTCTAGGAATTCATGCGGTCTTCTTAATCGAGCTGTCATTTTTGGACTGAATCTGCAACTGTTGGGTGGATACTTGGTAACCATTCTGAATTCTGATGATCAAAGCAGAAAAATTCAAATCTGCAATGCTCTGGAGACAATGAGCTGTCTGCAGGCAAGAAGCAATTATTATTCTTCAGGCTGGTTACTAAGCTGTCCTCACTCACCAAGCGTACGTAGGGAGCTATGTATTTCAAGTGAGTTTAATTTCGCCAGCTCATTCTACTGCATTAGTGGTAGAGCGAAATTAATCTTTTCACATAGGCAGCTACAATTTGAGATAAATTGAAAATGTGTTAGTGAAGGGCAAGATGCCGTCGTAAAATCCTGGCCTACCTCATTGCTTAATTAGTTTTATAAATATTCATTTTTATAAAATGAAGACAATGGTTTTGAAGATCTTAGTCCTTTTTCAGTCCTATGAAGTCGCAACCCAAGCTTATCTCTCATGAGAACAACTCTCTTTGCCTTCCTCCTTCTCACGCATACTTACTTATTCTACTTCAGGCTTATAAGCAGATCATTCTCAATGCCTATGGACTTTAAAAGCAGGTATGTATGTAGGTGTAATTGCTTCTCAGAAGCTAGAATAATGCTGTTTACCAACAACACTTGTGTCATTTCTACTTGGTACACATCTGTGATGAATTTTGTGACAAACTTATGTTATTTTTATCTTTATGTTGCTTATAGCATCCACAGCTATAGTATTCCTTTCCTGACCAAAGTTTTCAATAATAGACCTGAAAGACTTAACATGTGAGGTTGCAGGCCCAGTGAATTTACTATAAGCAAAGCTGAATGAAGAGTCGACATCATTTCCCTGACGTTCCTTCTCCATAGTCATTGCACATGATCTGTTAATAATAACCTTTGGTAGAGTTGTACTAGAAAACTCATTACTTCTCCTCTCTACCCTCAACAAGGGTATGGTAATCTCTATGCAAAGAGCAACCTGCACAAGTTCAGGGGAAGCACAGCTTGTTGGAGGCCCTCAGGAAACTGCCTGCTAGTGCTTAGGTATTCTCATTTAAAAGATCATCACTGCTATGAGGAGTGCCTTGCTTTTAAACAAGTATCCAGGAGTCTCCCTTAACTCAGGTGAAGCTCAAATGGATGCAAACAGTAACTAATTTACAATGTCCAGAATAGACAAAGTTGCACAAGATGCATATATAGTAAAAATGAAGCTGTTCTCTTAATCTGTTCATGCTAAAACCAAACTAGAAAGTCCCCTTTTATATTAGCCAACTTGTTCACACTGTTTTTTTGGCTCAAATGCTCAGGAAGGCATTATTACCCTGTGCACTCATGAATACCAGTAGATGCAAAACCTTCCAAGTCAATTGCATTAGATTTTTTTATCTAGTTCCTTGGAGTCTCTTGGGTTTCCACTTACGTTCAAATCTGCCTTGCCTTTCCTTCCCCATTAAGCATACACTAACCCAATAAAGAAAGAACCTATCCCTTTTTCTTAGGAAACAATTACTGAACATAGACCCCCCTTTGGAAAGACTAATATAGCTTTTGACAGATCAGGTGCTATCTCCTAAACATGACTGCCTCTACTAAACTGATTAAGGGCTTAATGCCTTCCCCTCACTCCCCTGTTCTCACAGCCTCTCAGCAAGCACATTTCACTGTGAAATGTCTCAGGCCATTGAATATTGCATTTTATTATCACTTACAAAATGGACAGACATACTCCAGGCAAACAATGAGCACATACCTTCCATTAATGGTTGTTGATTTAGAACAGAGACTCTCTTAATCAGCTATTTTAAAATGACAGTGAGTGGGTTTCAAGCAGATAGTCTTACAGTTGAGGGAAACCATAACTAAGGCTTTGATGCAGAAGGACTTACAATGCCAAAAGACAACTGCTGAGAGAACTTTGGTGGTCTTAAATTGCTCTGTCTCTCTTTCTTTAGGAGACTGGTCAACATACAGAATTGGAGCACTACAGGAACCTTGTCAGATTTACACAGTGGTAGGGACTATTAATAGTCATAGAATAATAAAATCATCCCATTTAATGCAACATCCCATTTGACACCTGAGGCAGAAATGCCTACGACTTCAGGATCCCCTTCACTCCACAAAAGTGGAATCATATTGACTCACAAAAACATACCTAAAGAAGATCATACCAGCAAAGCATGCTCTTGAAGAAGTCCACAAAGTGAAACACCAGTCTCATCTTCTCGTCTTCATGCTAAACCCTGAAAGATTTGTAGGCTCTCCTCTGTGTGAACTGAAGTTTCAGTTCTGGCTGTGACTCCGCTCATGTCAGTTTGAGAGAGAAATGCCTCTAGCAGAAGATGATTTCACTGTAGTTCCTAAATCAAAACAAACTGGGGAATACACAGCTGTTTGTTTCAATGTCTAGCACTACGCAGCATGTGAGAGTGCATGACATTACTTTGCATGCTGGCACTTGCAGCGGATCAGACTACAAGACAATTACCTTTACTGTAAAATTGTGCCTTCTTCTCTAGTGTCTTCAGTTTTAATGAAGATCAACTGTGACAAAACTACATGGAGTAATGGAAGTACCAGAGAGAAATCGCTTCTTGAAAACAAAAAGCTTTTCAAAAAGTCACAAAAGGACTGGGGGAGCCATGAGTGTATTTTCTTCCCTAACATTTTGGCACTGCTCTGTGGAACCTTCTACTATCAGCAGGGAATGAAACATTGCAGTTGACATCTACATCTGCCATTTGTCTCCATTAATGGTTAATGCAGCAACTGTGTTCCCTTGGCTTAGTCTCCACCTGTCAGCTACTCTTTAGGAGGAAAATAAAGTAGGGAGAAACCAAATAGATTTATCCTTCTTTATTTTGATCCAGGTTTCCAGTGAAATCTATAGGTAAGGGCCAAATCTGCATCATTTACAAAACAATTACATTGTGGCCCTGCTTGTCTCAACTCCATAAGATCTGCTGTTTCATCCAGCCATCTATTATGGAAATTCTCTGTCCGTCTTTTCATATCTGGAGCTAGAAGTCCAATTTTCAACTTGTCCCATCCTTCAACAGTTATGGAAAGCCTGTGTGGCATAGGTGTGTTTTCAAATAGGGAATGTACTTCTATGTCTCTGACACAGAAAAGAAAATGCTGCGAAAGCCAGAGCCCTAAGAGTGCTTGTGTTTGCTATGGGAACAACAGCTCCATGGCAGAGATTTAGCGAAGCAGTAAATCTGAAAGGTGTGTGTTTTTCACCCTCAGAGGAACGTCCTGCAGGCTGCAGGCAGTGGGCCTGGTTTGGACATAACTGGTCTCAGGTTTCCCAACTCCTCCTAACTCGGAGACGCTCTACTACACCCTCAGGGATAGCCTGCGGCATGGTCAAGTTCAAGAACTTTATCCTGAAAACTCATGTCTTTTATCTTGCGTTGAGTAGGAATGACTGCAATTTAAGAAGGCAAAGTGAAAGTATCACACTGGTTAGCTTTTAAACACGTTGATGTCAGAGGTTATCCATATCATCCTTTTAGCATGTTAGGTTCACAGACTCCATGTCTACTTATTGTAGCTCCCTCAGCTGCTAGATTTGGATGCAGTAATCCGGCTCCATAGATACTTGGGATATCATCCCCACCATACAATGGAAACCTGGGCCTAGTTCTTCCAAGGGAGCTGGGACATGCTCAGGTCCTCTTCCACGGCTGAGACTTCTGATGGTCCAATGAAAGGTGAGAGTTTGCTTTTCCACCGTGGCAAGTTAAAATATCTTTGAGAGATAGCACAGAATGCAATAAAAGAAATAACAAAACTAAAGTCTGGGACAGCGCTGTTGCTGAGTAGAAAGTAAAGAGAGTTGTTATAGCAACAGATAAAGGAGATCCTTTTTTAATCTGAACCTTAGAAAGCTAATGTGGCTGTAACTGTGAGAAAGTCTAAATGCTACCTTTCAGGCTTATGTGCATTTGCTATGATTGCATTTCAAGCTGACCAAATGTGAGTGCCTTATATTACAGGCCGAAGTGGTTAGGATCTGTTGAGGAGACAAGCACATATCAGCCCTGCCCGTGGACCGCTTTAATCAGGACATGTGGCTCTTGGATTAGAGCTGTTTGCACAATGCTCTGGAGCACATATGGACCAAGCTTGCATGTGCCCATGAGGTGCTGTACGTGCCCTGATTGAATTTACTTTTGGTGAAATACATCCCTCTTGTTTTGTTGTAGTCATTGCAAGCAAAGGGGTTTTTACTTAGTTATTACAAGAGTAGGAGTTTTCCAGCTCACACAAAACCAGGGAAGGGATTAGAAACAGCCACAAACAAGGCCTAGATGAATACATGTGCTGCTTGAAGCCAATCAGTTATTTGACCTCAGGTTCTTATTTCTGTAAACATGTACCTTGGCAACATATCATTCAGTCTCTCAATATGATGCAATGCAAGCCCTTTCTCATTTATCTCAGTTGTCTTGTTGTGTTATGTTACAAATGATTACTGTTAATTCTGTGTTTAATTGCGCTTAGCATAATTTATTTGCTATCCAGTGATTTTAACTGTTGGACATAACAAAATATGGTTGTTTTCTCCTCTGCTTCCTTCTGCTCCTCATTTGTGGATGCTGAAAGCAGCTGGACCTGTTCCATGTGAATGGAAATAATTACAGGCATGTACAACAAATTCATGAATGTCAAGAAAGGCGTCTTGTGTGGAACTATTCCTGGAGTATTCTTCATGAATTGTCTTCCTCTTTCCTGCCCCTCTAAAATTGCTTCCTTTTAATCTTCTATCACAGACCTGTTTTCTGTGAACCTGCCTCCTTCCTTTTCCTAATGGGAATTCAAAGCAAAATGTGTTTCCACTAAAACTGGCGATAATGATGTCTTTCTTCAACCAAGGTGCCTATCCCAGATGTTCCGAAGGAGAGGAAAGCTCTGAGTCTTTCCAGTGCCATTGGGACCACTGGGATCATTTTGCATAATAGGAGCCCAAAAGACAGCGATTTTGTTCTGTGTCATTGCCCCTTACTTTTAAAATACACTTATCCTGGGTTCTGAATGCAGAGCGTTCAGGACCCCTGTATTTTATATTGTGAAGTTTAATAGCCTGAAAATAATCCATTTCTTCTGCTATACTCACTTTCATTTTCTTCTTGGTTTTGCTCTTTAATCCTTGTGAGCAATTTGTCAGTCCTTTAAACAGACTATCAGTAAACCTTGTTCCCTTGGTGCCTAAAGGTACTGCTCGCCCTTAAAGTCAGTGTCTAGCGAGGGACCGTCTGTTCAAGCTTTATTCTCCAAAGCTCTCAAAGCACTTGAGCGGAAAGAGTCCCCATGTACAGTCCATCATGCACAGCCCAGTATGCTGTAGTCAGGCAGTGACTGTGAAGTGTGCCAAGATGGCTTTCAAGGAGGGTTGCAACAACGCAGCCAGCATGGCAACAGACGTGTACGTATTTCATTACATACACATTAATGAACATGTTTCAAGAGGTTGGTTACCCATCCCCTTTCAAGTCTGAGCACAGGACTTGTGTGCAACATTCTATGGTACAGTTAATGAACTTCCCGTGATACACAGATGAAAATTGCTCCCCCATCTCAAAATCAAAGCCGATAAGGCCTGCATCATTTCCTTTTAAATACAGCTGGGTTTGATCATATCAATCCATATTCAGTCTGCGTTACTTGTATTTCTTATTCACCACAAATACACTCATCTAGGTGAAAAATGAGGCCAGCATTTGATCAGCGCTTAATGGAAGCCTGTGAGTATCTCTCAGGTATTGTTCTCTGTTATCTGCCAGAAGAATAATGACAAAGTAGAAGACAGTGCATGCATTGTATCTAATGTGAATATTCTTCTACTTTTTGGATTGTAGGGAAGAACAAATTCAGCAGGTAAAATACACCTCTTTAAAATACGTAAAGAGTACAAGCCCAGTCTCGAATACAAAACCCATACAAAACCAGCAGTTTCTTCAGTTGTAGATTGTGGTTTATGTATCTATAGTACTAAATTACCATGGGGAAGAATTGTTGTGAGACTGCATGCGGATGGAGCGTCAAGAGAAAGGGAATGTAAGGAAGTTTGATTAGTATGGTAACCTTTACACCAATTAGGTTTTGCAAAAGTACACTTCAGGCAGTAATCAGAATTACGAGAGGTGAATGACAGTAGAAATTCAAGAATGTATTTATCTTATATTGCACTGTAGACCTATCTGCATCGCCAGAAACAGTGCAGCCAATGAAAATGGGTTGAAACTCAGTGAAGAGCTGAGTTATAAGTGCTGCTCAGCATTGAAGTGAGATTTTGTGTTTTATCTGAATTCTGAGTTCTTACCCACTTTCCTATGAAGGGATTGATGGTGGAACATAGAGTCTTCTGTTCACTTGTGTGAATGTGCTTCATATCTACATACTGAACTTCATCAGATTGTCAGAGCTCTCTTAGGCGTGCTTGGGAACTGGATTTCATGCTGCAGGAGGTCCACTCCAGGTCCATATGAGTAAAAAACCTCCAAACCATAATCCACGCTCTGTATATGGAGATTGATCTTCACCTCTTCTGTTTCCCAGAGGATACTTCTTGTATTTGCAAATTGTCTTTATTACTAGGGCTAGTCAGACACTTCTCAGTTTTTAATTAGTGGAAATTATTGGTATGAGTTGTTTTTAAAACCTTACTGGATTTCTCTTTTCCTGGAATACTCCAATATTAGTATTATTGGTAAAGAATTATCAGTCCATAATGGAATTTTCACTTGAAAAAAGATGTATCCTGGGAAATCAGCAGACTTTGAACTAAGTCTGGTAGAGAGGGACTTCACTCTCTGTTCTTTGTCTTTCTAGCGACTGACCCAGGTCTGGCATACAGACTATTCTGAGCTGTGGATGCACATAATGGTCATCCCTCTTAGTGTCCCCTATCAAAATGAAGAGCTGTTCTAAGTCCTCAGTTCATATGAATTAAAAACTCTCTGCAGTTTAGAAACATTTGAGGATGAAAAGAAATCTTGTTGGGAAGAATTCAGCTGCTCTTTCTTGACCTAAAATCCTGCCGCTGTTTACAGCATGTCACTGTAGCTTTAATTTAACTGAAAAACATGCTTGTGAATTGCATAGTGTTATGGTCCTGCGTATACCCCAGTTTTGGAACTGTGGAACTAACTTACTCCAGACCTGCAGAAATACATGCACAAAGTTTGAGGGTTTTGTTCTCAATATTTCTAACTTTTCTGGTGTCTCTTATGAGTAGAACTCGCTGCAAGATCATAAAGAAGTTTCATAGAAACATCTGAGTTCTTCATTTAACATTCTGTGCTTTCTGTCTAATCCAAAGAACAGATTTGTGTTGGCATTAATTTCTAAATCAAACCTGAGAGTGGCAAAAGGCATGCATGTACAGGTTCACATCAGGAATTAAGGCAATAGCCTATCATGTAGATGGTGGCTGGCTAAATATTGCTTTATTAAAAATTCCCTTTCGCTCCTTAACTGTGATATCTCTGGCTAAGTTTGGTATTGCAAAGTGAGAAAAATCAGCTACTTGAGTAGAGACACACATTAGCTTAGAATTTCATAGAATAGTCAGGGTTGGAAAGGACCTCAAGATCATCCAGTTCCAACCCCCCTGCCATGGACAGGGACGCCTCACACTAAACCATCCCACACAAGGCTTCATCCAACCTGGCCTTGAACACCGCCAGGGATGGAGCACTCACAACCTCCCTGGGCAACCCATTCCAGTGCCTCACTACCCTAACAGGAAAGAATTTCCTCCTTATATCCAATCTAAACTTCCCCTGTTTCAGTTTTAACCCGTTACCCCTTGTCCTGTCACTGCAGTCCCTGACGAAGAGTCCCTCCCCAGCATCCCTATAGGCCCCCTTCTTCATTGCCGTTATTACATATTTCCATATCAGTGAAGCACAATCCGCATTACGTTTCTAGTGTTGTAACTTTTTCTAATATCCTTTCCAGTTCACTAGCAGTTTCCAAGGTGAAAATCTCCGCTGTTTTCTGTTATAGTCTCCCACCTAGGAAGAAGATTTAAGATCAGTTGTATCAGCAGTTTGTTCTTGCTGACATTGAGATTATATTTCCCTCCTCCCCCCTTGTATCTTAGTGCCTCTTTCTGTTCCCTGCCACAACTCTGCTCATGGACCAGCCAAGCAAAATGAAAGCTTTCATGCCTTCTAGCAGCAGGAGTCTCCTAGAAACAAAACAGCCCTGTGTTACGAGCAGAAACCTTCCTGGCTGATTAAGGAGATCTTTGCAGAAATTTGGTTATGGCTGGGTTTTGCACTAAATCTGATACAGAATGAGAAAGCCATGTGAATAAAGGGTAAGTAACTGGTCATGTGAATGTAACAAACTTCATTCTCGTTCTTCAGTGACTAAGAACTTTATGACTTAAGAGTGTAGAACTTCATGCTGTCCTAATTAGGAAGCCAGGAGAAAGAAACTATTTAGAAGTTTGTTTAGTATTCTGTAGAAGTGGTAAGTCCTACGGGAGCGTCAGCTAGATCTATGGACCTCTCTAGGGAAGGAGGAGAGCTAAGGAAGAATGATGGTAATTTAATGGGTACAAATGCTCGCCAAGAATAGTTATATCTAATGAAAATGCTGCTGTTGTGCTAGGCACTGTTTTAATTTGGCTCCAGTTCCAGATGGTATTTGCTGTATTTGGCCTCTTTGAGGGTGTCTTCTGTGGAGTTGTAAATGTATAATCAATGCAGCATAAAAATATATACTAGCCATAGTATTAAAATTTAGCTTGGCATTAGCTTTCAAAAATGAGTTACAAGTTGAAGGTAAAGCTGTAAAAAGTGAGTTTTCTGTGAGAAGCTCCATCATAAAAAGCACAGAAATTTATCTTAATATTATCTTATTCGACCTTTTTAATTACTGTGGCAGATAAGTAGAGCTGGGCATTATCTTTGTGGAACATTTGTATTAATACTGTCACACAATTTGCAATGACTGCTATAGAATATCTTGTCCCTATTAAGAGCTTAGTTTAAGCTGATCTGCAAAAGCCAGTCTTCTGCAAAGCACAAGGTTCTCCATTCTCTTCCACTGGGCTCCCAAGTCACAGCCATTTTTCACACCTGAACAACAGTCTTCCCTTAAGCAATATGACCAAAGGAAACATATAAAATAACTCCCTGAGCACAGCAAGAATAACAGGCTCTGCATGCATGCATGCATGGTAGACAGAAAATTAGTCACCTTTTTTGTTTTCAAGCAATCCTGCTGTTTATAGAATGCAAGACAATCATTTTGTAATACAAAACCATGCTTTCAGTTACTTACCAGGATACTTTTTGGGGGTTGATCTGTAGTTTGGTTGGTTGGTTTGGGGGTTTATGGTTTTTTTTTTATTTATTTTGGTTATTTTTTATGATTGTTTTAGTTCAGATACATAATGTGAAGCCCAGCTATTTATTTCAAAGTGCAGCTTTGATGCTTTGCTTCTTAGTGGGATACTTGCAGCTATAATAAGGGATGAAAAACAGAAGAAAGAGTTCACATACCGTATATTCTGCTCACCTATCACCTTCAAAAAACTTAAAAGGTTCAGTACTAACACTGAATTAGAGTTAGAAGTAGCTACGGTCTTCTCATTACGCTACAGAACTCACCAAAGCCCTTTGTGTACCGTTCCTGGTTTGGAGTGATATCCAGATATAAGTATTTCAGGCAGGAGTTACTTTAGTTTCTTTTTAGTGACTAAACTAACCAAGTAATCATTTACGAATATCTTGTATCCTCCATGATTCTGTAGTTTATCTGTGGGAAATCCCATCTCTGCATCCAGAACACAAATAGTGAAACAGGAAGAAATTCATGGGCTGTGGGAGCACTACAAGAAAAAATGCCCATTGCGGCTTGTAACGAGATGTTTAAAGAACTGCTGGGAAGATTCCAGGTATCCGTATCGGCTGCAAACAAGGTTTTGTCCTTGAGTTATGTTGACTTCATTCAATTCAGGATAGTTCAATGTTTGCGTTACAGCTTCACAGCACTTGGAATCAGATGCAGGAAAGGGTCATTAAGATCCCCTTCTTTGCTGGTCAGGGCAGTATTTTTCCTGAAATTGTATTTATCTTGGCCTAGATAAAGATTTATTAGGCTGATATTAAAATAGGAACAGCTACAGGAAACAAACCACACAGCATGAAGACGAGAAGGCTTCTGATTTGGAAACTGATAGATTTGGGTCCTGGGATTGATGCCAAAATATGGCATGGGTGCCTTGAATTATATGGGTACATAGGGGCGACTTCTACCAATAAGTGTATAATTGTTAGTAAGGATATCCACTTACATCCTTCAGGCATGAAAATGTAAGTATCTAATGAGACAATCAAGTTTATGATGTTAGGAAGCTGCAGTTGTGAGCTGTGAGGAATGAACAGTCCTTTAGGATGCTGATACAGAAGTGAGAGAACACTAGATTGAACTCCTAGGTGTGTCAGTTCAGTGTTTTTCCTTTGAACTCCAGGTCTTAGATCCTATTCAGACCGTTGAATTTTAATCCTAATTTAAAAAGTAAAACAGATTGTAGTTTTTATATGGAAATTTACGAGATTTACTTCATCTGCTGAATAAACGGGAGGTCTTTATTAGAAAGAGAAGTTAGGAATTCTACAGCCAGCAGTAGAATGCTGGAAAATAGGAATTAAGCAACCGAAGATGCCATTACTTGATAACTGTAGGGCAATTATTAACAATAAATATGAGGAGAATTTAGCATTTACCAGAATTAGCTAACATTATAGGTGGTTGCTCAAATATTTAAGAAAGCATCACTTTCTGATGACACTCTGGGGTCACAAAAATGATTTGCGGGCCAATGTGGACATGGCACAGTTGAGGAGAAAAAGAGGTAACAACTGGAAATGGCAGATTTTGGTGCTGTCAAATGGTTTACCCCAACATATGACTGAAAGAGGTTGGATAGTTGCTGATAAGTGTGTCTTTACCTAATATTCCCTTCTTTCAGTGTGTTTTTTGATATTATTATGTTAAATTGGAGTAGCTTGTTTTGAAATACTAGAAACTCTCCACGCTGACCTCCAAAGTTCTAAATCCAGAGCTCCTTCAGTGAAATATTAACTATTGGCATCTCCTTTCATGTGTACATGTTACTTTACAGTTTTATTCTGTCTTTAAAGACTTTTTCTCCTTGATTTATGCATCCTTTGTCTTCCTCTCCCCTGTTAATCAAGTTTCCCTGAAGATCTTCACGGTCATCTTTTAGTCCTTTGATAAGCACTAGAAAAGGGAAAAGACTTAAAATACTATCTAAAAGCATCATTGATGGCATGTGAGGTAGTGGTCCTTGAAGTGAGCAGGGCTGCTCGTGGTTGAGAGCTATGCTCTCTCGTTAAAACCTCAGGGCAAGCTCTCCGTAGCTGGAATCCTTCTTTGCAACCAGCGCAGTTGCTGACAATAAACTGCAGCATAGTAGGTTATTGTGCTTCAGGTTACTCTATGCGAGCTATGCTGATGTAAATGTCCTTGTGCTTACACACAGTATATGCAAGGTAGTGCCACTTACTGTGAGCTTTTATCATCTGGAGGATCCTGGGTGCATGTCTGCTGAGTTCCTGTGTTTTTCTTTTTCCTTGACAGGGAGATTGGCTCCCCAGAAGAGGATTCGTACCAGTCTGTTAGCTCAGTGCACCACTCCATATGGCCACACGTTCCTCGCTGTTTACATAAAGTTGCCACAAATGAGATGATGTGCTCATCCATTTCCTCTGAAATGCTGTGGAGAAGAGAAGTCCTCGCACAGGTAGGACGCGCACGCATGATACGCAGCTTCTGGGGAAGGCGATGGGGCTGGGGCAAAGGGTGAAAAACAACCTCAGAAAAGGAAATACTGTCACAAATCCAAACCACACCACTATATGCTATGAAGAAAATTAACTCCATCCCAGCTAGACCCAGTACACATAGCAGGGATGTTCAGCTCACAAAGAAAAGGAATAAATAGCTCATTCCCCCTGACCCTGAGGCTATCTGTAGTCAGTTTTACAAAGGTCCCTGTGAGATCCCCAAACCAACCTGTCAGTTTTCTCCGGCACGTACAGCTGGAAATGTTCTGCAGGCCAAATCCTGCCTTAATTGGTGACACCCGTACAAGCGCACTTGGCAGTGAGGTTTGGGTGGGACTGGTTTCCTCCTGATGTTTACTTATGGCCATGGGTGGGTGAGCAGCAACAGCATCCTTCCCTCTGCAATGTGGCCTCAGTTAATTGGCAATCCAGAAAGAAATGAAGGGAGACATTTGTAGCCATGGCAGTCTGCTACAGTGATGGTTGACAGGGTGTGGGTCTGCACAGTAAAAATAATCTTCAGGCAGCTCTTCAGAGATGCAACATACTTGGAATCTTTTTTTTTTTTCTCTCTCCACAGGACGCCTCATGTTGAAAAGCGTAAAAATACAAAGCACATGTAAATCTGTGCGTTGGAAACCTCTGGATGTAGTTAGACGTTTAAGCCAAACCTGAAAAGAAACAGTTTAAAAAAGAAGTCCTGTAGGGAAGAAGAAGCAAAGGTAGAGCAGCCACTGTCAAAGCATACAGTTTGCCTGTTACTAATATCCTTGAACACTTTCTTTTTCCTGTGGGTTTCCTGGTTTTTGGACAAGCCTGCCCTCCACGTGTGCCTACTTTCCAACAGACTTCAGTGGAAGGGATCAGAAAGGTGAACTAACATGCATACAGCCAGCTGTGTGTAGAAGGATGCTTTATATTCTTTCTTCCCTAGCATTTGAGAGGTAGCATGTACCAGTTAATGTCATGGAGCTCTTCCTTCAATATGAATTACTACTCAGCTTAAAAAAGGATGTCCCTGAGCAGAAAAGAGAAAAAGGTCACAAAGCCCATGCTTGGGTTCAGTGCCTTACAAACCAGCTGTTTTTTCTGGTTTGGGTTTTTCAAGCCATCTGTGCAGCACCAGTAGCTGCAGTACACCTCAATTTTAAGCTGATCTCTGTTCCACTGTATTCTTGTCCTTAGTTCAGCAGCAGCAGCAGTCATTTTTCTCCTTCTCAGTAGCTGGTGCAGTGCTGTGGTTTTGACTCTCAGCCTGGGAGCAGCGCTGATAACACCGATGGTTTTAGTTGCTGCTCAGTGATGTTTACTCTGACCAAGGACTTTGTGAGCCTCATGCTCTGCCAGGGAGGAGGGGAAGCCGGGAGGAAGCAGAGACAGGACACCTGACCCAAACTGACCAAAGAGGCATTCCATACCACAGCACATCATGTCCACTATATAAACTGGGGGCAGGTACCTAGAAGGGCGAGATCACTGCTCTGTCGGGCTGGGTATCAGTCGGTGGGTGGTGAGCGGTTGTATTCTCTCCCCTTGTTATTTCCTTTATCATTATTGTTATTGGTGGTAGCAGCAGTGGTTTGTGTTATACCTTAGTTACTGTTCTTATCTCAACCTGTGGGAGTTACATTCTTTCCATTCTCCTCCCCATCCCTCTGGGAGCAGGGGGGAAGAAAGGGGGGAGTGAGCGGGTGGCTGCGTGGTTTTTGTTGCCGGCTGGGCTTAAACCATGACAATTCTATAACTTTAGAGGTGATATTTGCATAGAGCAGGATGAGGAATGCTACTCGTAGGATTAATTCTGTTTTCCTATGTTCTAATGTGTCCATTGTAGGGGAATTAGGCAAGGCTGGAGAGACTGCAGACCAAGGCCAGATGATGATTCATCTCTGTTGCCTTTTGCCTGCTTTTGTCTCATGTTCTATAGCTCTTCAGCTGCATCACATCATCTCCCTAATGTCTTCAAAGCTAAGGGTAAGCCTGCATCAAGAAGGGTATTGCTTCACTTTCTTCACCTGTAGCTTTATTACACAGGTGTGTCTAAACACATATTGCTGAAACCATGCCCCTGAGAAGTGTGGTTCAGGGAAGCGCCTCATTTTGCTTGTAGTGGATTTGGGTCTGTTCTGCAAAAAATCCTCAGAGCTGGGGTGTAGATGTAAGGGTTGGATGGGAATTCAAGGGTGAAATGACTTTTCAGGAGAAACAGAACACCATGAATCAGTCAGAGTTTGGAAAAAGGATGATTTGAGGTTAGTATTCTGTATCTTCCTTTGTTGTTGCTTGAGGCCATCTTCCTGTGAGGTGTTGTGAAGAAGGTTTGCTGTCTTTCTGGGATGAAAATGCTGTTTGTTGAAGGAATTACGTATCAGAAGTTTGTACTGTGATAGCAGAGAGGCAGGGTGGGGGGAATGAAGTTACTTGAATTTGGGTTTGTTATGGGTGGTTTTGATCTGCTGATCCCTTTGAAACAGTGTGGGCTGATTTATTTGCTTGAACTGGTGTTGGTATTCTGTTTTTCTAGAGAAAAAATGCAGCTGAAGCTGCCACAGGTATAAGAAAACCTTTTCTGTTTTAAGCACTTGCCCATCAAGTGTCTTACCACAAATTCATTTCAAGTAGAGAGATCACTGCCCCCTTTTCCTCACTATCAAGTTAGATTTGGACAAAGGATGTTGACATAAGATCCATTGACTTTGCCATCACTCCTAAATCACAGACCTTTCTTATCTTTGCACATGATTTAAGGAAACATAGCTGTGCCCTCAAATATAAAATGTCTTGTGTAGGGTGTTTTAAGAAATACCATCAGGTTTGGATATCAGCTGCTCTTCCTTCCGTCTGTGAGATACCTGCTTATCAACAGGATGAAATAGTTAAAATGGCTCTTGCAGGATAGCGGTACTGGTCTGCAGTGTCTGTTACATATGTTTTTGATGAAAGCCTGGTAAACCTAACTAGGGTATCAATGAGCAATTAGTGCAGTGCAGGCTTCTTCACCTCAGATGTTTGTCTCTGACAAAGCGCTGATGGGACTGTATATAAACAACATCTGAACTGCAGAAGAGATGCCATCATTTCCTAAACGAGGTATGGGCAATGTAAATGGCAATCAAGGACAATAAGCAAGTGTTAGCTAATTAAATTTTACCTGTGCATGGTGTATTCTACTCTAGTTCATGTTACAGGTAGAAGACTAGACGCGGGTGAGTTGCTTATGGTTAAATAGAATCAATATAGTGCAGCTCTATGCTTCAAAGTGCATCAGAAGGAGTTACCATCTTTTAAAAACTTTTGAAAGGCAGGGAATGGCAGGATTACACTTTTGCATGTTCTTACAAGTTCCCTTCTTTTGGCATGCAAGCGAGTTGCCAGTCATCAAAGAAAATGTTTTGGCAGTACCTTTCTGACATGTCTGTGTGGGAGGTGTAAGAAGAAATAGGGAGTTTGCTCTTTGCCGTAACCACTCTTCCAAGAAGTGATTTTTGAGGTGGAGTTGCTCTCTGGGAAATAAGCAATAGGGGCTGTCAGAAATTTCCAAAGGAGGGAATTGCTACAGATATAAAATGTCCCTTAGAAAAAACCAGGAGTAATTATTTTCACTACCTGAGCAATAGCCTAATGTGGAACCCGAGTTCCAAACCTCAGATGCCGTCAGGGCGCTTTCTCGACTTGTGCACGGAAACCTTTGGCTGGGGGGACGACAGCAGGGAAGCCAGGAATAGAAAGGAGTCATGTCCCCAACACAGATATCTCCTCCATGATGACACCTAAAAGCCCTGGTGAGCTAGATTTCTTTAGAAACAAGACTATGCACAAATCCCATGAGTTCAAACAATGGGTGAGACTTGTCCCTGCCTCCTCTGACCTTGTGGGTTCCCCCAGCCAAAGGCTAAGCTGCCTCTCCAGAGCCAAGGCTGGCTTCTCCCTCTCCTCTGCTGGCTGTCGGTGACACAACCCAGGAGATCACAAACACAGTGCCTCTTGTTTAAAAAACATCCCACCCCTAATTCGACCCTACCCAAGTCTCCTCTGCCCAAGCGTGTGTGAAGCAAAACCCTACAACCCTGCTCTAGTTTCATCGGCAGGTGAGGCTTTAGCACAGGGTGATGCCAGTGCAGCCAGGTGAGTAATCCCAGAGCACAGCCTGAGCCCTTTTCAGATAAAGGCTTGAGTCTCCTCCGTGATCTTTTTTCAGCTGGCTTACCTTCTTCCATTAATCCTACTTAAGGTAGGTAGCCGCACAGTGATAACGCTGTTAGCATTGTTCATGTAATGGTAAGCATTCTGCCGGGTGACTAAATTGCTCAGCCTTCCCCATGTTAGCAAAAAAACCCCTAAAATAAACCCAACCCAAACCAAAACAGTAGTCTAATGCAAGTCACAAGAGGCAGGGGGACAGAAGGCTTATGGATGTGCAGCATGCAAACCAGTTTCCTGGTAAAAGTATACTCTGTGTGCAAGATCTTTAAACTGTGAGGGTTTTAAAGGGCATGGTCTCAACCCTGCTGTCGAGGAGTTGTCGAGCTGTGGCAGGCTGCAACAAGGCTGTATTCAGAGGAAACTCAGAGTCTTGTTTTGAGCGGGTGTGAAATTAAAAGCCAAAGGTCAGTGCTGTTTCACTACCTCAAAAAAAGAAGCAAGGGGTAATTTGAATGCCTGGTATTTATGAAACGGGTGGGATAAAAAAGGGATTAGCCAAAAAATGCAGCTATTTTGGGGGGGATTTTTTTCCCCAAGCCTTTTTATTTGGTTATTTTTCCTATTTGATTTCTTCTGTTTGATCATTGTCAAATTATAGTACAATAATAGATTAGTAAGGCAGTATTGGGGGGTGTTGGTTGGTTTGTTGTTGGGTTTTTTTGGGGTGGGGAGGGGTTGATTTTAGTTTTACTTTGCAAACCATGAAAGCTAAGCCTCAGTCTAATCGTACTCCTACCAGTTTGATGCTGGTGCTGGTAGGAGGTGCCCAAATCCTGGAAAGGAATTGCAGGACAGCAAGGGGCACCTGAAGAGCAGCACAAGGGACTTGCAGCCATTCCTGCCAATAAGCCAGCTTCTTCAGGGGCCTCTTTGTACCTCTTTGCCAATGCATGCAGCATGGGGAACGTGCAAGAGTTAGAGGCATGCCCACACCTGAAGGGCTACAACCTCACTGGCACAGAGACGTGGTGGGACGCTTCCTATGACTGGAGTGCTGGAAGGGAAGGATACAGGCTCTTCAGGAAAGACAGGCTGGGGAGACAAGGAGAGGGTGTCACCCTCTAGGTCAGTGTCCAGCTGGAATGCATGGACTTCTGCCTGGGGATGGATGAGGAGCTGACTGGACGCTAATGTACCAGAATTAAAGGGAGGGCAGGAACAGGTGACATTAGAGTGGGTGTCTGCTATAGGCCACCTGATCAAGTAAGACCAAGAGGATGAGGTCTTCTATAGACACATAGGTGTGACCTTGCATTCACAAGCCCTGGGCCTTACTGGGGGCTTCAACCACCCTGATATCTGTTAGAGGGAGAACGCAGCAGGACTCAAGCAATCCAGGAGGCTTCTGGAATACGCTGACAATAACTTCCTTCTCCAAGTGACAGAGGAGCCAGCAAGGACAGGGGTTATGCTGGACCTTGTCCTCACCAAGTGGGAGGGGCAGAAGGCAAAGGAATCTTGGGACTGTATGTGTTTCCAAATCCCGGAAAAATGGGATCAGGATCACCCTTTCCTGTGACTGCTGTTCACCTGCATGCCACATTCCATTTTTTCTCCTCCCTGCCCTCCCGCTTGCTGTTGTGCTCTTTTGCACAAGTTGCATGCACACTCTCCTGCTATCTAGCAACTACTTTCAGCACAAACGATGTTCAGTTGAACTAACGCTGATTGAAGGGATTTGTTTGCGGCATCCAAAATGGAGAACACTGGCACAAACGCTTACAAAAGCCAATTCTGAGGCAATGCAAGGAAATTGCTGCAAATCTGTTGAAACTAAACCTAAAAGGTCACCCTCCACTTTCCCATTTCCAGCCACCTTGTACAGACGCTTTCCCTCCTCAAAGGTTTTGTCCTCATATGTGCCCTGGGCTCCAGGCTGCATCTGCTGAAGACGAGCTCTTGCCAGCCAAACCCACTCGCTCCCATGGCCGATCTGCTCTCCTGGAAGGAGAAACAGGCTTATTTTTGATTCAGTTTTTACCCTCCCAAACCATATTTCCTTCTGATGTGTTAAGGAGGATGTGTTTCCACTAAATAAAAACTCGCTCTCCTTTCTAGAGGAGAAGCTCAGGGAATATTCCTGTAGCATGTTATGTCCCCTGTCTGGTATTTAACTCCCTTATGTAACCATTTCCGGAGTTACCAAGGAGTAACACCTCCATTTTCTTCTGCTCTCTTTCCAGATGCATCAGCATTAACCTTTCATTGTGAAATGTCTCTATCTGCTGTATTTTCTACTGGAAACCAGCTCAAAAATCGATCACACTTGACCAAACGCCTACAGCTCATTACTAACTCTTGAGGTGAGGCATTGATGGTAATCAACTGATTTAGGATGACTGCTGACTGATACTTACTTTTGAGGGGCGATCCTCGTATTTACAGAGGTGCGAGGGTTAAGGCTTGGGTTTTATCCTATGTCGCGTAGGAGAATGACTTTCATGAGTGACATTGTCTTGCAAGAAGAATCTCCTGAGTCTTCCCCTATAGTCTGTAAAACTTGAGGCTCTTTTGGGAAGGATTTTTCTCTCTCTCAGCGATGATAATTCTATGCAGAGCAGGAAAATGTCAGTTACATGGTTGATTAAAACAAGTCGGAGCTTTATAGGGCAAAACGGAACTGTCCAGAAGCTGTTATAGCCTGGAGAGCCACTGGTGGTGGTGGTGGCTGGCCTTTCTACAAGGCCGTTTTATATTAAGTCATTTTTCAACTTTAATTTTATAGCCTTTTGACTAAATTATCTCCTTTAAAAACGCTTAAAGAAAGTCTTTACTGTGTACATGGGCCAAGCATGGCCACGGCTGTGGGCTACTCCTGAAAACCTGGGCTCCCGCTAGAACATGGAAGGGAATTTGGGTGATTCAGGTGGGTATTTATGCCTAATTAAGTAAAAACTCGAGTAGGCTATCTTCATTCTCCACTTTTAGCTGGAGTTCAAGTGGAATGAGTGTCCTTGCATGAGTGTTTGAGGGCTGAGACTTCGAATCGTTTTTCTGCTGGTCAATAAAGTGAATACCCAGTAGGAGATGTGCTCATTCCACTTAGAAACACAGATGACACAATATGATCAGCAGGAAAAATTGCAGCTAGGCACTCTGCAGTAAGATATGATTGTGTAGTTTAAAAAACTTTAATATAAAAAAAAGCTGTAAAACAAAGAAATGAATACAACCCCACCAAAAAAAGCACAAAACCAATCGACTAAAATCATAGCTCTGATTGCCTTGAAATTAATGACCTTCTTCACCAGGAAAGAGGTGAAATGGAAAAACTGAACTCTGTACACTAACAATACACTGCTAGCCTGTTAATATATCCATCTATTGTAATGATTCTTCTAGCCTGCTTGTGCAGCCTTTGCATGGATTCATCACTCTGCAATGCTTCTTCTGAGCAATTGCTATTGTTAGTTATTTCTGGAAGCACAGTCTGACACTGGCGTATCAGATTAGCAGGACATCTCTACCTGATGAAAACCCCCCTCAGATCTCATTACCACCTTGTAATTCCATGACACTTTCCAACCTTTTTCTGGAAGGCCGTGTTCTCACTGGGTACTGTTATGCCATCATAACAGCCAGCTTTTCTGGGTTTGAAAAACATTGTGTGATTATATATTCACTTGTGTTAATACAAGCTTGGAGAGCTTATAAAGCCTACATTTTAGCAGTCACTGAGTGGTCCCTTCCATTGTGGCCATTTGCTTGCCATGCAATTTAAGCAATGGGGGGGAAAGGAAATTCATCAGGCATATATATAGCCTGTCCTCAAGGAGTCTTTCTATAAAACCGTTGTGTAATCACAAGTTAATAACACTCCTGTCACAAGATAATGAGACAGAAATATTTGTAATTCATTATTTTCGTTAGACGTAATAATTGGTGGTGCTGTTACGCATCATACGATCTTCTACTAGAAAGATAATGAATTAGCGGCTGCACCCTTCCTTGCTGTGAGCCGTTTTCTGTATGAACATACACACTTCAGGATGTCCAATTTTAGAGGATGGCAAAATCAGCTCTTTAACTTGATTGAGTCCTGATGCTGCAGGACTCGTAAAAGAAGACGTATCACTAGTATCAGGGCTAAACGCAATGGGCAGAATCAGCGCTTTGTCAGTCAGCTTGCTGGCATAGATGAGTACTTTCAGTCTTTGCTCAGAACTAAAATTGACTATTTCACATAATTTCTCTCAGAACTCCCTTTCTGGACTAATAGTAACAGGGGTCTTGAGCTACCTGATTTCAGGGCAGATTAGTTCAAATAGAGTCAAAGGAAACTTGGCAGGCCCAGGCAACCCAGTGAGCTTCTGAGACAAATGCATTGCCTGTTCCTGGTTCTCCTGGGACTCATTTCTTCCAATCAGCCAGCTACAATGCAGATGATGCAGCATCTTTATATGTTCGTTTCCACTTGCCCATTAAGTGTTCTACATGCAGCTGATTTTAGGAGGGTGCGCCTAATGTTTTCAGCATGTGTGCTGGCTGCCCCTTCATTTCCAGGCATGCAATTTTAAGTGTTAGTCTAGACCTGGAAAGAAAGGCTCTGCCCACCTCAAATAATTTCCTGACCTTCATTGTCACTGCTCCCACTAATAGCACAGCTTTGAAGCTTTTACAGTGGGGAAAGAGGGAGCTGTCAGACAAGCAGTTCTCTGACAGCCCCTCAGCTTCTATTCCTGGTTTCAGACCTGCGTGTCTGAACGACATGGTTTTTTCAAGGAAAGGACCCTTTTTGTAAGTTCCTTATTTTGCAGTTGTTGCTGTGTATGCTGTTTCTGACGCAGCTGACCTGGTAGATCGAGGCAGCCTGCGCATTTTAGCGAGGCCCATAGTAATCCGTGGTTGCTGTAAACGGTACCTGTGGATGTGCTTTGGCTAGGTCGAATCCTTTGGCAATTATGGAGGGAGTGAACATAAGCCTTAGCCTGGGGGAGAGAGGATGAGAAAGGAGTAGGGAGCTGTATAACCCTGAGTATCAGAAAAGGAGATTATTTTCTTATTCTTGTAAGTATTTCTATACTCTACAAAGCATAGTGACCCTGGTTGAATTGTTTGTACGCTTATCTAAAGCATCCCAGATGACTTATGAGTGAAAGCATATGTCTTTTTGTCTGCAGACTGACTGTGGTAAATGCTTATAAATTGACTCTTTATTTCTGCAAGCATTTCTAAATTGAGACTGGGGAAAGGTCAATACATGCAGCTTTGGTGTAAGGTAATGGTAGCTGTCTTCTGAGGTGCTGTAGCGAAAATCAGACTGCATCCTGCCCGTGGTGTAAGATGGGGAGGCATAGGTCCCATTCTGCCAGCAAGCTTTTATGGTAGATCTCTCGGTATTGAGCCTCCTACCTGAATTCCACGGCAACAGTAACACCATAAATACTCGCGTACAGACACCGAGAGGAAGCAGCACTTTGTAGTTCCCTGTGCAGTGTTCATTCAAAGCATGTCTGGAATTGCAGACAAGATTCTTTGTAACTCATTCTTCTAAATAATTATCTAATCAGTTATTTTGCAGTGCTGAACATCCATGATTGTCTTTTTTTAGCCACTTTCTTCCTATGGTTGTTTTCTCATCCTCAGGAAGTTCTACCTGCGTTTCGAAGATGCCAGACTAACTACTTTCTCATGGCACCTTGCACAATCAGGCCTTGCATTTATGGTAATAATATTGACAGCAATTGTAAGGATGTTTTTAAGCCTTTCCTGAGCTAGCTTCCTGCTGTGCAGCAGCTTTCAATCACAACCAGGACAGAGCTGAATTATTCAGACAGGATATCAGTTGCCTATTCAGGTCTGCCAAAGAGGCAGTGACTGGCATGAAATCACCTTAGCAGTGATTGTATTACCAGGAGTAAGTAGCTGAATAAGAAGTGCCTCTTCAAGCTGACTATCTTGTAACACCTTGTAGAGAAAGAAGCTTTCATGGGTTGATCCTGGAAGGCTGAAGTGCACAAGCCTGCTGCTTCTTCCTCCACTACCCCTGCATGGACTGATACTGGCATAGGGAAAGCTTGCTCCCCATGGGAGGTGATAGTTAAATTCACATTACGTGGTTCAGTGAATATCCTTTTAATCTCTAAGACAGCCAGACACAGCACTGAGCCTGCCTGGTGCTGCGGTAGGATGTGACTTTGGTCCAGGCTTAAAGGGAACAGACATAATCACATATAATGAATGATTATTTCTTTTCCTGGGTAAACTTTTCAATTTTGGATAATTTTCTGCCTTTACATTCTAACTTCTGATCTCACTGTTTCCTATGGACGATGCAAAACACTAATAATTCATTTTCCACTTTACCTGAAGTGGTTGTGGCCATGCATCTGCCTCTGGTGAGTGGTTTGTATATTTAATCAGCCAACATAAAATTGCTTTGAACACAGCTCACTTTTGCTGGCATGGAAGGTTACAGCAGCAGGTATAGACTAGGTGAATATTTTGTCTTAGCTGTTTTGGTTTTAATGAAGACAACAGAAGATCAAGTGCAAAGCGAGTGCGTAACAAGTGTGATGCAAGCTCAAAAAGTGCATGCATTAAAATCGTATTGCATAATGTGCATTAAAATCACCAGGTTCAATCCTATGAATTACCACAGTAATGAAGTAGTGTGTAGATCTGTCATTGGAAAGCGAATGTCACTGTTCTACAAATAGTAGAAACCATTTCAGCTCACAGAATAAATAGTTCTTTCTCATTACCTCTATATACTCACCTGTTCTGCTGAGCTTATAGATAACAGTGCATCCTGCATCCAGCATTTGTAATGTGGGTTATATATAGGCTATTTGGGTACTACAGCTTCCGCTACTTGCTCTGTTTGGAATGACTTGTTTTTCTCATTAAAAGAAAGCCAACGAAGTATTAATCTTTTTCTTTAATTATTATTGGAGAGATCGGGTATTTTACTTCTCCTGTCACATCAGACTACACTTCAATCTTTCACCTGGTTCTCTAGAGAAGCAAGGATCTTACTGTCGTGATGTCTACATGGGGAGGCATGTGTTTATCCCCTATGTCTAGCTGCAGTAATTTTTAACCTGTGGGTTGTTTTCAATTCAACTTGACGAAGTAGCAGAGATCACAAAGGTAATTCGGTTCCTCTAAGCTTTGCAAAATTAGGGATCCAAGAAGGTGAGGGAATAAGCAAGTTCTCTGCCTGAGGAAGGGGCTGCAGCATGATTGAGATCTGACTCAGCACTGGAGAGCCCCCATGGGAGGAAAACCCTGTTAGTGCCTTCCTTAGGGAAGTGCTTCTGCGGGACCTAGTAATCACTAGATAATGGGGCATCTTTATTTCCGCCATTCTGTTGATCTTAGACATCCTTCTCACAGCGCTCAGAAAAGAGTTGGAAGCTCAGGAATGCCTGGCAGATGTTCTCCTGCATCTGTCCTGTTAATGTCTATGTGCAGACAAACCTGACTTAAGCTTTTCCTTTCTGCCTGTATCCCCTTTCCCCCAGGACTGCTATGGCCTCAGGGAGTTTACCTGTTTGTGTCATTTAGGGTTCGATTTGCTTTGGGTTTTTTTTTCCCTCAAAACCAGTCATAGTATCAGAAACTACATAGAGGAGCTGCTTTCCATTGTGCTCGAAGCAAAGATCCTGTGTCCTGAGGTCTCTTTTTCCACCCTCAGCCCCGTTCTTTAGATTTTTCATCAATAAGGCACTGCGTGTGTATCTGTGCTGTGTAGAAAAAGCAAGGACATAAAATCTGTAGGTGGCAACATGAAGATGTGTGGGAAAAGGCAGTAAAGAAGGGTCACAGAATCACAGAACTGTTAGGCCTGGAAGAGGGACCTCGGTCCAAAGTTACTTGTGTTAAAGAGCTGAAATAGTGTGTGAAGATAAATAAGGGAAGCAAATTCACAGGGTAAATATTTTTCCTGGTTATTAATAAATGCAGAGGAAGGAGTTTCACAGTCAAATCCTTGTGAAAGCCATTTATTTGTTCATTGTCATGAGTGGCGTGTTATTTTGATAACATGAAATAAGCACCTCATCTTCCACTGCTACTCATGCATGCGCAATTGTTCCCATTTAATTCAGCAGGACTAATTACCTGAATTAGTGACATTAGGCTTTGCACACTGAGGCTCTGGCTTTCAGAACAACTTCTTTAAAGGAATTAGTCATGTCTAAGTACAACACAACTGTCAAATTGCATCCCCTGGCTTTGTCTGATGTTTTGGTTGTGAAGCCATACACAAGCCTGTCATTGTGGCAATAGATTTAAGGTAGTGGTTGTTCTAATTTTATGGCTCTGACGACCATTAAACAGTTCACAAAGGTTGGGCAGTTACCTCACCAGCTGGTAGTAGATGAGGTAAGACACGCTTCATTTTACCTTGTACCTCATTAGTGGACTCTGTCGTCCACACTCCAGGGATGCCTGTTGTCTTTCTGAGAATTAAGTCCTGAACTAACTCCCATTTTGGTTTAACTTACCATGCAGGCATGACAATTGTAGCTAATTCTCAAGCAGATCCAAAACCCCTGCCCTGGCAGCAACACCATCAGGTAGAGAGGTAGGGCTGAGAACAGCGGCTCTTCAGGAGCTGATGCCCAAGTGGCTTGAGCACGGCTGCCTGCAGAGTGGAAGTATCTCTGGAACCATCAAGGGGACAGGTGGAGGAAGCAGATCCCTTTACTTTCACTTTATATCCATTCAAAATAAAAGTCAATACACTCCTGCTTTTTGCTATAAATTGAAGTGTTTTGGTAACTCTGTTATGCCTGCACTGTTACTGATGCAAATAATATAAGGTTTAGGATCTAGAGCGTTCACCTATCCAAGGTCAAGCAACACAGGGAAGGGGGACGGAAGGGACAGGCTGTGACTATTCAGCTGGTGAGGTCTTTCAGTCTATACATCATCTGTCACCCATTATCTTTGAATGAACTGTTCATAATTAAGCAGTGTGACTGAAGATGTGAAATTCTACATGGCAAATACTGAACTTGCACCTCATTTATCTCTTTCAAGTGTTTAATGAATTTTCAGCTTAGCTAATGAATAATGGCAATTTCAGGCCCATTGTCTTATGCAGGCAAATTAATAATGACCTAAGGATAGCTTCATACCTAGGAGTATGGTAGAGATTGCCAAAATGCCAGAACATGCATTTCTTTTTAGAAGGTCCAACAGTGATAGAACAAGGGGGAATAGGTTTAAACTTAAACAGAGGAATTTCAGGTTAGATACAAGGAAGAAGTTCTTTGATGTGAGGGTGGTGAGGCACCGGAACACATTGCCCAAAGAAGAGGTGAATGCTCCATCCCTGGCAGTGTACAGGGCCAGGCTGGACGGAGCCTGGTAACATGGTCTAATGTGAGGCGTCCCTGCCCTTGGCAGGGGTTTGGAACTTGATGATCTTGAAGTCCTTTCCAACCCGAACTATTCTATGATTATCTTTGAATTTGTTCCAGTCACTATATGGTTCATATTCACAAAGAACTCTGAATACACAGAACCTGCTCTTGGGGGAGAGAAAGTGAACAAAAATTGCCTTCCTTCACTTACCCTGTCCTTAAGGTTACTGTGCATTTTGGTTTCCCAAGCAGGTCCTCTTTGTCCATGCAGAAATTTTGACCAAGGTTAAAAGCTTTTAGTTGCCAGCAGTGTATTAATAGCATACAAAAGAAATGTGGGTGCCCCATTGTTTATTCAAAGGTGTCCTGAAATAAGGCAAACTAATGGATAGGAATGGGAAAATTGCCAGACTCAAGAACTTGTCATAAAGAACATTTTAACATAATCACTTTTATTAGAAAAGGAGCAGTGAATAAGTGTGTCCACCAGCTCCTACTTTACACAAAGTAAGAAAAAATAGCTCACAGTGGTAGATGTGGCTTCAGTCGGTTTTCGCATTCAAGACCAAGTACAGAAGTTTAGATGCAGAAAACAAAGCATAGGTGTGATACAGATGTATACTATAATACCTGTCAGCTTGCCCCCAGTACTTGAAAGAAATGGAAATGCCCTTAAGTACAGAAGTATACTCTTCTTACTAGCCAGACCTGAAGCAAATGTGCTCTACTTCATTTACTCGCCTGAAGTGACTGATTTCCATTTCTTAATTGCCTCTCAAAAGTGCAGCTGAAATACTGAGAAATAAAAATGAGGTTTTTCAGTCACAGACGCGGAAATATACATTTAAAAACAATTGTTTAGTCGAAAAATGTTTTACCTGAAAACACGGGTTTTTAAACATAATCTGCTGAAAGTTAATGGTTGCCTTGTCTTCAGCTTCTTATTCAATTTACCGTGACTGACATCTCACTTCTACTTATGAATATAAAATATGCGGTATTGAGAGGATTAGCATGTTCATTTTGGTTTTAGACAGTGGGATGAGAGAAAGTCATCTTACCAAATGCATAATAGCAATAACAGCAAATACATAACACGCCATTCCTAACCTGGTCAGATACAAGACTTGTAGGATTTAATAGCTCATCCTTGTCTGTTGCTGGAGGTGAGTCCCAGACTGCTGTGGCATATCCATGTAAGATCTAATGTTATCACTGAAAAAAAGATGGAATAAATTGCTTTTAGAAAAACTTTGCAAATTTAAGGATCCTGTCAGCAGCTCTAACCTTCAGATTTGCATGCTTTTATAGATGTTTTCTCCTGAAAGTACAGCCCCTGAACCAGATTCCTGTACATGCCGTGTAGGTTTGCTTGGCCATCTCAGAAATGTCACGAATCATGAACCATTAGGTTGAAAACAATTATTTTACTTTATCTATAATGTTTTTTGTAACCTCAAGCACTGGAACTGGATGATCTTGAGGTCCTTTCCAACCCTAACTATTCTATGATTCTATGTCTTTTCTGCTGTACAACTTCATAAAGGTGTTACTCTGAACCTTCGTTTCTGTTGCAGTAGCATTGGGTAAGATATTTCAGTCTGAGAGTTAACCAGCCTGGCTCTGAAGTCATAAACATGCTTCAGTGGCAGTGCCTATAACTGTGTTCCTGTAATCTGGCTTTAGTCCTGTCATACACCAATCATAGGCATTATCATTCTGGAGGGAGAACTCATCTTGCAGCATGCCTAACAGTGCTCAGGCTCACAGCCTTCAGACGTATGTATTGAACAACTAATAATTAGACAGGCATTTTCTAGCTGAATAGTTTTTCTGATGGTAAAGATAGGGTAGGATTTGTCTGGAAAACCGGATAAAGAGTCTTCAGGTAACTTCACATTTGTCATAAGGTGGAAGTAACTGCTGCTAGTCAAGAAAGTTGCTGCCCATATCAGTATTAGAAATGATGCTTTCCTCGAGTCACACAAAGACACCAGCTGAAGACTTGGCAAGAGGGCAGGGAAATCACGACTTTTAGCTATTCTCTTCCACTTTGCTTCTGCTCAGTCAGTGAAGCTGGCATCACCATTCAGGTGGAACAGTCCCAGAAAGCTCAATCTGAGACTCTCCAAATTCTTATCTCATAAAAAAAGTGCTTTTCAAAAGCCACATTTCAAAATGAAACTCGTTTTCAAAAGGAAAGCTAATTTTAAGTCAATAAAATTCAAAGCACATTATAAGAAGAAGCCTACCCATCTTCCTATTGGTCGTTACAATTATGCTGATCAGATTGCTGTGTCTTAGTAGCTATTTTAAGTGCAGAAACTTAAAGTTGTACAAGTTTAGTTCTACCCACTCCTGTCCATTTCAAAGGACTGCAGTGTCTTGGTATGAGGAGGGTTTTGCAGGAATAATGTGTGTATTCTGTGCTTGTCAAACTGAATCAGTTAGTGGTTGTTCCCTAAATTTGACAACAATATGTCCCAGAAATGTGTACATTTTTGCACAGTCTTAAATTGTCATAGAGAAATTGAGACTTCATTTCATGCGCTTGTGTGCTCATCTATAAATGCGGGTTTCTCCAACTGCTGTGCCTCATTCTCTGTTTTGTTCTGAGGTCTTATTCTACACCGAATACAGTATTGTTACTGAAATAGATGAGGGGTTTAGCTTTCATTTTTCTCCTCAGGAATTGCTTTGTGTCTGCTTTTAAACTCAGCTATGTAGGATATATAACTGTAGTTTAACTTCTGTGGAGTTTTTAAAAGGATATATATTCTTTAAGCTTTTAATGAATTCTTCCATAGCAAACTTAAAAAAGAACTTGCCACATTTCAAATAACTATAAAATTTGGACAGGAAAAATAAATCTTTGTTTTTTCAAGGCATCTCTTACAATCAGGTTTGCTCATGTGTTGGGTTATGCCACTAGGACCCTATTGTCCCAAAGCACTGTTATACTGGTCATTTTACTTACTTAGGTAAACGAACGCGTCCTGAGTTTATGAAATGCTCTGTTGAGAAATGCCATCGTACTTAGCAGTTGAAGGATCAAAGGCAAAAGGAACCAAGCCCATGTAGTATTGTGCTGTGTCCCTTAAAGCTCTCCATGATTTACTAACCTGAAGTAGATCAAAATAGAAAAGAATATTATGAGCTTTGATACTGAA
Source organism: Lathamus discolor (assembly GCF_037157495.1). Lineage (NCBI taxonomy): Eukaryota > Metazoa > Chordata > Aves > Psittaciformes > Psittacidae > Lathamus > Lathamus discolor. The sequence goes on along the minus strand of NC_088887.1, from coordinate 2,218,622 downwards.
AAATACAGTTGGTGACAGCAGTCTTGCCTGCTTTGATAAATCAAATTCTTTCCCTTTACCCAAAGGGTTACTGTGCAGTGTTAATCCCAGACCTGTAATTGTGTGGGTTTGGGGGTCTTTTACCCCAATAGGTGCTGCAAGATGAAAGCAAGTACCTGTTCAGCTACAGTATATCCCCATGCATCCTGACTGCTGCTTGGGTCCCAGTAGTTCTGAGAAAAGAGTATCTGTCGTTTAAGTCGTATAAACTGATTTGCTGATTCTTCTGTCAGAAAAGGTGCTCCAAGGACACCTGAAAAGGAAGCTGAGAAATATGTGTGATATCAGGAAAATGTTTTAGAATGTCTGCTTCAAAAAACACACCCAGAGAGCAGGACCTGTCGTTTATTTATAACCAGGATGTTTCTGCATTAGATCTTCAGCATACTTTTTTCTTAAGCCCGAAGTTAATAAAGCCAGCTGCTATAAATCACTGTTTTGCTGTTGAATCCGAAGTAAATAAAGTTACAAGCAAATTAAGGAACTAATTTATTTTTAATACAAGATATTGTGATTCTAAAGAAACTTAGACTGGCTTTCACTAGTCTCAAGTGTGCTGAGAAGCCTAAAGATTGGGGGTTTTTAAACCTTAAACCTACCCATAAATTTAACTCTGCTTTCTAAAGCCCCTAGTTTAGATGTAGTAATTATTCTCATTAGTGGCAGAAGAGAAACTGCATGTGTAGAAATTACTCTGAGTAAAAGCCATTGTGCTTCTAATCTTGCTATTGCACTGCTTTAGGCAGCTTTCGAGTTCACCCCAGATGCAGAAGTACTTCTTGTAGATGATCTTGAAATAATCATTCTGCTCAAGAAAAATGGCTGAATTCCTCATTAACTTCGTATGAAAGGTTCTGCTACAGGAAAAGTCTGTTCTTTTAATGAGCCACTGATTAAGTTGAAACTTGGATGCATAAGCCAAGCTGAGACCAGTGTCCATAAACAGCTGTGCTCCAATTTAATGAAGTGGGTTTAAATGGACAGCTGAGTGTGACCTGCAAACACTTGATACAGATGGGCCAAGAACTTGAACCCTTATCTATTGTATCTCATAATAGCAGCCCAGCAGGGCAAGCTATTGCCTCACTGCCAGCTCTCCAATGCCCTTATTCCTGAATCTCAAGGGGGAAAACTCTAACTCAGAATGTCAAATGTTTGCTTTCGTGTACAATGCTCAGTTGAATCCAGTTCACTCGCTGTTATTGCTGGCTTTCCTGATCATCCACAATATGGTTGCTCTTTAGCTTTTAAATAGACAAAAATGCACACGAATGCATGTAGGCAGCAGATACGCGAGTGAGAGTACTTGCTGCTCCTTTTCACTTTGTTTCTTTTCAAAGCCAAAAAATGCTTGAAAAGAAAGTGAGAAAATGCTTGATTGTAGAGTAATGGACAAAATAAATCAGTGAATGTGGTTGTCATCGTCAGTCTTAAAAAAGACATGAAAATGTGCATTAGAAAATTCACTTAGCAAGCAGCGACACTCCTAGTAGTTCCTTCCTGCTTCAGCTTCTTCACATTCCAAATTACTATTATCAGAAACCGGAGGCAAAAATTTAGGGGTAGGGAGTTTTCAAGGAACACCATCTTTAAAAATGCTAACAGCTCCATGTTAAGAACTGAGCTCAGACATTTGGTGTGAAGACTCTTGTTGTGTGAGCTGCTCTCTCCCTTAGGGAGCTGAGAAACAGCTATTTCTGTACTTCAGAAAATAAGTAAGATTTTGGCCTGGGGAAGGAAAAAAAAATGTATATCTTGCATTTGTCTATTAAGCTGCTGCCCTTCTGTTTGAGAGCTGCGCGGGATAAAAGTAATCTCATGCCAAACTTCATTATTTCTTTGGCAATTTATTATTATTCAGTAGAAAAATCTATGAGCTGTTAGCTTCTTCTCAGTGAATGTGGAGAGGGCTTTTGGGGTATTAAATATTATGTAAGCTCATGATTACATTTCTGGACTGAGATATCTGAACTGGGACCAGAAATTGGCTCAGTAAGAGGCTTTACTTTTGTTTAAATGTATATAGAGTTACTAAGGGCCATTAAACATTAAATTTTATCACCAGTATGTGCTCTGGCTTTCCAGCTTCATGGTGAGCTAGAAAATAACATTAAATGGCTCTGCTTTTTGTGTTTCCTCTTCCTGCTGCCAGCATCTTCAAAAACAGAGCTTGTTCTGGTGGGACAGTGAGGTGTTGTCTTGGCTACTGAGATGCAGGGTGTTGTGTCTTGAATGTATTAACTTTCCATTTTTAACATCCAGTCTGCTCTGACTGCACTTGTGCAAATGGCATCCAATGGCAAATGCCATCCTTAACCATAATGAATATTCGCTTTGACTAAAGAGGACTTGCATGCTCCAAGGGAGGTGGGGGTGTCAGGTCTGCTCTTTGCTGCTTCTGTCGTTGACACCCAGTTCTTGTTCTTTTCTGGCTGCTATCACAAATGCTTCCTCCTCTCACCTTTAGCACCAAGGAGCCATCTCTGCTTGTCCCTAGCTGCTGGGGTGCTCCAAAGATGCATAAATATCATTTAAAAAAAAAATCAGGTAAGAGCCTTTATATTCAAGCTAGTCCTTCAGGCTTAGCTCACTCTGTCTTTGTCTTACTGTAATGATCATTGTACGTCTCTGAATAGGGCCAACTTCATTCACCTCCAGAAGAACTCTGGTGAGACCATTTCTAGTGAAACCAAAAATAGCTCTGTTGGTCCTCAACTGGGACTAAATAGGAAGCAGGGTTGTGAACTCGCTTGTGCTCTGGCAGAGTTCAGAGGAAGTCAGGTCTTAAAGCTAATGTATGGAATCATAGAATGTTTTGTGTTGAAAGGGACCTTAAAGATCATCCAGTTCCAACCCCCCTGCCATGGGAAGGGAGATCTTCCACAAGACCAGGTTGCTCAAAGCCCCATCCAACCTGGCCTTGAACACTGCCAGGGATGGGGCAGCCACAGCTTCCCTGGACAACCTGTTCCAGTGTCTCACCACCCTCGTAGTGAGGCATTTTTGCCTAATAGCTCATCTAAATCTGCCCTCTTTCAGCTTAAATCCATTCTCCCTTTTCCTTTCACTACGTACCTTTGTAAAAAGTTCCTTTCCAGCTTTCCTGTAGGTCCCATTTAGTTACTGGAAGGCTTCTATAAGGCCTCCCCTGAGCCTTCTCTTCTCCAGGCTGAACAAGCCCAAGTCTCTCAGCCTGTCTTCATAGAAGAGGTGCTCCAGCCCCTGATCATCTTCATGGCCCTCCTTTGGACTCACCAGACTTGGGGAGCATCAGAGCTAATCTCTCTATCTGAGTAGCCCCTCTGAGTGCATAGTCTTCAGCAAACAACCTACATCTTGCTTCAATTAAAGTTTATCAGAGCAGGTGTAACTTTTTTCCTGCCTTTTGAACCGCTTGGGAAAAGACTGTGGAAGAGTTTGTTGTGCAGATAGGTGCCTCAGACTGTGCCTGAAGGACTGCAGCTCTCTGTCTTGCAGAAGAGTAGCACAAAAACCAGGAGAAAGAAAGGAGTTTCAAGCGCCTGGGTGTGAGACTAGAGCGAGTTAGTGGCAGGTGGGTAATGGTAATGAAACGGCTCACAGTGAATAAAGAGCTGAAAATAGAGCTGAAGCAAAGTTAACTCACTGAGAAGAGCAGTCAGACATCTTGTACAATAATGTCTTTACTCAATTCTGTTTTCTCTCTTTTATCTGAGAAAAATATGCTATTTGAAAAACACATTTAGGGATTAATGGCCCAAAGGAAAAATAGGATGAATGTGTGAAGGGGTGGAACTATTGCAGGGGCTGTACCAGCTGTTACCCGTTTGTGTTTCTTCTCATCATCTCCTGAAGATTCACTCAGTGTTCTTGTATGAGAAACAAATTATAGGGAAAAGTCACTGTTTATAGCAAACAGATGCTTAGTTTGTGTAATCATTGCCTTCAGCAGGTAGTTTTGTCTATCCTGTGCACCTAAATAGATTTTCCATGGGGAAGACTATTAGTAATCATTACTGTTATGATGCCTTCTGAGTATCTCATTTTAGATTAGTGTGAACTGGTATAAGACTAAGCTTGAGAGAGTCTCAAGAGGGGAGTATGGTGACAGAACCTTGTCATCTTTGTCAGAATAGCGAATGTGTATAATCCCAGCAATGACTACTAAAAAAGAACCAGCAACCTCATTATGAAAAAGACCCATCAAATAGCTTGGAATGTCAAGGTAATAATATCAGCCTGCATAGATCTTGAACTGTTTGCATTGAAATCTCTTCATACGTACTCAGATGGAAGCGTAACCCTATCACAAGGTGATAGGTTTCAAGAACACAAGATGGTTGCAACCATAAAATCTTCCCAGGAAAACATCTTTTCCTATCACCTGAATGATCCACTTCGTAGCACAGTCAAAAAGGTGAGAATGGGATTAAATTTTGACACCTTTGCCTGCTTAGGCACCCGTTTCATTGATATGCTTTTTCTCTTTTAAAAGCTAAGCAGTATAAGCCATTTTGTGCTTAGCAGTCTTTGGGGAGAGTAGGCAAGCCACCATTTGCATGTCTAATAGTTGAGTTAAATGATAAGAACACAAGACTTCAAACTTGCTATGGTACAGGATATGCTTCCCCCCACCCCTTCCCCAGGGAGCTTGTTTTATCTAGATCAGGAGTATTACATAAGTGGTAAGGAGCAATCCCAAGGCCTGGGACCAAAGTTTACCCCTGGTGTGTATCTATCACAGGGAAAAGTGGTTTAGCTCTGATTTGCTGTGATATTTACAAATAAATCGACAATTACTTAGCAGCACTTCAGCCATTCTGTGCGCATTGCCATGTAAACTGGACCTATTTTTTTCTCTCCCTAGTTTCTGAAGACTATTGCAAGTTTCTGACAAATTGAAAACCAATTGTTAGAGTTATTCATTTCAATGGAATTTAAATGTCAAAAGTTGGCAATTGCTCTGACTCCTTTCCTTTTAGTTTAGTAACTCTTATTATCAGCTTTGCTGATTGACTGGTCGAAATGTCAGCTCACAGGGATAAGGATGCCAGTCTTATCAGCACTTTAGGACGCAGCTTGGACAGAGGCTAAACTTGGACAGAGCTAAACTTCAACCTTGGACACTTTAACCTTGCTGAGGTGGCTGGTGCTGACGTGTTGGGAACTTTGAAAAAGTAAATCAAACGCTGCAGCTCAGATGCGCTTCTTAAGGTTAGAAATGAGCCGTAATGGACACCCCCACAACACCCCCATGCATCCACGCTGCACAATACTTCATCTGTCTAACATTCCAAGTCCAGAAAGGATTCACAAAGTTAGACCCAAGGGCTCAGTCTAAGGATTCAGAATAGCACAGCGCAGCAGTGCAAGCACTGAAAGAATAGTGTGGAAGCATCTGGTTTTCACCAGAGTATTTCCCTATGTTACGTGGCACTCCATGGAAATCAGGATGCGGTTATCTGGCAGTACTTTGCATACATAGGTGGATCGCAGCAGGTATAGGCTTTTGGATTCTGCAGGCCACCTTTGGGCCACATGTCACCTTTTTTTCAGTTGAAAAGTACAATTACATTGAAGTCAAACACCTCCATATTGTTTTTTCAAATGGTGAAAAGAACTGTGCCTATGCACACTGGCTGTGTATTCTAAAGTGTTTGGATGGTAACAGGCCTTAAATCAGTTAGATTTGCTAATATCTGTTGACGGCAAAATTCTGCATCACTGATTGTTAAGTTCTTCAACATTGCTCCTATCACCCAGCCTCTGAAGGTTTGGTCTCATCTGTTTAAAGCCTGAAGTACAGTAGTCTCTATTCTTTGACAGTTCCTAATTGTACAGCACAGAACATAAGAGCTCTCTGGTTCAAGAGATGAGAGCTCAGTCATTAGCAATTATTAGAGCTTACAGCATCAGCCTTGTTCCCCCATCAGCAAAAGCAGACAATTTACAGACACTAAATGCAGAATTAGGCATTGAATGCCTTGCTGATGTATGCCAGGGGTCAGGAAAGTTGTCAGCTATGGGTAAATGGCAAGGCGATCGCCAGAAATCCTGGATAATCCTAGAGAAGGAACTACTTTCCCTGCAACAAAATATTGGAAAAGGCATTGGTCCATTGGTCTTTCTCAGTGGGTCCTGGCAAGATTTCCTTTCTAAATCCAAATGTGGCCATAAGTTTAACCTTGCATGAATGGGCAAGACACCCCATTAGTCACCTAAGAGACTTCAGTAATGATCCCAGTGCCAGGACACCATGCTCTTGTACCCCATCCCTTGCTGCTGCACTCTGCAGAGGCTGAAGGAAAGATCTAGCAAGCAGTCCGGAAAGCCCATTCCCAGGAAAGTTAAGAAGTTTATTATAGGGAATGATTTACAGCAGCTGAGTTGAGGTTATGGTGAAGAATCAGGCTCTCACTAACGAATCATATGGCCTCTATTTTAATTCACCACCACCTTGATCATTGCTGAAAGGATTCACAATTAATGAAGAACTGAGCTGTTTGTGATCACTTGAACTTTTAAGACTCATTAAAAACCAGTAATAAATAGTTCTTCCTGCCCTTTGAAAACAGGAGCCTGGGAAAGAGGGCAAACAAGGCTGCTAGGAAAGAGAGAAATAAGGTAGAGAGATAAGGGAGACAAAACTCAAAGTTTAAGTCTTCCAAAAAGAGGGGCAGCAGCTGTTGTGATCCCGTCTTGGCATCAGGTGACATGGCTTGTGTCATGATGGTCTACAATGGGAAGGAGGTGAGGTTCAGGAAGACAGAAAAGTGCCTAGGAATAGTCCAAGCTCAGGTGCACAGCAGATTAGGCAGTGCAAATGAGGGGAAAGGAAGGTTTCTAGGTGAGCTCTAACTTGCAGAAGAGAGAAAGGCCTTTTCCATCTCCTTCCCTCACTGCAAAGCGTTACTGCAGCCAAAACTTAGGATCATATGACAAGGAAGAGAATTTAGCCCCTTAGAGAGAGTACACCTGACTGTGGTCCCAGTTCACAAAACAACTTACTTATGATTAAGCATAGGTTAAGTCTGTCTACCTCATTTTGTCTTAGCTCTGCTCATGGTGTATTTACTACATGTGTGTTGGACTGCTCAGGTATAAGAAACGCTTCTAATGCACACAGATGGCTGGAGCATCTTTTCATGATGCAGGCAGCCACCTGAGAAGTCAACAGGAGTTTCCTGCCTACCTGGTTTGTTATAATTTAGCGAGGAACAAATTTATCTCACAACACGTGCGTCACTGATCGCTGACTGTATCAGTTTGTGCTGCTTCGGGAAGAGCTTGCTTTCAGCCTCGCTGATGCTGCAGCCCCATCCCATTCATTTACACTCTGGTCCAGTTTTTACAGGGTGAATCTAGAGTTTAGGTGCCCTGGTTACAGGGTGTTGTGAAGGTTCACTGATCAGACAGAGTGAGAGCTTTAAAGGAATCTGTCTCCTTAAGCAATTCAAATCAGATGTCCTGAAAACCACTTATGAAATAGATCATTTAGATCCTTATAAATGCATGTGAAACTGTTTCTTGCTACAATAAATGTTGAGATCAGAGTGGCGTTCAGGGAAGATTCCAGAAAAACAGCATTGAACTCTTTCTACAATTTAAACAGTTCAGCAAGTCATTCTGTAAGAAGAATCCCTTTCAGACAGAAATGCATCCTCGCTCCCCATACCTGAGAGTTTGAGCAGGAACAGTTCAAAAGTAGTCAGAAGGGGCAGAATCAAGACTGTGTTTCACAGAACTTGCTGTGCAGTCTTGTGCTCGCCCACTCTCCCGTATGTCCCTGCTGCAGTGATTTCCAGTTAATTCTCTTCCATCAGTGCTGTTGCGGTGGTTACAGAGGCTTTTTTGCCCGCTGACTATTTAACAAGCCAGGAGGGAACGACATGAGACAGGGTGCCAGGCACTTACCTGTAAGCAGCAGAGCAGACACCAAAATTTGAGACATTTTCAGAGACATGGCAAATTACCCAGCAAGTCTCTCCTTTGTAAAACAGAGGCAGTCGTAGGGTTTTATACTTCGTTATCTTTAGGTCTATAAATCATTTACCAGATACTTGTAAATCGTTGGTGCAGGCAGAGGGCAGGGTACAGCGCTCCGTTCAGATTCGTCCTATATGCCTCTGTTTGTACACTTTGGACTCTGCAAGGTGAGCCTCAGATGAGCCATAATGCCGTATTATTGTGTGGATGGATTAACTTCTCCATAAACTTTATAGCACTGAATAGCACAGTGGGCTTGTTCTGTGCACGCTGAACAGGCAAGTGTCTGTGAGTCAGTCTCCTGCATTTCCGAGGATTGTTTTCCCCTCGTTGTGCTAATGGGCATGAGCGGTTTATGGTCTGACGTGAGTATGAGTGATGGGAAATGGTGTTTGAATCACCTGCTCTGAGAGCTGTGCCTAAGTATGTGGTATGTTTTAGCTGTATAATGCTTGGACTGACCAAAATAAAGCTATGACAAAACTGAGCAAGTAAGCACTAGGGCACAGAGGTCAGGGGGTGTTGGGTTCCTGCCCTGAACTAGGCACTGGTCTCAGGGTCTCTCATTGGTGTCTGGACATTGTAGCGTGGGACATCGCCAGTTTATGCTGTCTTACCTTTGCCATCTCTCCAGTTAGATGCTGTCTCTTCATACACAACTCACTGTCAGGAATGGTTGTCTTGCTGCAGACCAGTTTATCTTCATAAGCTCACCCACACCGATGAAAATGGGTCGTGGAAAAGCTAAGCTCTATTGGCGAGTTCATTGAGGTGAGCTGATCTGCAATTCACCAGCACAGGCGCACATGTACTCAACAGTCCTGACGTCATGGAATTAGACCTTGCTGACGTTACGGGTCAGGGACCAGATTCCATGCTGACAGGCAGTAGTACTTCATTCTTGCATTCGCAGTGCGAACCATCCACAGTGGCTGGAGCAAAGGTCTGTTGGGAGGTAAAAGAGCATTTAGCTAGGCAGTTACAGAGCCTCACAGCTTTTGTCGATGCACATTGTGGGCAGGAGGGGAGAATATTGAACAGCAGGTCTGAGAGTGGAATCCTTAACCTCGCAGTAGGTTGTTTCACAGCTTCAGTATTGTTTTAGTGTTGTTCTAAAATAAATAAGTAATCAAGCCCACCTAGCAAATTGTGGATGGAGGCAGGTGCTCTGCTCTCTGGTGCCACGTTAACAAAGAATATTATTTACCCAAACTTATGATCAGCTTTCCCCATCTCTGAGCTACTAAACTAGATGTTAGATGTCAGCATTTTTTGTGCATTAGCGTAAAAGGTGTAAGGTCTGGGGTGTTTGCCAATGGCTGACATAGGTGGCTGTGGTAGACAAGCTCTCAAGAACTACAGGTACCCAGAAATAAGTTCCAGGAAAGCATGCAAGTTATCCTTCTCTCTCTCTAAATTTTCTGGGCATTCATAGAATCATAGAATCATAGAACCATAGAACAGTTAGGGTTGGAAAGGACCTCAAGATCATCCAGTTCCAACCCCCCTGCTATGGGCAGGGACACCTCACACTAAACCTTCCCACACAAGGCTTCTTCCAACCTGGCCTTGAACACTGCCAGGGATGGAGCACTCACAACCTCCCTGGGCAACCCATTCCAGTGCCTCACCACCCTAACAGGAAAGAATTTCCTCCTTAGATCCAATCTAACTTCCCCTGTTTCAGTTTTAACCCGTTACCCCTTGTCCTGTCACTACAGTCCCTAATGAAGAGTCCCTCCCCAGCATCCCTATAGGCCCCCTTCAGGTACTGGAAGGCTGCTATGAGGTCCCCACGCAGCCTTCTCTTCTCCAGGCTGAACAGCCCCAACTTCCTCAGCCTGTCTTCATACGGGAGGTGCTCCAGTCCCCTGATCATCCTCGTGGCCTCCTCTGGACTTGTTCCAACAGTTCCATGTCCTTTTTATGTTGAGGACACCAGAACTGCACACAATGCTCCAGGTGAGGTCTCACAAGAGCAGAGCAGAGGAGCAGGATCACCTCCTTCGACCTGCTGGTCACGCTGCTTTTGATGCAGCCCAGGATACGGTTGGCTTTCTGGGCTGCGAGCGCACACTGACGGCTCATTCCTCTCCAGCCTCTGCTGTGATTCTCTCTGACACGGACCTGCCTTTCTATTGCAGCTTCCATAGCAGAGGTTTTTCCTCCCGGTTCCTAGTATAATGCATGGAAAAACATGTTAGGTGTCATTTTATATTTATTGCAGTTACCTCTTCTTCAGTGTGCAGTCTGCTTGTAGAGAAAAGTGCTGGTGATTTGGCCTAGGCCAAAAGAGTTTATAGCAGCCAGTAAGAATGCACTGCTACCTGGAAGGAGATCACAGGGAGTCATGCTGGACTGGCAACAGAAACCCAAGACCTAGGCTCTGAGTTCAGAAGGATGCAAGGGTTGCTCTGCTGTAGAGTGGGATAGTGATCAGCTGGATTAGGCAATGACACAAGATCTGGAAAACAACTAAACTGCAGACAGCATGTCCTTTGGATGTAGAGATCCATAATACCTGAAGACTTGTACTGCTTTTCTTTGTTTCATCTCCTTTCTTGCCACCCTCCCTTCCCTGTCTGATTTTGGTCTTGCTCCTGGCCCCTGCTCTTCCTTGTCTCTCCTGCCCTACTCTGCCCTCTTCTCATGAGATTTGTCTTCCTTCTTGTTGCATGCTCTGCAATTTAACATGAAACAATGCCATGCCCATCCAACCCAGCTTCTTTAGACTGGACAATTTATAAGTCTCTTAAAAGGAGAGTGGCTTCCCAGTGTGCTTTTCCTTTCCTCTTCTCATGTGTCCTGCTTCTCATACCCACATGGGTGTATAGCTGTCACCTTGCCTCCTACCCCAGTGCTGCTATTGCCCAGTCTCACCTCTGCTCAGAACAGCCCGTGTTCTTCCTGAAGCCCTGTGATGTATATTTAGTCCGGGGCTTGCAAATGTCCAATTGGCTCACATACAAAGTCTTTTAGGAGACAGATGTGTTCTTAGCTGTTCTTTGAGGGCACTATATAGGCAATCTGGATATCACTAAAAACTCATGAAAAGCATGAATGTGTTCGCTGAATGTAGAATTTTAGCTGTTAATCACTAACAGTTATGCAGGCTGCAATTTTTGGATGATTTATAACTTGGCCCAATGGCTCAAATTTTCATATGGAGGAATGAATCATCGTATCATTTTCATATGATGCCCTCCCTCTCTTGTCAAATTTCTATTCCCTACTTTAAAGCGCAGAAAACTTGTTCAAAGGAGTTGTCATCAGAATACTCAGTGCAAGTTAAACTCCCCCCTCCGCACATCCTTGTCTCATTTGCAGAAATAGCTGAGATATTGGCTGAAATGCTTCCAACAAATTTCAGCCTGAGGCAGACACCTGATATATTTATTATTTTTTATAAATACTTTAAAAAATCAGACCAAAATATAAAAGTTTGACTGCGTTACAAACAAGGGAGAGTAGAATCATATGAAGGGACCTGTCGAACAGTCTTCAGTGGTACCAGGCTTTCAATAAGGTGTAAGGTAGGCTTCAAGCAGCGAAGTCTGTGTTTAGGGAAAAATCAGAGCATTCTCTCTTTTACATTTCCCAATCTTAGACAGTAAATCACCATTTGGGGGAAAATCAATGTTCTTCCCCTAATTGCATCATTTTTATTCTTATTTTCTTTCAGGAAAAAGAGTAAAAACCCCAAACTGTAGCTGATTATAGCTGAAAGTTTTAGGAAGAAGAGGAAAAAGAAGAGGTTGGGCTACCTTAAAAACATTCTAGGGAAGATGATGATGACTTCTGTGCAATGAGGGCTTTGTCTACTCACATATTTTTCAATGCATTTTTCACTAGTAAAGTAATAAGATAGCTAATTTGTAATACATATGAGAGACAGGGGAGCTGAATATCCTTAAGATCGCTCATTGCTTCAAGTTCATTGAAGTCAGCTAACATAAAGTTATTGGGAAGGAGCAAACAGGTAGGAAATCATACACATAGTCTGGGTTAGGGAACAAAAAGTAAGATAAAGTTGAACATTTTGAGCTGGAAGATCCACTTTTTTTTCTTCCTTGGGACCTGCTTCACACTTACACATGTGTCTCCCAGCAGGACTCTTTAATTCATTTGATCCAATTTTGCCATCGAAGTATAATGTTAATCTTTCAGACTTTGTAAACTGTTATGTAACTGTTGAAAAATGTCACCTTTTTCTGGTGTATTTAATACCCAATTCCTCATTTGTTTCAGCTTGCCTAACATTTACCAGTTCTGTTTGTTCATCTCCAAGACATCTTTGACTTAAGTGGATGTGCCTACACCAGTGTTGAACTTTATTCTTTAAGTATCTGAAAATGCCTCTTTTGCTGTGGTATCTTTTTGGAGTAGAGATGAGACAAGTGTAAGGTAATATTTAAAGGAACATAAAACGTGCAGGATATAAAAAACCTCTCTCAAAACAAAGAAAGCAGGCATAAAATGTTGTATCTGGAGAATAATCTACTCTAAGGACTCAAACCAGGATGTGTATAAGCAGCATAAAGAGCCCACAGGTTGCCTTTACCTCAACTTGTTTGGTGTTCTCTGAATTTAGTCTAGTTAGACTGAGCAAGGAGATAGTGCAAAGGCAGACTTGAGGCACCGAAGTGAAGCAGACCTCTTCCAGACCTCTTCCAGCAGCTATACCTTAGGAATATAGCGTTAAGACCTGTCTTACTGGGTTAAACTGGAAGCCTGGCATCACTTGCCTGACTGTGGCCAGCAGCAGAGGTATGCCAGCATACCTTCTGTACAGCGCTCACATTGTGGCTAAGGACTCGAAGTCAGAGGCAGCAGCTTAGTGTTTAATGTTTCTTGGTGGATTCTCAATACCTTAGATTTGTAACCAGTTTTAAGCCATACCTGAACCAGGTGCTGTGCGGAACCCTGCACCTGACAGTTGTTTTGGCAAAATCTCTTCCATTACTTTTGTCTTACAGGGAGAACCTGGCTACATAACTCTGCATGCTGTTTCTTGCCGGGTGAGAAGGCTAAACCTGGGACTGTTTGCAGTGTGATTCTCGCTGCAGTTCAATTGAAAAGACAATCCTTGGCAGGAGTTTGGGGAAAGTCCTGGGGTTTTGTTTCAGAGGGTTTGGTCACTCATTCCAGCTGCTGTATTCTACGTTCTGCTTCCATATAGTGCAAGTCTTGGAAGACACTTGCCATCAGCCTGGCACGGGGGTATGTATCCACGCATGTCCTAAGGGACCTCTAGTTGCAGACACCACAAGCAGTGCAGGGGACGATGCCTCTCTGAAGTCACCAAGGCCCTAAGAAAGTTAAGTGAATTATGTGGGCTAACCTGCCTTTACAAACTTTTCCTCCTTATAGGAATTCATTATTCATTATTCCCTACTTTTCCAAGGTAAAGGCAATATGGATAAACCTGTGTGCAGTGGAATTGAGCTAAGACCTACAGAGAGGTCTAATGTGACCAAGTCAGCTGGTCCTTTATTAGTCACTATTTCAAATGCCTTGCATGTTTTGAAGTAAGCCAATTGGCATACAGCAAGGTATTTAGCATAGCAGGATTGTGCATTTACACCTTCTGGCTTGGAGATGTACTTTGGTTCATTTCCTTATTACAACCAGCTACAGCTCTTGGTAAGCCCGTGTTTGCCTGTGCCAAACAGCAACCACCAGTGATATCCTGTTCCTCTCAGGCTTGAGCACTTTATTCCTGTCACCTTTATGCCAAACAAGGGCATGAGTAGCTCTGTCTCCATGGGGGGCAGGAGGTATGACTGCTTTAATTTGCCTTCCTAGTCCAGAACTGCTCTGTGTAAAGCTCTCACCTTTCAGTGACGTACACCTTAGCTTGCCAATTCCAGGAGCAGGTGCTGGAAGTGGCCCTCAGCTCACCCCTGAATACCCCCAGGCTGCTATCTGCAGCAGGGGCTGCTTCAGGGAAGCTCCCACAGATGAAGAGGAACAGCTGGGATCAAGGACAGGAGCCATCTGTTTAAGCCTCTCAGTCTGTGAGTGACTTGGAGCCAGGGTCAGAGAGCATCCACCTCCCTTTGGTGCTCAGAGCGCCTAGCCATGTACAGTAGGAGTTCAGTTGCTCTTTGGGTGCAGTGGGAGGACCCGGGCTGGGATGATGCCAGAGTGAGCATCTGTGCGCTGGTATTTGGGCAGCATGGCCATGTCTCAGAGACACCACATTGATTTGCTCTTCCTCTGGATTTCTGGCATGTAGATAGTACTCAGCAGGCTTGTTCCTTCCATGCCCCCAGCCATTCTCATCAAGTCCCCTATGAGCATAATCCACAGGCTCAAAACTCATAGTCCTTTTCTTAACACATGGCAAGTGACCAGCACAGCCAGTGACTGTAGTTTCTTTTATTTTTATTGGTACAAAGTTTAGGAAAGGATGCCAACATTCCATTAACTGGCCTAGAAAGTTAGATAATCATTGCTTTGAATGGTCATCTTGTTTGCAGAGCCATGACCTTCATACATGATGGTAATGTCCAAGAAATACATCTCTTGTTGCTGAGATTGAAATAAGCTAACTTTTAGTCTCCTTTGCAGAGCATTTACTATGGTACATAGAGTGTTTTTCTGCATTTGCAGCAACTTCATTATGTTTCGTGTTATGTCTGATTTTGACCATATTAAGTGTCCTATTTTAAGGAGAAAATGGGTATATTCAATGCATAGAGAAGCTGGAGGAGCTACAAGCATATGGATTGTCTAGAATTGTTTCCTTTTTAACCCTTGAACTCAAGCGCAGGTCCAAGGGTGTAACTGAGCTGCCAGCTCAGCCAGCACCACTGATAACCCTGACGCTTGCCTTGTTCTTAGTTCACATGGATACAGCTTGCCCCAGTGTAACGAGAGAGCAAGGCGGCATCAGGCTGCGCAAGAAGCTGGAGCAGTATGAAGAATCTCCAAAAGAAAGACTGTCAGTACTTTCTGTACTGAATGCTTGCCTCCTATCCTGTGAATGATTATGCGGTCTCAATGCCTTTTTTGGTGTTTTTAAACTTCAGGTTTCTACTTTAAAATCCCCTATGGTGGTATGACCTGCTGTTCTTAACAGCGGCAGTCAGAAAGTGTCACGGCATTCCAGACAGGTTGCTGCTGTTAGATCTTGCTGCAGTGTCGGTATTAGCTGACAGCTCTTGGAGCTGCTCTAATCCATCACCCCTGATTCACAATAGGGCAACCATGGCTTTTGCAGAGAAAACAAATACACACCATGCTCTTGATGTAGTATAAGGCCACATGCACAATATTCTGTATGTGTTTCTTGCCTTTTTGTCAGCACTGATTTAGGAACTGTGGTAGATGCAACTTGAAGCAATTTTAAATGCAGAATTCTTTAAGTCCCTTCACTTCTGGAAACTAATATATATTGCTGCCTCTGCACAGATTTGGGACAGTGTTTATGAAGTCAGGGTGATCTAACCAGGCCCAGAACCTGATGCTTCTGCTCCCACTAACACACATACTTAGAGGGAGAGCATCTGGATGCCAGCTCTCAGCTAAGACAGTAGAGCTTTGGGGAGTGTCCTGTGCTGTCACCCTATTTTTACTTACATAGTGCAGCAGTTTCTAACATCTCTAAACAAATAAATGTTTTAGCTTGTTCTCGAGTCGATTTTTATTACTTCTTCTCAATAGGTGAATAACATAACCAAAAGAATGTACTTTGACGTTTAGGATTGAGTGTCAAACCATAGCCTGCATTCTCGTAGTCCTGTCATAAAACTGGGAAATTAGTGTCTCTGAGAAACATGAAGAATTCTATAACTAAAGCAATCTGAGGAGCATTTTCAGTGCTGTCACAAACCATAGTGGGGAATTAACTGCTATTGGTGTGACTTATACCACAGGTGTATTTAACACAGTCAAGTTAAATCCTTGTTCTGTGAAGTCCATCTGTTAATCTGGCTTTGATCCTCCTGTCACCTGCTGTTGTTGAATGTGGGATGAACTGATCCTTCTGTGCGCTTGGAAGATAAGGTTTTAAATCTCATTATAGTGGTAAAACAGGGATAGATCCACCAGGAATGGAGCTACCCAGGTATAAAACCCGGTTTGGTCTCTAATTACAAAAATACATGTCTGCATTCCATCACACTATCAAAAAAAAAAGTGGGTTATTGGGGTTTTGTGGTATTAGATTAAATATATATATATATGTATTAGCTTTATGATTGGTAGCGAACACCACTGAGTGGTTTGCATCACTACTGAAAGTGTTGAAAATGAGTGTACAGAATACAATATAGAAAAACATATTAAACCATAGTGTGAGAAAAGGATTTAGAGGTCTTGGTCAGCATGTTGCTGTTTAGAAACCTTTAACAGAACCCTTTGCAATTGTGTGTTTGAAGCACCAGAAAAAGCTGCTTTCATCTGACTCCGTATGTCTGAAACTGATACTGCTCCTGATAATTAGCACTAAATCAAGTAAGCAATCTAAACCTGCGTTGGCATGATGGAGACATAGGTTAAAGCCTCTGAGCCTCATGTCTTGATTTCAATGTTCCCGTTTATTGTGGGTGTAGGAAATTAAGGTTTCTCTCTCACATTAACTAATACACCATGCATCATGTTATCTAGTCCAGATTTAACAGCTTTGAATGCAACACCTTGGGTTGAAACTGGGACATTTCTTTGGGGGAAAAAAATAACATTTTATCTTTTATTTGTTGTAATTAATAAGTTTCACTCAAAATTTCCCATAGTCATTTCAACTAGCGTAGACAAGATCCAGTATTTAGCTTCTATTGATGTTGTACAGAATCACAGAATCCCAAGGGTTGGAAGGGACCTAAAAAGATCATCTAGTCCAACCCCCCTGCAAGAGCAGGGTAACCTACAGTACATCACACAGGAACTTGTCCAGGCGGGCCTTGAATATCTCCAGTGTAGGAGACTCCACAACCCCCCTGGGCAACCTGTTCCAGTGCTCTGTTGACTTAATTTGTCCTTTTAGCACAGTTCCTCAAAGAAGCAGTTGTGGCTGGCTTTGTATTATCATCTCCAATGACCAAATAGTATACACCTCTAAAACTCCTTTATTGTGCATGCAGACTTATTGACTTCAATTTCATTAATGAATGGGATGAATACTTTAAAATAACTACCAAGAATAAAAGAGAAATGGCACACTGGGCAAGCTGCTGGCCAAAGCTACTTCCTAATGTGAAAAAGCCAATAGCTCAGTAGTACCATGTGGGGAAATATTCCTTTTAAATTTAATAATTTTTAATGGAAGTAAAAGAAAACCAACAAAAAGTAGTTCAGAATTTAATTCTAGAGATTTTCTTTTTAGTCAAAAGCCAAGTTGCCTTTTCCAAGAACTGGAGCAATTTTTGGTAAAGTCATAAGGGCTAGAAAGTCACTCTTTATAATTCAAGCATGTTTAAAGTGAAAAGTGCCTGGATGTAGGACTGAAATAGCATGTCAAGATAAAAGGAAATGGCAAGCATTTTTTCAGCTTTCACAGTAGAATATCTGTACTTCAACAGGAGGTGGGAGAGAAATTTCTTATGACTATTTCCGGAAAGTCATTAAGTAAAACGTGCCACAAAAACAGGGTAAAACAGAAACAGTGTATTGGTAAGGTGTTAATTCATTAATGTGCTCCATGAGCTCAGAGATACAAAATACATCGAGTTTCTTAATGACTTCCTGGTAGGCTGGAGACAGGGCAATGCAGGAAGGGTCATTTTAGATGTATTTTGTGAGTTAAAGGGTCCTTCTCTACCTTGCAAGAAATTACTGTTCTTTGAGTTGCCCATTGATAGGCTGTGTCTTGAAGTTTATAGGTGAGATTATTGTAGCATAGAGTGAAGCAGTTACAGAGATATTCCTGCTGTGCCTTTCCTCTTGTCATTGACAAGGCTGCAGGAAACCTAGGCTTACCTCTGCCTGGTTCCTTTGCTGCCAAATATTCTAATGCCTTGTAAAATACTGCTTTTTCGCTTATTTTGCTTTTTCCCCCAGACTACATGGTCTTGATGGTGATAAAATATAATGGAGAAGATCTGTTTAACCATATAATTACATATAAACATATGTAATTTCTTTATAGAATTATATATACATATAATCAGGTAGGAAAGGGCAACTGTGACAAGGAAATCTCTCACCAGTTTGGATCTTGCCAAACCCTTGGCAGTTGGAGAAGCGGAACCTAATCCGCATCAGTAGGATTCAGATGTTAATAAAAATGAGCAATGAAACGACAAAGTATCACCCTCCAGAGGCACTCTCAAATGTCAGATCGTTCCTGCGATGCTGTAGATGCATCCCAGGCAATTCCCTTGGCAAGCGCTATATGCCACTGACACACGTTCAGCAAAGCACTCGCCTTGGTACAAATATCAGATTGAAATACTGGGGCCCTAAAAGTTGCATATCAACATCTGGAATGCCTAATGGCTATTTTGTGATTTCTCAGCTGTCCCTGAGGTGTTTAAGCTTTCTGACCTTCCCCTTGCATCAGTAGCACTCTCAGCTTCATTTCTTGTGAAATATTCAGTAGCTTGCCTTCTAAAGCTTTCCACCTCTTAATCCTCTTATTGTCTTCCTTGATATCAACCCTAACTGCTGACATGACAGCTTTTTCCAATATGCATGTGAACTAAATGGTTTGGATAAAAGCCAAGGAACATCTTTGCCTTCTGGAGAATTGTAGTAAACAGATATTGCATTAAGACCTTGCAACCCAGAGCCTAAAAAAAAAGGAAAGCCTAGAAAACTATTGCCTGAAAGACAACTTAATTCTATCAAGCTTCTGAAGGACACAAAGGGCTCACTGCTCTTGGTCAGCCTCATTTGCTGTGGGGTGGTCAGCATCACTGAGCTTGCCACAGATGAGTACAAATGGCTTTGAAGCCTAAATTGCATCTCTTCTGCAGAGTGGCTTTATTCTGCTCCTGCAGATGACTTGCTAAAGCAAAAGCTAAAGCATTTTGCCTTTTTGTTTTGTTCTGGGGTTGTTGGGGTGGGGGGTTTTGTTTGTTTGTTTGTGTTTGGGGTTTTGGGCGGGGGGGGGGGTTACCTTCTCTCTTTTAACCAAGAGCTTACTCAGGACTCCCATCCGTACCGCGCAAGTCAGCCACAGGGCAGTGTGGTCCAAGACTGGCTGGCAGCTATGCTGCTATGCCACTGCCACCTCCCTGGGTGGCTTGATGTGCCAGGTAGCTGTGTACATGGCTGAGGCTCAGCCTGCTTCCTTCTGCCATTGCCCCCGTCAGTTTACTGAAGGCAGGTCCAGGATGGTGTGTGTGGAAGGAGGCCCATTCTGTCCCCGATACCGCTTTCCTCTTCCTCAAAGGGGAGTGACCCAATCATCAGTATTGGGCTTTAAAGGAAGAAATAGCTTTCTTCTTTTCCCCGTTCTTTGCATCTCAGGAGGAGGGAGGGAAAGGGAGGAGAAGTTTGTTGTGATTGCTCCTGTGTGGGAGAGGCCTTCAACTCTTGACTCCCCTTGCTAACACGCTTTTTAGCGTTGCCATCCGCACAGCTCTGCAGAGGCAGTGTTTCTCAGAAGTCAGAAAGGGATTTCTAAATAAAAGTAATTTTAAACAGTTCTGCACATTGCTGAGAATTTGAAGACCTTTGAGGCCATATATGAGTGTGTTTATGCCACGCAGCACTACCTAACGCCTCCTCCAAGCTGCCTGACATGGTCCTTGGGTGCTCTGGAGGCTGCAGTGAGGAAAGGGCGTGCTGCAAGCATCCTGCTGCCTTGGAGCATCTTTGCATTGAGTTGGTGTTTCCACAGTCCTCAGGGGGGAGCCGGCTGTGGCATGGTGCCTGTGCACAGGAAAGGGAAAGCTTCTGCCCCTGAGGCATGAATCCAGCAGTGCAACAGGAGAGAAAAACTTGATTAA
Source organism: Lathamus discolor (assembly GCF_037157495.1). Taxonomy (NCBI): domain Eukaryota; kingdom Metazoa; phylum Chordata; class Aves; order Psittaciformes; family Psittacidae; genus Lathamus; species Lathamus discolor. The sequence goes on along the minus strand of NC_088887.1, from coordinate 2,198,721 downwards.
GGCAGCCCAAAAGCTGGCTTGAGACAGGGTTTTGGTTGAGTATGTTCTGCTTCTTTGGGGATGTCACAAGGGAGCGCAGAGTCCTCGCTTTCAAAGGACTGTTCAATTAAACTTCCTTTTTATAGGCTGTATGAGTTGGAAGGATTCATTTTTCAACCTAAAGGTCCTGTCAGTGGCTTTGTAGTGTTTATTTTCAGAGGCTCATGAGTGACCAGACTTGACATATCCACTGGTAAGCACAGTGAGCCCCTCGATAGGGGAAGTGATGCTGATTGCCCCAGGGAAGCATATGGAGAGTGTACTGGTCTGTGACCAGCTCTTCTATTTAACACTTCTGCCTGCACAGTCTCAAGAGTTGAAAGCTCAGCTTTGGAAATGTCAGGTGATGACATTTTCATCTCCCTTTGAAAACTATCCCACAGTCAAATGGATCTTGCCTTTTAGAAAGCTTTTCTTTCTTTATTTTCTTATTTTCTGGGTTTTTTTCCCTAAACTGTCTTTATGCTTCAAATAGAAGGCGTGCATGATCTGCTTTTGGGTGTAAAAGCCTATTTCTTGGCATTACTGGCACCAGTATGCATGTTAATGTACTGTCAGCTCAGTTTCCTTGCAGCAAATGGTTTTTGTGCTTTCAGGTGAGCTGTTTTCAAATGACCTTTCTGTTCTTGGTCACCGATAGAAGAGGAATAACTGCTGCACAGAGCTGAGCCGTCTCAGGTGTTTTTCTGGTAGCTGATCTTACTAGGAACTGGACCTAGGAACTGCTCTCATTCCTCCAACAGCACCACTTTCTGACAATAAGGCTCCAACTATTATTATTACTGTTATTATTATTAAATAGGAGACTTCTAAAATAAATCTTTTTATAATGCTGTGATGTCTCAGAAGCTGGCTTTCACTTGTGCTCCTCCCTTCTTCCTCCATGTAGCTTATTTGCTTTGCTTGCTGCCAGGAGCATCAGATGCAGCCTTGAACGAAGGCCAGCATTTGCATAGCTCTCATCAGGTTTGAAAGGGATGCCATGACAAGTTTCCTTTCTGCACAGCTTGGAACAGAATGAAATACGTCCATATGTAGAACACAACCGCAGTAAATGGGGAGGGGGAAAAGTGGGGTTAGAATAGCACATCAGAATATTTTATCAGCTCTCTTCTGTGGGGGTGAAGGAAAACTTCCAACCAAAAGACTTAATTTCCTGACTGACACATTCTTTTTTTTCCACCCGGTAGAGGTGAGCTAAAAGGAAAACATCTACTGTGTTATTTGACCAATAGGTGTGGTGTTGACCCCAAGTAAGGTAGCTATAGAAAGGATGAACCACATGGTTAAAGGAGCTTTCCTTTAGACTAATGAAATACCATACATACAGGATCATTTATTTATTATAAAAGGAAGAATTCATCTAGGTCAATAAAGAACATGTGTGCGTTATTTTATGAGCATAAAAAATTAATAAGAGGATTGGGGGTTGCTTTTTATTATTTCTAAGGTGACTGTGCATTTTTCCTAAATGAATGAAATATGGAATTGATCTTCAGAGAAGCCTGTCTGACTTGCTTTAAGCAGTAGCACCACCACATGTCAGGAAGCAGCCAGAGGTCCAAACCACAGTGTTAACTCTTCATTCCGTGATCAGAAAAAAACCTCATTAAAACCTGCTTTAAGCAAAACATCCAATAGTTTTTATTAATTCTCTAAAAGTCGGATATTAGTCACAGTTTGCAAGTCAGATTCATTTTCCAGCTAAATATCCTTCCTACAACTCTTCATCCAGCTTTGCTCGGTTTTAGGGCATTTCTCATACCGCGTCTCAATTGGGCAGGCTTGCAGAGAGTCCTCCCTGACTGCTGCATTGCCCCCTCTCCAGAATTCAGATTTCATTACTTGTTTGCTGCAGCTCTTGCTGTGTTGTCCTTTAGGTTTATCAGTGCGTGTTGGGATCCTCTAGCAGAAGAAGGTGAAAATCTAGCAGAAAAGAATCACTATCTTGCTGATGTCCTGAAAACTGCTTTTCCCTTCAGATACCTAGTATGTAAGAATTAAGTTTGGGACTCGCTTGCTCTCTAAGACTTCTTAGATAGTCACACTGAGAAATCAAAAGTGCACTCTTTTTGCTCTGAATTCTCCCCTTTCCTTGTCCCGTGTAGTTAGTTCCACGGAAAGCTGACAGCAATGCAGTTAAAGGGTCAAAACCAATAGTGGCACAGATGAGTGTATATGACCTTTTGCTTTGAAGCTAATGAAGGAGGAACCTACAAGGGATACTCATTCACTTCCTTAAAATCTGTAGAGTTTTCATTGAAACATTATTCAAGCATTCTTTAATGTGCACGAATTGTTGCTAAGGTGCCGCTGGCACCTGAATACCCAGTCCCTCTATTGTGTTTATGTCAGGTAAAGAATAACCATTGATGGTCACTTATCTGGAAAAGGCCATTTATTCTCTTAAATCAAGTATTTTGAAGAAAACTCGCATCAATGCCATCTGCTTGGGAGAAAACAGTCAATGTAGGCTCACACTGCCACATATCGTGTCTTCCTACATGGTCACACAGGCAGTTTTCTAGAAGTACTTTCTCACAAATGACTGTCATGGTGGTAACTTTGATTCGTTTGGAGACTCTGTAGTAAAAATTCGCATGGTCTTGCCATTGATTTGCAAGTTGATGTATGGATAGCATTAAATCATTCTGGTATGACAATGCTCTCATTTAGACTGGATATAAGGAGGAAGTTCTTTACTGTGAGGGTGGTGAGGCACTGGAATGGGTTGCCCAGGGAGGCTGTGAGTGCTCCATCCCTGGCGGTGTTCAAGGCCAGGTTGGACAGAGCCTTGGGTGGGATGGTTTAGTGTGAGGTGTCCCTGCCCGTAGCAGGGGGTTGAACTGGATGATCTTAAGGTGCTTTCCAACCCAAACCATTCTATGATTCTAAATTGTTCTGGTATGACAATGCTCTCATTCGTAGCTAGTTCCTCTCCAGGGAAGAAGATACAGGCTGTTGTAGTGGGGAGTCCTTAACTGTCTAAAAAGTGTTTTCTGGCTTTCTTTTGCTGTGTTTATATTTATATATTTCTTTTTAAGGCAGCATTTGCCCTTTTTCTAGTAGCCAAATAGTAATCAAAAAGATTTCTCATTTGATATATTTGTATTTTCATGGCGCTGCCAAGTAGATAATGTAAAGTCTGTGTCCTGGTACCTTCTAGTTTGACACAGACTGAACATAAGCTGTTCCTAAAATGGGGTTGCCAGGTATCCTTGCAAGCCTGCTCTTCGTATTTAAGCTTGTGAAAGATGGAAACACGTGGATTTTCCTGAGAAACAGAGCTCTTTAGCTTCAGTGGGTATTAGTACCTACAGGATTCGCTGACTCTGCGTGTTAGCACGCGTTTCGCGATGGGGCAGTGTCCTGGTTTTGAGCAGCAGCAGTCATTTTTCTCCTTCTTAGGAGCTAGTACAGTGCTGTGTTTTGATCTTTTGGCCTTGGAGCAGTGGTGATAACGCCGATGTTTTCAGTTGCTGCTCAAATGTTTGGTCTGGCCAAGGATTTTCTGAGCCTCATGCTCTGCCAGGGAGGAGGGGAGGCTGGGAGGAAGCAGAGACAGGACACCTGACCCAAACTAGCCAAAGAGGTATTCCATACCACAGCACGTCATGCCCAGGATGTAACTGGGAGTTACCCGGAAGGGTTGGGACTGGAGGGTTGGAGAAGGTATCGGTCGGTGCTTGGCTGGGGGGAGTGGGGTGAGTTATTGGTCGGCTGGTGTTGAGGTGTTGTATTCTTTCCTCTTGTTATTTCCTTTATCATTATTATTATTGGTGGTAGCAGTAGTGATCTATGTTATACCTTAGTTACTAAACTGTTCTTATCTCAACCCGTGGGAGTTGCATTCTTTTCGATTCTCCTCTCCGTCCCTCCAGTAGCAGGGGGAGGGCAAGAAGGGGGGGGGAGTGAGTGGACGAGGTTTGTGGTTGGGTTCAAACCACGACAGGCAGTGAATCAGTCCTGGTGTCTGATGTGGCCAGCCAGCTGCCTGATCCCAGTTGTGAGATTCCGCTTGCTATTAATGGTGTTGCTTCTTACATAAGAAATGGGAAAACTGCCTTTACCGCTTCTGAAGACTGAAGGTCAATATACTCACGCTTCTGAAGTATCCAGAGCATTGTTTTAAATGTAATGGAAATATCAGCTAAGTTTTAAATAAATCTTAATATTCATAGTTTGATATGAGCAGAGAGTGGATCAGGCCATTGGAGTTTGGTCTCTTGTCAGTGCAATCTCTCTCTGGCTTCTGCCAGTGACTCGAGCTGAATTTCAAGACAGAAAAAGGTGTGCATGTGTTGGCTGTATCAAGTTTGCTGAGCAGAGGGAAAATGCCTACCAAGCTAAATAGATAATAACATGTACTTGAGTTTTGATAATTGCTTTGTTCTGAATTATAATAGCACTGAGAAAAATACTGTATGTTTTTGAAAATATAGATTGCACAATTTAGGGTATTATCTAATGAATGCCTCATAGGCACAATTCAGTAAATGAAAAGTCTGCTGTGTTTCAGAGAAAGCAAATGATTTCATTTATTCTGGAAGTTTTTCTAAATGGACTAAAGGCTCCAAGGTTATTAGATACTAACAACAGATTAGGTCTAAGGATTTGCTTTAAATCATTGGCTTATAACCAGTTGTATCTGATTTTAAATAGTCCATTTAATGACAAGCTCCAAAAAAAAAGGTGGGCTAAAGTTATATGAGCTTGGGTAGTGAAAAGCTAATGAGTTATCTAACTCACTGTTTAGGTTACAGTTGTTACTAATCCTGCAGATGAAGCTCTAGAATACTTATTTTCTGGTTATCTCTAACTAATGTTTCAGAAATGTTTGGGGTTTTTTAGTCATCCTGCCTCCTATTGTCTCAAAGGTAGCATTTCAGAAGGATGCCACCAGTTGCTACTCATATTCTTGCTTTATATTGATGTAGTTTCTAACTGATCTAGCTAGGAAAAACAGACCACTTCCTTGGTACCTAAATTCCACAGGGCAACCCTGGGAATAAAATGGTGGTTTCCTTCTCCACAAACTTTGTTTATCCTCGAATTATCATGGACACAACAGCACTAGTACTGCAAATTTAACCTGAACGTGTTATAATAGAGGCATCAGATGTGTTTCCGTCGTTTTTAAATAGATGGGCATCTATTTAAACATCTTGACAAAAGGCTTTTGAGGGTGATCAGCTCTTTCCTTATCTTATTATGTGCAAATGGGAGAAGATTTCATATTATTCACTGAGAAAGAAACAATAACACAAGCATTGCTCTTAAACGTTTTCTTGGAAAGGAGGTCTCAATGAGATTGTTTCTCTAGCTGTCACAAAAGCAGTTTAGATAAAGCTTTGAATTAACTTTTTTTTCAGTCTGATCAAATTTAAGTCTTGTGGGTATTTAAGCGAGCGATGGTTCTAAAGCACCTGTTTATATTGTTTTGAATAACACGTATAAAACCATACTTGGCAAAAGTGAAAATTATCATCTTTTCTTTAGAAAGGAAGCCTAAGATCTTGCTTCCGAAACCACCACCTGTGTTTCCACAGTGCGCTTCATGATAGAAAAGGAAGTTTGTTATGTGGAGGGTCTTTGAAAGAATGAAAAGTAAGAAGATACCTGACTATCAGTCATACCTTGTGCTGCTTAATGTCTCATGGTGAGCTGCAGATCCTACCTCATCCTCCCATTTCAGCCATTCCTCCTGCCCCTCTGACCGTACTGGACAGCATGAGAGAGAAGCCACATGCAGTCCTCCTTTACGGGGTGAAGAAAGAGCTTCACAGAGCTGGGACCAAATAACCGGTTTCTTGTGTGACTCAATGCAACTGTGGATTTTATCAATGCATATCTTAAAGGTGGTGTCAAGAGGATGGGGCCAGACTCTGTCTATGGTGCCCACTGACAGAATAAGGGGCAGTGGTCACAAACTGAAAGACAGGAAGTGCCATCTGAATATGAGGAAAAACTTCTTTATGTTGCAGGTGGCAGAGCCCTGGAATGGGCTGCCCAGAGAGGTTGTGGAGTCTCCTTCTCTGGAGATATTCAAAACCTGCCTGGACATAACCCTTTGCAACATACTCTAGTTGAACCTGCTTGAGTAGGGGGTTGGACTGGTTGGTGTCCAGAGGTCTCTTCCAACCCCCAACCATGCTGTGATTTCGTGTGTTGCAATGCACCAAAGCACAGATGTAAAATGTGTTTTTTATGTGTTGTCTCTAGTAACTTTCCTCCACCAAATATATAACTCGATAAAAAGGTTATTGATATAATAAACTCTTACAATAGAGGACTGTGGACAGCAGCAAGTCTGATCTGCGGTGTTCTGTGAAATTTGGTTTTATTATGAATTGTAATAACGGCTCATGATGAATGACACCACAGACTGTGAAACAAAGATAAGGAACGTTGTACGGGCTCTGCTTGTGATTGAGCTTTTTCTTATGGAAAACACGCTGGAAGCACACTGTAGTTTTCCTCCACTTCTCATAAGAGAAAAGGGTTTCTTCTGTGGGAAAAGTAAATTATCTTTGTCAGCTGTTTGTTTAGTCATTTCTCCTTGAGGTTATGAGGCAGTGCAACGGTTCCAAGCAATCCAGATCTCCTTATCTTGGTTAATGACTTACTTATTTTGAGAATTTGGCAGCGAAGACCAAATAGCACTTGAGCACATCATAAATTTTAGTAGAACCTTCCAAGACTGCATCCCCATGATAGGTACAGTGCTGTCAGCTGATCTTTAGTCATACACTTTATTCCTTTCGGACAGTCCGTTGAATGGGTGGTACAGAATGGATCTAGACCCAGTTCTTTAGGCTGTTTAATTGTGTTAACAAAATAGTTAGGGTATTCCATTACAGGTTTATAGCTGATTTCCGTAGGTTGCTAGCTGGATGATCAGCCACTTTTGCAGTCTTTTTGAGATGTAGTCCTTGAAAAGATCTCTGCAGAAATAACAGTCGTAGCATACATTTCAGAGCTATTGATCCCGGGTCTTGGAGATAAAATGCAAACTAACTGTTAGCAGATTCTTTTGTGGTTTTAATTTCACTAAGACAAACTTATTACAGTTGGCACTGATTTTATGCTTTGTTTTGTGAGGCTAACGATATTGAGAGCAATTCTTTCATTTATGATTTCTCAAAGAGCTCAGCAGTGCCAGAGTATGAACATTTCTTTCCTGTTATTGATAAAATAGTGCAAGGATTATACTTTTTATTATTTTAGATAGTCGTCTTAATGCTTCTGGGGTGAACGAAAACCAGAGAAACTGTGGCAGGTTGTCCTGGTTTGAGCAGCAGCAGTCAGTTTTCTCCTTCTTAGGAGCTAGTACAGTGCTGTGCTTTGATCTTTTGGCCTTGGAACAGTGGTGATAACGCCGATGTTTTCAGTTGCTGCTCGAATGTTTGGTCTGGCCAAGGACTTTCTGAGCCTCATGCTCTGCCAGGGAGGAGGGGAGGCTGGGAGGAAGCAGAGACAGGACACCTGACCCAAACTGACCAAAGAGGTATTCCATACCACAGCATGTCATGCCCAGGATGTAACTTGGAGGGAGCCGGAAGGGGTAGAGGGACTGCAGGGTTGGAGGAGGTATCGGTCGGTGCTGGGCTGGGGGGAGTGGGGCGAGTTATCAGTTGGCTGGTGTTGAGGTGTTGTATTCTTTCTTCTTGTTATTTCCTTTAGCATTACTATTATTGGTGGTAGCAGCAGTGATTTGTGTTATACCTTAGTTACTAAACTGTTCTTATCTCAACCCGTGGGAGTTGCATTCTTTTCGATTCTCCTCTCCTTCCCTCCAGGAGCAGGGGGAGGGCAAGAAGGGGGGGAGTGAATGGACGAGGTTTGTGGTTGGGTTTAAACCACGACACAGGTTAAGATGCTTCTATGTGGTATAGAGGTGCCACTTGCTTCAAAACACTTTTTCAAATACCATGGCTGAAATGACCCAATGGCTTGTTGCCTTCTGTAGTGGAAACAGTAAGTACGCAAAGTTACCACTTATAATGACCTTAAACTACCATTTGTGTGCAGTAACAAGGAAATATCATTTCGGATGCCATGTAGTCATTGCTTTTTAGAGTCCAGTTGCTTAAATTTCTCTTTGGCCAGGTTTGTCATTGTTAACATACTTGAAGCAAAACCCGTGCCAAGTGACTCAGGCTGTTACAATAGAAATCAGCAAGAGCCACTATATTTTGAGAAGAATGCATGTAGATTCTATGTAGATGTTTTTTGTCCTTCATTCGTCTTTGGGGTTGGGCTTTTATTAGTGTCTTTACAGAGTCTGAATCATAATGAAAGAACCTTTGTTTTTAGCTTGTGCCTCACACATGACAGAGGTGCTCAGTTTGTTTTCCCTCACCCTTTACAGTTCTGATTTTACAAACACTTTGAAGCTCTCCATCATTTCCCTCAGCTTTTTTACTCACTGTCTTGGCCTGAATCAGCATAGGGCATTATCCTTTGTCATGGTGGTCCAGGCAGCTAAATGGCAAGATTTGGAAAGAGAGATCAGAGCACATCCTTCCTCCTGCAACTCTGATTCCTGTAGCAGGTGCAGTGAACATGTATTCGCACCATCAGTGGTACTTCTTTGTAGGACTGGGGTGTAAAACTACTAGCTTTACTTCCATAGTTTTGTGTGAAATTAAGTAAACCTCAGAAAATAAAAGCCTTCTTTATGTGTGTTTGGAAAACGAGTATTTTCCTTTAGGAACTTTAATTTTATGTATTTATTTATTATTTATTATTTACAACTTAAGTACAGCGGAGAGCCCAGCTATGCACAGAAACACTTGGAATGCTGGGCTGCGGGACAGGTGACATAGCTCCATTGGGCTACTGGGTTAATTTCTTTAGCAGACACAGCAGGAGAAGGGTCTGTTATTACGGCAAGCTAATAACAGCTTCAGAGGTGGAAAACAGCATGGAAATGATTGTACTGCAGAGCTCCCAGCAACGGCAGAATGAAAAACAGGGAAGCGGTGCTCAGTGGATGGGAAACACAAGAGACAGCCTTCATAGGGAAAGTCATCCAAAGGCTTTGGCTAAAAGGTGTGACCAGGAAAGGAAAAAGCTAACAAAGCAACATAAGCAAGGCAGGGAGGAAGATTGTCTTTGTCTCACTCAGCAGCTCGGCTTGCTTCTACCTTGCTCTTTGCTACAACTCTTTTCACGCAGCACAGTGGATCCTGGGGCATGATTTAGTAACTGCAGGACAGCCGTGCCTTGAGCCCACCCTTGTGTGTCATTAAATTCCACTGACTGGTAAATTTTCAGCCTGCATGGCCTTAGTTTTCCATTATAAATCTTGTTTCTAGCCAATATAGTGAGTGCTTAGTTCTTTTAGGTTCGAGCCTAGTGAAAACGCTCAAACTGATGGTTCTTTAAAAGGATCTGACAAACGAGCTACAAAGATAATTCACAAAATCCTCTCATTTTCCATAGAACATACAGAGCTCATCCAGGACACTTTAATAACTCTGGGATGGTTGTGTGTTCTTTGCTTATTAGGTACCTATTATTCTGTATATAATAGAGTTTTCACTTTGTGATCTGTAGACGAACTTATTTACATGTCAAATACTTCAGCCTTCCAGGATGACAATCACTGCAATGCTGTTGTAGCTATTACTCTGTTTTGACCCATAGATGAGACTGTTTCTCCAAGCTGAGAAGGCAGACCATGTGTTTTTCTTCCTTTCCTAGACTCAGATTTGAGTGAGCGGATTTGCGTGATTGTTACACTCGTAGATGCTTTAATTTTCAAGCCAACGCGCTTGAAAGCCTAAATAACCTTTTTGTCGTGGTGGGAAATTGCCTTAGATGGTGGGCTGGCTGATAATTTAGGCAAAGTTCAAGTTGCATTGGCAGGCAAGTCTGCTTAAGTGGAACCATCTACGACAAAAACACTTGGCAGTCACTGCAACCTAAGGCAGCAAGCATGGCACAAAATATAATCACCTTTAGAGGTACTTTCTTTCTCTTGAGTGTCTCCAAAGTGTATAAAAGTTGCAGTATTGGATTATAAGTCATTTATGCAGCTCTTTTATAAGGGACCCTTAATCATTTAACAAGTCATTTACATAGAACTGCTCCTGAAGGAAGTCTTTCCATGTTTAATTAGTGGACAGACTCCCACTCCTGCTGGGACCTGATCCAGCTTTCTCAGGTATCAGAGACTCTTACTAAGTGTACAAGTTGAAGCAATCCATTATTTAGCGGCCAAGTTGTTAACACAGGCTCTTTATGGAAAGAGCGATCTTTGGCCCTATCGCTCTGTAGTACAGGTGATGGATAATACATGAAATGCTGCTGAGTACAAGGGCTCTGTAAAAGCATACTTCCAGTGTGTGAAATGTAGCTCATCTGAATAAAGATACTGGAATTCCAAAGCCAAGATGACTGGCAGAGAGTGGTCCTGGGTTTTCTGGGATGTTCAGTGTAGGACCAATGGATTCAGGTCTGGCACATGCAAGTTAACTGGGTTCATGTTGCTTTACAGCCTGTGGCGGTATCAGCTGGATGCTGGTGCCACAGCTTCTGTAAAAGCTTTAAGCAGGTCCTAAGGAAGACTTCCTTCCAGTCTTCTGAAGCTGTTGGCACTGATGAATCGCAAGTTTTGGAATGCTGTTCCCTGGTTGATGATTCTTGTGTGAGAAGATTTGTGTTTTGCACTGGTCTGTCATTCTTATCAGGTTTAAGCTTACTGCTGTTTAGGTGCAGTACGTTTTATTGTATGCTTTGTAGCTGAGGAGTCCAAAAGGGAGGTATTTCAGAAGTGCTTAACCTTGACCTTGTTTCTGTCTTACCAAGCTAATAGTGTTTGGCGAGCGCAGTGCTCTTTCCCTGCCCATTGCTTGTAATCTGCTTGTTTGCTGCAGGGTGAGGCGGGGATTGTACCTGTCACACACACAGCTGGACGTCATACATGATTCGCACCTCTTTTCAAACAAGTGCACTTGATGAAAGTCCTTGCACTTGGTGTTTTATAAACTCAGCAAGTCAATGAGCCCAGCTATGTACATAGGAAAGGACCAGGAGTCTGCTGTGCATTTTGGATTATAACCTCCCCTATCCTTAAAACCAGATTTTCATCACAGAATCAGCTGCTTCAGCTCCAACTTCTGAAACTGGTTCACGAACTTGTGGCTTTCATCTTTTTTGTCTCAGGCTTGCCTAGTGGCTGTCTCTGCCTGTCACTGTATTTTTATCTCCTGCCTGTCACGAGTAATTCCTGCTCTGTGCCTTTATTTTTATACTCTGCTCAGCCTAAGAGCCCTTTTAAGGAATTTTCCTGCTTTAATTACCTATATTAAAATGCTTGTTCCCATGATAATAATTTTCTTTCCAGGACCTTTAGCGTTCCCCCTACTTCTTTTTCTAATTGTGATAACTGCTCATTTGTGACAACTGCTCAACAATAATATAGCAACTGTTCCTATTAGGCATTGTTTTCCAACCTGAGCCAGAAAAGAATCTGTTCAGTTGCAACAGTTTTTCGTGCAAATTCATTACTGATCCAATTGTGTGAATTTTATAAAGACTTAAGCTGAAATAGGTACACAAAGTCAACTGCTGAGCCCAGTAGCAAGCAGCGTGCACGAAACTTGAAAGGTACGGATGGTAGGGGGAAAGCCATCAAAGTGTGGGTGACATCTTGTAAAATGCTGAGCACGAAGTGAAGAGGGATAAAGAGATAAGCTAAAGAGTGCTGGGTTGAAGAAACGGAATGTTGAAGACTTGTGGTAGTCACATAGTGAAATCTTTAGCTCCTGCCCTGTAGAGCTCCTTGTCATTGCTTGAAGTCTCAAGGTGGTTGCCTGTTAAGTAGTGTCAAGGAAGGAGTCACTGCAGGTCTCCTGTTTTGAACTGGAAAGCACTCTGGATCAGAAAGGATTGGGGGAACCTGAGCCTTTCTGTTTCTCCGTCCAAAAGCAAGTTAACTGCTATCTTTTAAACGACCTCTGAAAGTCACATGTAATCTTTCAGTGCTCAGGCTGGAGGGCCTGTGGGCCACAGTGCTGCTGCAATGCCACGGCAGCGTGCGCCCCTTTGTGATTAGTCTCCTTTAACAATACTCATCCAGTGCCGCCCTCACTGCAGATGTTAGGTAAATACCAAAGTCATGCTTGAAGGACCAAAAAAATATCATTCCTTCAAAAAACAAACTGACTATTCTTGTCTCGGGCTGAGCATGTGATTTAGTAACAATACTCACTTGTTCCATCGCTTTTGGAGTCTCATCCTTTATTAGTGTTATACTAATTTCATTTGCATGTCCCTTCTTTGTTCAATCACTTTTAAATATTAAGCCCATTGTCTTGGTTCTCAGTCGTACTTAAAGGACTTTTATGTGATTTGTTCTATTTTCAGTGCTGATTGCCAATTCTCTTTGTTAATGTATTGTATTTGCTCTTCCTCATTTTTCCTATGAAATAAGAATCTCTTCAGATCTTATAACGTGCTGCCACATTCTTACCTTTGTTACAAATTGAGAAAGTGATATTACAATGAAAGGAAGTCTATTCAGCTTCACATATTACCTCTCTCACTCGAGAGATCAGAGCTTGGTTCAGCTGCTGTTTACCTGCTGCTAAACTAAATGTTGAGGGAGGCAGCTGTAAGGCAAAGGAACATCGATTAGATTGATTCTTGTTACTCTTGCTTTTAATTCGTACATTGCTCTTGTAACGTTATCTGGAGTGCAAATGTCACAGAGGGTCATGTTTGTTGTTCATGTCAGCTGAAACCTGCCTGCCGTCCATGTCCTTCAGCTAGCTCCTCCATGAAGCGTGTCAGTTCAGAAGAGTTCATGACACATGCAGTTTTTGACTGTTAAGCACACTAATACTTGCCTTTAGATCTCTCTCTCTCTCCATTCACTGAGCCCATAAGAATCAAAGATGAAAAGGGGTTGTTTATGCTGTAAACCTCCAGTTTGTGTCTACTTACTCTGTGTTGGTGGAAACTGCCTTCTTTATCCACTCTTGGCAATTTCAGGATTGGCTCCTTATCGGCTACCTTCTTCCCACACCTGCCTTTCCTTGCTGGCTTAGGATCCAAGTCTGCACTTCAGACTGTGTTTGTCAAGAAACATCCTTTACACAAGCAAGCGGCAAGCGAAACACGCTATATGCAGGACCAAGATACACACAGTGAAGTCTACCTTTCAAGGAGTCTGGTTTCACATTCCCTACCCACTGATTTAAATGATTCCTTTTTAGCTGTCATCTCTCCAGTGCTTAGGTTGTTTAATTACAGCATGCAAGCATGAGAAATACATCCAAGTTCCAATTATTATCAGTCTCATTTCTTGTTTGGTTTATGCTCCGGAGAGGTTCTTTTTTTGCTAATTATACATTTGTTTGACATTCTGGGTTCCACGTGTTTCATGTTATGCTGTTGCCAGTGCTCTGCGGGTGTTTGGACTCTGTTAATCCTCTAGACTAAATGCCTCATCATTTGCCTATTAGATCTGTCGTGTTGTTGAACACTCCATTGCTTCAGGTGCAGTATTTAGATGTGCTGGCTTTCAGACTCAGAGAGCGCTGTTTCATCTCATTGTAAGACTCTTTCGGGTGGCATTACAGATTCATGCTATCCATATTCTCTCTATTATTCTCTGTTGCCACATTCCTTTGTGCTTTTCTCAGTAAGTGTTAAACACTAGTTTTTGATTAACAAGTTTCACTTCAGCATCTTTCAGTTATTTCTCCCCTGTCACCTTGGTCCCAGTGTGTAGGAAATACTTGGCTGATCTGCAACGTCTTAAGGGCTTCTGCAATAACTATAATTTCTAGCTCTGAGCCACTCTTCGAACCAACAAGGCATATATATGAGACCTGCATTCACTGAAATAGCGTACTTGACTCACGCTTACTGTCATTAGAAAGAGTAGAGTCTGTTTGGTAAAACTGTAGCTGTATGATTATATTTCTGTACAAGATTGATTTTTCTTTTTAGCCTCCCAAATATTCCTCGAGTTTAAAGTGCCCTTCACATTGACCAACCTTTTCTTTATTTTTTGTCATACACCAACAAATGGAACTAAAGAGCTGCAAAATACTTATTCATTTCATGGTCTTTGAATAGACAGTGCATCTGTTGCTTCATCAAAACCCCCAGAGTGGCAGCATCCTTCTGAAGTGAAAGCTGTGGATACAGAATTTGATTTTCATGCTAGTCAATGACTGTTAAGTAAATCCAGAAATGAACCCAATACAATTCATGCAAGTTTCAAAACCAGGTTGCTGTTTTGAACAGGTCAAGTTGATTGCCTCCCACTTCTTTCGTATGGCTTACTCTATCTGACACTACCTGATCTTGAGTAGGAGTGCAAGTGCTGATCAGATGGCTGTGTCAAAAACAAACCCAAAGAACTATGTTTTGGGGTCTGCATAGATCCTCAGTTGCTCCAGTTCATCATAACAACTAATTCTACCCTTTCCAATCCTTTCTTCTTGCTTCAGTAGGTGGAGCTGTAACATCTGTTTCAATTCTCCCTCGACCATGATGTACCATTGCGGGTGCACTGACGAGTGTAACTTTGGGTTCCCACCACTGCATATGTTTATCGTTTTATGCAAGTTGGCATTTTGCATCGTTTTGAAATCGTACATAAAAAGGAACTTCAGGTTCTGTGCTTGATCTGTTAGGTGGGAAAAGTAAGCAGTCTCCCTAACATGCAGTCTTCACCTCTCGGATGCTTGTTTTCTACTGTTCAAAAGAACACAAAATGCATTTAGGCTCAACTTGAAAATTTTTTGGGCTTTGGGAAAAAGTAATCTTGAACTTAGCACATTTTGCTTATTTTGCCAGTTTCTGGTTGGAAACAGACTCATTGGAGCAATCAAGAATTCATTAAATCATCTCATCAATCTTTTCAAATTTAGAATCATATCAAAGCCACCGGCAACTGTTAGTTTTCACGTTCATGAGTAGTTTAGACTTCCTAGTGTCAATGACAGCTTTTTAAAGAACAGGACACTATTTCTGATGATTTTTTGCAAAACTGCTCTTAAAAATTCAGTGCCAGTGAAGGCAAAAAATAAAATAAGAGCCTGGTAATGAGGCTAATTCACTCTTCAAATGTTACAGCACCATTTGAGCATTGTCTCATCATCTCAAATCATTTTTAACTCCAAACCCCTTTCCCATTTCAATTTTCTCTGGAAAGCTTTCTGTAAAAGCAAGGAGAGTTTAAAAATTAATTTGAAAGATCACAAAATTACTGTTTCTTTTTAGAGCAAGAGCTGTCTTGTACTCATCTCCCGTATGCAAAATTATATTAATGATATCTTCTTTCATCTTAGTGTTCTCCCTTGAGCAGCTTGAGTGCTTTCTGGTTCTCTTTGGTTGCAGCTAAATATTTCAAGCAGGAATTGGAAACATTGCAGATTGTGGCTTGTCTCCTCTTAGTTCCAAGAGCTTCTTTGATGGGGGCTGCTGACATCCTGTCGCAATGCATGATAGAAACCAGCAGTTCCCAACCTTTCTCTTTACATTTCACTTTTTGTTGGAGTTTCTAATGACCATAACAGTCTCCTTTTCCGCCACTTTGATACCATGCCTGTGCACTGTCTCATTCCTAGATGCAGAGCAAGGCTGCTGCAGTGTCTCCAGCCTTCGTCCTTCATCTTTGCCCGGTCCCTTGGGCACAATGTGCTTCCCAGGGGCGGGAGGGATTTAAGGGGGCAGGAATTTAAGGGGGCAGGTCAGAGGGATGGAGAAAGGATGCTCCATTTGCAGCAGTAGTGCCTCTTTCAGCTAGCCTGTGCTGCCACCTTCACAGTTCAGATGTCCAGCAGAGCTCAGCAGCTTGTGTCCTGCTCAGCATTTTACCTTATACATTGAATTGTCTCTTAGCTAAGGTGTGTAGCAGGTAGAAATCACAAGTATAAAAAAGGTCAAGAAAAGAGAGACTCTTTTATTAAATACCTGCTTTTTCTCATTGGCTACTGTACAAGCTTTTCCGTGATCTCTAACGATCTGCAATTGTACATCCACTTGCAGCTTGGAATACAGCTGTCCCATTTGTAGAATGTTATTATCAACACTGGTGTTATCCAAGCGACTTGATTTGTCTAATCAGTTGAGTTGTCAGGTTGAGTTAGCAAATTCATTTGTATGAATCAGATCAGTGTCTTTGAATCAGAGCCGGTGGCTGTGGTGTATTTCTTTATATCTGCTAGGTATGCATGCTGGATAGTTTGAATACAGACATTACAATTCTTTTGCTATAGTCCCACGTAATTCAAAGCCAAGTAAGTCATCCATTTGAAAACAGTATTGCAAAGATGAGAAGAAACTTAAGATTCCGCTTTGGCTTCGAATAGCAGATCATTTTTTGAGAAACTCGTTTAATGTTATAGCTAGTGGGTGCTGCGCATTGTAGAACAATGTGTTAGCGCTTTGTTAGAAGGTAAATTAATCAAAACTGTAGTAATCCATTGCAAAGCCCTTAATGTATGAAGAAACATTATATGTGCTTGTAACTGTATAAAGGAGTGCGTAAAATCCACCCTTCAAAGAGAAGGTTATAACGATTTGCTGTACTCTCTTTCATAGCCTGTATCCATCTCAATCATCATTAAAAAGAGCTCCAGTGAATGAAGTTTAACAGCAAAAAACCAGCTGAAGATCGGTATGCTGTATCAACCTGTTGGCGCTAATTTTCTGTGTTGTGTGAATGGTCATGTTGCCATTCAGTATGTGCTTGTGGTTTACAAAGGCTAGCTAAGCTTATTTGCCAGTAAAAATCAGTAGTGTTTTATTGTGTAACTTCAAGCTGTCTTCATACACATTCTCTATACTTGCAGACTCTTAAGACTGTTTAAAACCAGCATCAACAGTGATGAGTGATCCCTATTTAGAGATACCTTATTTTAAAGCAAAGACTTGCTTAGCAAAGTGATTGCTTTTGGGACTGGTAAGTGCGAGAGGAGTAGAGAGAGAGTGGTTCAGGGTAAAGTATAAACACCAGAATGAAAATGTACTAAAGATGTTAGGTTTTTAATACGGTTCTTCTGAATATCTTCACTTTAAAAATATGTAAAGTTTCTAATTTGATCCACTGATTTCTCCATGGCGATGGACCTGCATTTTAATGGCAGCAGTGAAAAACTGCTTTGAAAGAAGGAAATTCTCCTTTCTGTGAAAGAATGTTTATTTCCTTCTTTCTGTCCCTGTCACTTTTCTCTTCCCTTTAAAAAAAACCAGACCAACCAACCAGCCAACCAAAAGACCCCCACCTCTCCTCCAAATGCAAGCGTCCTAATTGCAAACATGTTATCCCTGGAAAATTGTACCAAAGAGTTGAATTCCAATTTTCCTAGAAGAGAGAATTGCAAAGCAATTGCTCTCAAGTGAATGAGATTACATTTTAGTTATTCCCTGGCCATCTGGAAAGAAATCTATGAAATCCTTTCTCTAGGAGGCAGACGTCTTTTCATCTGTACACCTTCAGGCCTGCCATCCTCTTTCCCGTGTTCCTTTTCTCAAGAAGACTCAGCAGTCAGCATGCTCCTAAGCCATATTTTGGGTTTGTTAACAAGTATTTTCTGATTGTTGCAGGTTGCGTTATTCACTGCTCTTCCTGCACCTGTAGGTCTGCAACTGAACTGCATTTTCTCACTCCAAATGGGCTTATTGTGATCTGTGTCGTAACGTGAGTGTGTGGAATATACTGCTCGGTCCAATAAACCTCTGAGAAATTTCTGTTCCAGTTGTGCATATGACTAAGAGTCTGAGGGTGAGCTTTCCCAGGTGATGATGCCCCTGCTTCCCACATCCTCTGTGCTATCCACAGTGGCTGCAGCCAGGTTCAGCCTCAAGCAGCGCACATTGACAAAGGTCTCTCCAGTGGTTTAGCAAACACTCCTCATTGCTGTGAATGCCCAGAAGTGGAAAAGCACTCAGCATCTCACAGATACAAAACTAATGACTTTTAAATCTAACATGGCCGAGTTGTCATGGCGATTATCAAACGGATGTTCTTATTTCCTGTAAAGATATGTTTTATAATACTCTAAGCTACGCTTTAAGTGACTACTTCGTGGGGGCTGTCTGGGCGATCAAGCTGTAAAAGAAGCTAAGTGCCAGTTAAAGCATCAGAAAGAAGCTCTCTTGCATGAACTCAGCGAGGCACTGTAGCATACATATCTCTTAAACAGACCCTGAAATGTTGCCTTTCATTTCCAATATGCTTCAGCAACACCTGCCTTATAGGACCCAGGGTATTCCTGTGTAAAATCAACAATGGCATGCTTTTGGAAAAGTACCCAGTTTGTTTTTCATGTAAATGTTCCAAACCCTGTTAAGAAGAAGCTGAATGAAAGGTTTTTGAAATGTATCCCACTGGCAGCATTAAACAGTATAAAAGATCAACAGAACAGTTTGCTGTTAATTACATATTTATTGTTATCAAGGAGAAAGCGTTTAGTAGCTATTCTCTCACTCCTCCAAGACAGGGTTTTAAGCAGTTGGGCTGATTATACTTCCCTACATTTACATGTACCACATTCTTTATATTTTCGTATGTTTAACTTAGTTGTGCTGTGGGAAACAACAAATCAATGTTTTTTTCCCATTTACTTCTTTCCACAGTCTTCTATCTCCTTGCATGCGCACAGACTGGAATTCTGTCTGTAGTTGCTCCGGGGGGTGATAACAGCAAGGCTTCTTCCCTCTGGAAACATGCAATTTTGCCAAAGTAATAAAAACATTGAAGAAGAGAACCAGCAGCAGATGCAGGTAGGAAAATCATTGCTAACCACTGAACCGAAGTTACTTTCTAAGCTATTATTTTGACAGCATTCACACTTTCTTGTATGTGGAAGGAGTTTGCCATTTCTAACTATGTTCTACTCTTTATTTTACTTCTACTTGTCAAAGCCAGTGGGGTTTTTCTTCATCTTTCTTATCTCACAGGACTGTTTTCGCTTTTTATTTTGCCTCTGTGGAAAGTAAGCTCCTTCAAGAGGCCAGCATCAGGGTATCCTGCTGTTGCTTTCAGCTCCATCACCTCTACTGAACAGTGGGAGCAAAGGCTTACCAGCCTTTTAAATTTACTCAGATTCAGTTTCCAGCATTAAGCAGAAGCACCAAGTCAGCTTTCAGAACAAGCGATAGCTTGGCAAGCAGCATGAGAGCTAGGCAATTTTCTCTTTTACAAGAGGATGTAACTCACTCTGTTTTACCTGATGCAAAATCGAGTTGATTTTCTTCTTCCTTCGCCTGACCAAATCACCTGCTCAAGCTGTATGACTATATAACCAGGAAAATGCAGAAAGAGCTTGTCAGGAGCTTCAAGAGAAAGAAAGGCAAGATGCAAATTATGAAAAGAATGGTTCATCCATTTAAGAAACAGGGAAAAAAACCCATGGGATAGTTGTAGTGCATAAACGAAATCAGCGCCTAAAATGTTGATTCCTTTTCTTAAAAACATTGGAGAAAAAAACTCCTTTGTTCCTGGAAGATTAAATCAAACCTATGTCAAAGTAGGTTTTCTGGAGCCCCTGAGTGTAGCTGAGCCAGTCAGGAGAGCAATTGTGCAACACAAAGGGCTCCTGATAGTCTATAAAGCTCTTTCTTTCCAAGAGGAATACTTTCTGTTCGATTCCAGCTAGTATTTGCCCGCACTGGTTCCTGGGTGCAGCCTGTACTTGCTTCTCCACTGTTTTTTATTACAACAGTTTGGCTCATAATCCCTGCTCTTGGGAATAGTTTTATCACTTGGTGTATTCTGTTGGAAAGTGAAAAGAAAATAGAGAACCTGGGTTGGAGAAGAGAAAGCTGCGTGGAAACCTCATAGCAGCCTTCCAGTATCTGAAAGGGGGCCTATAGGGATGCTGGAGAGGGACTCTTCATTAGGGACTGTAGTGATAGGACAAGGGGTGATGGGTTCAAACTTAAACAGGGGAAGTTTAGATTGGATATAAGGAGGAAATTCTTTCCTGTTAGGGTGGTGAGGCACTGGAATGGGTTGCCCAGGGAGGTTGTGAGGCAGTGTTCAAGGCCATGTTGGACAGATTCTTGGGTGCCATGGTTTAGTGTGAGGTGTCCCTGCCCATGGCAGGGGGGCTGGAACTGGATGATCTTAAGGTCCTTTCCAACCCAAACTATTCTATGACTCTATGATTTTCTTCCACGTCCAGATCACCTTCAGAGTAGATCTAGGGTTAACTTGTGAATGCCTCCTGCGGGTACCAGTATTCTGCAGTATTCTGTAGGTATGCTAAACCCTTTTGTCTCCTCCTTAGCACACCTGTGGCTTTGTGTTCTCAGGAAGAACACCTGAACACATAAAACCTGATACCTCAGTTGCCTTTTAAAAACTCTACTTATCTTCTTTCTAAACAAAGTGTTTGGACATTTCATCTTCATGATAGCAGCTAGAAGTTCTTTTGTGGTTCATATTCGCTATATCACTTGCCAGTACCCAGAAGTCCCTGACTTACTTCGTTACCAGAGAGGATAGGCTTGCAACTGTTTTCTTGTGTTTGCTCTTATTTTCTCTTTCATATTTACAGCCCTTCAATGTCAGTGATCAGATTCTCTCCAAACACAGCTTGGCAATGGCCATTAAACTGGAAACATGTATTTAAAAAATATAAAACTAAGAGCCTGTTCATTTTTCACTATGTTGAAAATTAAGAAAGTCAAAGAAGTACTATCAAATATTTGGAATAGATGCAGAGAACAGAAGATAGGGTGGATATTTCATTTATAACAACAGCTGTGTGACCAGAATGCATGAAAAATTACAACCCAAAAAAGGAGCCACAATAAGACCTGGCTTATTTGTGCTTTAAAGGAAGCAGCAATTGTTGGTTGGTAAAAAGACATTCACCAGCATTTGGGATATCTAAAATTTCATGCCAGGTTACTCTCTATTGTGGGAGACCTAAAAAAGAACCAATTTGTTCTGGCTTTTTTCTAAGTCATCCTGCCTAAAAAATTGCTACTTTTAGTTAAATTTGCTTTTTCAAGTTGTATTTTTTGCAGAGGTATCGTCTCTGTTACTCTTCCAGATTCCAAAGGCATTTCCTTTCTCTCATCTGCAATACATTTTTAGGTTCTTGCTTTATTCACTGCTCAAAGTGCTTTGGGTTCCAGCTGGTTTTCCTCGGGTTTGGAGCTGGTGCAGTAGGTATGGTAGGTGTGCCTTTAGAAGTAACAAGGGCAACTCATGATAAGCAGTCTTTTACTGGGAATTAAACTCCTTGGCGGCATCCATGCGGTATAGTCTAGTTGAATATTGGAAGGAGACAGCGATGTGTCTTAACCACATGGGCCAGACAAGCATGGTTTTTTGGTTCTTGTTTTACGTGGCCTTTTTTTCTTACTGAATGTCATTGCTAATCCATTATATACGTTTGGTAAAGTAGAAGCAGAGCACAGGGAGAGGACACAGGTCAAAAACGGTACCAGTGGCAATTTCTGGAGATTTTTTGCATGCTGAGCATAAATGGTAACCGGATAACTGATGTACTTGCTGTGCAGCTGTCACTTTGTCTAGGAATATATGTGTGAACAAAGATCACTAAATGCCATGACACCTCTTAAGAGGCATATTTTGTGTAGATGGATATTAGCAATTCAAAAGCTAAACTGGGATCTAAGCAAGGTCAGGCAGTTTATTTTTGACCTGAGCAGTGTTAAATTTAAGCAGAAGGGCTGGGATAAGCAAGTAAAAGCCTAAATGGGCAGTTGGCTGCTGAGCGATGGTGAAGCCAATTCATCCTAAAGGGCAGCCCGTTTGTACCCGCAGCCAGGAGAAGAGAAAGGTGAAGACCAGAAGGAGAGAAAGGACCCCCCCTTTTCCCGCGATGCTTTTGTCGTGGTGAATTCAGGCCATTTCTCTTCCAGTATCAAGGAAAGAAAAAAGGAAAGGCAAACACAAAAAGTTGTACATTTTAAGTAAAATGTGCCTATATATGCATGCAAATTAGGTGGGACCCTTGGAGTGTCCAAGTTAAAGCAATGCTTTAAAAACTGTAATCTGCTTTTTGTAGAATCCCTTAATTCCAGTGTGTATTACAAATACGCATGGTGTGAATAAAACCTGAGCCTTCTCATAACAATTCAAGAGTAATAAACAATCTTAGTACGGCATTCTTATAAATAAAACATGCTACTCTGTGTTGTTTAGGGTCTTTAAGTCCCCGGTTCTGTGCCGGTGGCTGCAGCAATTAGGCTCTGTTTTGAAGGTAGTCATTTTTCACAAAATGAACATGAATTTGTCACTTTGAAAAATGAACTTCTGTTTCGGAGCAGGGTTTTCCCAGTTTGAGTCCCTTGGCAAGAAGCAGAGCTGGGTGATGCACGTCTCCTCATCCTGCACGACCATCAGAAGTGTGCTTCTGGGGAGGGGCTTTTGGCTGCCTCAGAAGGGTTGCTGTCTTTCGTACGTCAGCTTAGGTTTGCCTGATGCTCCCTTTTCTACCTTGGGCGCAGAGGTGCTGTTGCAGTATTTAAAAGCAGTATCAAATAGAGCCGGTGTGACAGAATTCTCCTGACTGTCTGTAAAAAGCTTTTTGCCCAATTCCCTCCTGAAATATCACTGAAGTATTGTTTGACAGATTTGTGTAGCTATAAAAGCTCTCAACTGCTATTATTACACAGGCCTCTGGGAATATATTGATAGGCTTAAGTCTCCATAGTTCTGATTCTACCTGCTACATGCAGCTCAGGTCTGTATCTCTGGATAACTACCTTCTCCTTTTGGCCAGATTCATCTGTTAGTTTGACTTTTCGGAAAGAAAAAGACAATTGTTGTTGCCTTGGCCTCAACGCTAGCTGGGGAGAAAGGATGGGAGGAAGGAAATACTTGCAGTGCTCCAGCGTATGAATCATAAGAGCTAAAGCAGGACACCTGTTTGCTTTGTTATTCATTTTTGAGAACAGAAAGTCATCTGAGCATGAAGTTAATCTCCTGTATAAAGAGAGCTGTGGGTTTGATTTATAGAATCATAGAATAGTCAGGGTTGGAAAGGACCTCAAGATCATCCAGTTCCAGCCCCCTGCCATGGGCAGGGACACCTCACATTAAACCATCCCACCCAAGGCTTCGTCCAACCTGGCCTTGAACACCCCCCAGGGATGGAGCACTCACAACCTCCCTGGGCAACCCATTCCAGTGCCTCACCACCCTAACAGGAAAGAACTTCTTCCTTATATCCAATCTAAACTTCCCCTGTTTAAGTTTGAACCCATTACCCCTTGTCCTGTCACTAGAGTCCCTAATGAAGAGTCCCTCCCCAGCATCCCTATAGCCCCCCTTCAGATACTGGAAGGCTGTATGAGGTCTATTTGTGGTAGTATTTTATGCAGTTTTCCTTCTCTTTCTCATTCCATTGGCCTTTCTTCCTGTGGCATTTAATTTACCAGCGGTTACACATAAATGAACCACTTGTTCCCAGTTGGTGAGCCCAGTCTCACAGGTGGGACCACTGTGAAGCTCATGTTCATGTGCATTGTGCGAGAGCCGTCCTCTGGTGACTCCTCCACAGCTCTGAACTGTGACTGATAGGGCAGATGCCTCAGCTGAGCACAAGTGCTGATATCAGGGATAAGAGGTCTTTGCCTTGCTTGTTCAAAATGTGCTTCTTATTTGTTGTTACTCTATGTGGATTTTTGGGGGGTTCTGGTTTCTTCTGTTCTGATTTTATATATCCATATACTTCTATTTCCGTGGGAGCGCTGCTCAGAGCTTGGACAAAGGAATGATGTCAGCTTCCCCGCTTTCCTGTGGTCTTGAGATTCTCAACAATTTAGTTTTCAACCCTAAATGCCAGTTGTAGCGTTATAAATCTTTGGAGGTAGAATCTGTAGAATTGAAGCCCTAAAATTAAATATACAAAGCGTCTACATAATTTAAGGACTCCGTTATTATTTGCTTTGATATAGGCGTGCCTATTAAGTTGATGGGCACTCCTTAAAATTGTTTTTTTGAATGCTTCAGTAAAGGTTTTTGGAGCTTAAATGCATCTGCATTCAGAAACCTCGTCGGGTCTGTCAGTGTTTTTCATAGTAGGAGACTGAAATATATTCAGCTTGAGGAAAAATGATTTAGTTAAAGTGCAGTTTGAAAGCTCCCATGACACTGGAGTCTTTTTAGGGAGCATATTTTACAAATAGATGTTCAGGTCTCTTATTTTGCTACAGCTGTGTTTTGGGGGTTTTTGGCAGGTGGGAATGGCGTTCATTTTGAAAAGTATTTGAGATCAGCTGCTTCTGTTGAACAGATGAGATGTCACAAAGCTGTTGATAGGTAAATAACAATGCATTTCTGCAGAGTGCTCTCCTAATCATACATCTCCATTTCCACACCAGGCACTTAAAGCATGTCTCCAAATTATAGGTATGCAGGAGTTCACAACTTACTTAGAGGAGTTTAATGAGGAAGGGGTGTTTCCTGTGCATTTAAGACTTCTCAGAGGATTTAGAAATGAGGTAATCAATCTCACTGCATCACACGGGTAGTTACTTGAAAAGAGACAGCCCTGATGCTTTTGTGGTCACTGGAAGAAAGCCCTTTGTAAGGCAGCCTAACATCACTCAGGCCTGTGTCCTGGCAGCTACCTGCTCCAGTTACCTTCCTATCCACGTGTGCTTCTTGATACAGCAAATTTTGCTTCTCTGATGCGCATTCTTCAACCCTAAACTCTGCAAACGAATCAAATGTGTTGCTCTGGCACAGGATAAATGCCTGTATTTCTGCTTTTTTTCTAAGCCCAATGCGGGTAGCTTCGTTCTGAAACATGTTTAGTTTGTAGGTGACAAATGGTCTGTGAAACCCTCAGAGACAGCTCATTATAAATGAGGCCAGGCAGCAGAAGTCCCTGTTGTTGCTCAGCGTGGTGAGCCAATATAATTGGAACTATATAAAGTGAAACAGGATTTAGCAAGGTAATACCCAAAAAAGTCATAAAAATCAAACACCTTGCTTCAGCTCTTCCCGACACCTTAAGAATATACTACCGCGTTCTCACTTGCTTCTTTCTACGCATGCTGATTTACTTCTTTGCTCTCTTGCTTCATTTTTCATCTTTGCCTAAAGAATGTGCCAACGTTTTGTAAGACCTGATTTGCTGGTTTCATTTTTGTCATTTTTTGTTTGGTCCCTTCCAAAGATGCACAAAAGAGACTGCCGTAGCTTGACGCATCGGAGTGTAGCAGCCCTCATTCCTTCAAAAAGAAGAGAGGCAAAATCCTGACTCTAGGTCTGTAGGTTAACCATCAGTTTTAATTAACTCTCCACACTCTTTTAACAAGTATTGTTATGCAGAAGTATGCTTCCATTAAATTTGGCTCACTCTTCCTTACTCGCATACCACGGGCATGCAAGGTTGGACCCCTTATGCTTTACAGCTAGGAAAGACCAAGTCTGAAGTTGGTAGGCTTATGTGGTCAGTTTTAGCTTTGTTGTACTCTTCACGTCAGCAGTGCACTGTGAAGAGAGGTCTTGCCGGTTTAATTCAGGTTTCATTTTCAGTGCTTTTATTCACAGCTTCCAGCCATCCCATGCTAATGTTTATTTTACGGACAGTCGGCTTGATCTTCTGACTTTCTAATAGGAAACTAGTCCCATGGCTCAGTTTATCATAACACAGTTAAACGGGTACAGTACAAGTCATTCTGAAGAACTGAGGAGACAGATGTTCCAAGTCAAGAGTTTAATAAGAGGTGTCTTGATGGAAAAGCTCCTGTAATAGGTTTGGGGCTTTTTTCCCCCCTCGATTTCTCTGAAATACAGTATTTTCTTGATTAAGTTGTCTGTTTTCATGAAGGAGACTACTGTTAATAGCAGTAAGAGTGAAGAACGTGACATTTAAATTGCCTTTAGAATTAAAAAGGAAAAAGACACAGATGGTGTATGAAATTCTAAATTTCTCTCTCTCATACATGTTGCTCTGCTTCGGTGTAGAGTCACAAATAATTTTCTTTAGCCATTAGATATATATCTTCATACAGTGAAGACTGCAAAATCGTTACAACAGAACCGAGTATTTCACTTGCATGAGCAGCAGCACTTAATGCTCAGCTTGGGTTAGAGCCAAACAGGTCTCCACCATGACACAGAGAAACTATTGATAAACGTTGAATGAGGAGGGCTCGCCAAAATTTGCCTTAGATCGTCAGAGCCTCACGCTGCTCAGCTTCAACGCAGCATCCAAGGTGCTCATTTTCAGCTTTGGAAAGGCATGATGCCTTGAAAAAAAACATAAAAAGTCCTAAAATTTAGTGTCTGTCTGACTTCCCCAGGGCACTTCCATTCAAATGTAATAGATCACCTTCTGGAGCAAAACCAGACAGGCAGAACGGCAGCCAGATCTGAAACTGTCTAGAGCTGCTTCTTCCACAAAAATAACACAATTCTTCATGTATTTCTGCAACTGCTTACTGAAAGGGTTGGAATTCAGCAGGCCAGAAACAAAAGCCAGCAATGTGAATTTAATATATAGTATTCAGTTATTTGCCTTGTCCTCAACATGACATTTTGACAGCAGTTTTACTGGTTAGTAGTTTCTTGAGTATCTTTAAGAAACTACTTTAAGATGCTGGACTGATAATTAGAAAAATATTGACTTCTGTCACATCAGAAGGATCACTTAGAAAATACTTTGCCTACTTTATTGTTGCTTAAGTCATAGAAAAGGTTCTAAACACGAACAAATAAACTCAGTTTTGACCAAGTGGGACCCAAAAGAATGTAAACGTGGAAACTACTGCTCGATGACCAGTGAACTTACAGAAACTGTCCTAGGGAAGAAAACTCACATGGGTGATCACATTCTTTCAGTTCTCCTCCCCATCCCACTGGGAGTGGGAGGCAAGAAAGGAGGGAGGGAGTGGCTGCGTGGTTCTGAGTTACCGACTGAGCTAAAACCAGGACAGTGGGGTTTGTTCTGCTTTTACATTTGGCTGGGTGAAGGAAGGGAATGATCATTGTTGTGAATAACACGTGTTAATTATGAAAAATCCTGGCATGAAATGGCCTCTGTAAGCAGAATTGTGTCTTTGTATCATTACCTTCAAATGTTTGTTAAAGGCAAATAAAGAAACACGTCACGTGTAAAGCCAAGAATTTAAGCCCAGTTGAAATCTTTATATTCTAATTAAATATTATTTATTACCCCAGATTAAGTCATTACGGGACAAAAAAGTGTTTACAGAAAAAGTATAATAACATAGGGCTGTCATACACATACTTCCTAGTCTCTGAGACTTTTCTTGTCATTATGCTCAGGCTTCCAATGCCCCTTGGGGTTGTAGCATCAAAGGTTTCAGAAAGAGGGGTTCATGCAGCTCAAATCCTTTACCCATGAAGAAAACAGTACTGTTGATTTCTTCCCCTCATCTTAGGAACTTCTTGAAGTAATATTTATGTGTTTTCTAACACAGTACTGCAAATTTCCCATATATAGAATCATAGAATAGTTAGGGTTGGAAAGGACCTCAAGATCATCTAGTTCCAGCCCCCCTGCCATAGGCAAATATGGTGGATTCCATGCAAGTTAGATTCTTTGTTCTCTTTGTACCAAAAAATGTGGTTTTGCTCAGCTCTGTGTCATTTCTTCAGCCAACTGATGAGTTGTTTATTGTGGTATGGCCTGCAATGTCAACCTATGCCCTGCCTTCTGCAAACCACCCCTTGCCTGCACTTCTCTAGACCATGTCCTGTCCCCCCACTTTTCAAGGCCTCTCCTGTCATACCCTATCTTGTACAGAGAGTATTTATATAAAGCTGTGGTTGTACCATTCAAATGTAAGAAAAATAATGCAGATCAGACATAACCGCCTGGTCATTAGGAACATTTTATTCTAGCTAAATTAGGAAGTTGCAGGCATTCAAGAGAAGTTGAGACAAAGTAAGCTTATTTGACAAGCTGCTGTCCTGAGGCCTTGCAAACTTGGTACTGCTGCTAGCACTGGCAGTACAGCATCTATTGAGGTACAGGACTATACTACACCAGCTATGAAATGATGTATGCTGTCTTCCTTAGTAATCTGATTCCAGTTAGGGACATCACTCTTGGAAACATTTTGGAACTACTTCAGCTAGTTTTTTAATGTCATGTCATTTCTACAGTACCGTATTTTCTCTCCTTGTAGGATTTATGGTCCCAGTTCCTGACTTTTTAATGAGAAGGCTGACAGCAGGTTTCAGTCATTCCTGCTATGGCCGGGCTATCATCTCTCACACTTCAAGTCATGGCACTTCATCTACCCTGAATATTACTCATTCTGGGATCTGGAGGTAGTTCAGGTAATATAAAAAGCAGGCTGATCTGTGATGGGCTACTTTGGGGGTTTGCTTTTGGTTTTAGTAACAACTATTTGCTTAAATTTCTCTTAATATGTTAAATTAATACAAGCTCCAAGAAATGATCAGGCATGAAGAATGCAGTTAAACACAGTACCCAGAAGAAATGGAAAATGTGGCACAGGGTTAGACATCAGGTCCCGTATTTACCACGGTTTGGTAATTGCTGTGATTTGCTCTCTCTGGGTTGCCCCCAGATACACACCTTACACGGAGAGTTCAAATACATTCCCCTAGCATGGAAAGTAAGGGTCTAAGGACTTGCACAAAAATCCCTGGGGCCTGGGAGGAAAGCAACCTTTCGATTCATCAGCTCAGTCTTTTTCATGTAGTTGTTCCTCCGTTAGCTACCTTCAGTGTTGCTACAGTAATAAATCACAGCCAGTAAAAGTACATCTAGAAAGCAAATGTTGAATGACTTTTTTTGTGATTTACTCTGTTGTTGTGTAAATGTATTGGTTATATAGGTACGTACGTAGCTATAGAGAGTAAAGCATCTAGCAATTCTTTTCAAGCCACAGGTGACAGCTAGTTCCCCAGGATAAGTTCACTCTTATAATCGAATGATAGTGAATGGTTTTGCTCCATCTCTGCAGACACACTGACCATTTTATGATAGGCTCCTATTGGACTTAGCCTAATAGTGAACTTAGCTTTTGAATCACCTTACTCTTCCTATCATGGTCATGGTTTCTGTTCCCAGGGCCTCATCCTGGTGACAGCAAAGAGATATGTGACTGGGAAGCAATGCAATCTTAACTAAAAACTGCTCTGTACTGGAGCAGTGAAGGCATTCATCCTCATTTCACACCCATGGAGAGAGCTGGGGACCCTTTTCCTTGGGCGTAAGATACAAAACCATGTTGGGGACCTGCACCCCGGGGCAGTTCTACTCTGAAAATTAACTTTGTGACAGAAAGTTCGACTCAAAAGTTACTACTGGTTGTTCTACTAAAAGAAACGAAGCAGCAAGGAAAAGCTGTTGTCCCTGCGATGCTCAGCCAGACCCTTCGCATTAGTGCTCTGCTCTGGCTGTATGATTTTAGCATAGTCTTTACATGTGGCTTTTACCTTCCTTCAGTGCAATTAACAACTAAGATTTTTGGTAGCTTTAGTAAGCGATGTCAGTGTGCCTCTCTCTGAGCGGTGTGTGCTTCCTAGAGCTTACAGCTAAAATGAAAAATGCCTCTTTTGTTATTTGATGTTAACAGGAATTACACAGAGCGCATTCAGAGAAGGATCTATTGTATAAAACAAAGCCCTTCTTATAGTCACTCTGGAGAACAACCCTATATGAGAATAGTGCTATACTTCAAATCACGAAAGATAACTTCTTGCCAAGCAATGCAAGATAATGATAGTGCATAATACTCCTGCTGCTTCTTTCTCATATGTTCATTGTTTCTATATTGTTGGTGTGATACACCAGGGTGCTTACCCTCTATTCCTTCAGGCGCTTTGAAGAAACAACTACATATGTCATAGAACCATAGAATAGTCAGGGTTGGAAAGGACCTTAAGATCATCCAGCTCCAATCCCCCTGCCATGGGCAGGGACACCTCACACTAAACCACAGCACCCAAAGCTCTGTCCAGGCTGGTCAAATGACAGAAAGAATCACCTTAGAGAGTCAGTGGAGAGACATCAAAAGGAACTGGAGAATCTGCAGTCCCTGCTGAGCTGTTAGGTGAAGATTATCCAGTTTTCAAGTCATCTGTGGTTTGTCTTTGGAAAGCTCTGCTGAACTCAATCTGGATTTGCGAACTGAACACTGGAGTTTTCTGTTTGTTTTCTGGGCTCCATTCCCTCCCTGTCTCCTGGAAAAATGGATAAGAAGGAAGGTGGTTGGATGGATTGTGGGATACATGGTACTAGCCTGCAGCACCTATGGGGTTACCAACTGCCAGCTAACGATTCTTTATTTGAACCCACTTTATTAAAAAAGCCATAAAAATCTCAAAATTGGTCTATTTTGAAATAAAATGTCCTGATTTAAACACTCATGCTACATTTCAGGTGTTTTTTCCGTTTTATCTCAACTCAGGGGTTTTTAAACAAGCTTTAGGATTCTGGAATCAGCTGCAGTGACCTTTTATCCAAATGCACTCTACAAGTTAATAACACCTGAAAGAATTATACATTTTTTGCTAAACCTCAAGTTTGCTTGGAATGAAACAGAAAGCGATCAGTTCTAAAGCTGTAGACTTTCCTTCTTCTATACCTGGAATACAGAAACCAGTGTTTGCTTTGAAGTAGTAATAAATGTTAGGAATTGTAGGTTGTTAGGAATAGGAGACATCAGTAGTTTAAAGGCGAGTTGTTCGTTAAATGCTCTTAGGGAATTACCTTCCTTAGTTCATAGAAACAGTGGTCAGAAGGAGTACAAACGCACATCCTTTTAAGATCTTGAGCCTAACCCTGAGCCCAGCATTTGGTTTCCAAGGAGAAATCCTGCATCAAGAATTTGGAGCATTGGATCAAGGGGCAGGGGTTAAGCAAACATCTGCTGTTTGCAGGAATTTGCATCACAAACTGTATGGTACAGTGCTTCTTCAGATGGCAAAGTGCTTGTTCTCAGAAACAGATTTCTAATAGTGTGAAAAAGGACATCTGCTTGTTTCTGCCATATTGAAGGAACAGCAAATTGCTGCTTGGTCAAGTTATCCCTTTGTGATACATAGCATCGTCCTTTTCATCCTGATTTCCAATTCTGTCTTGTCTTGAGGGAAAAAGAAATCATAAGACTTTCCCTTATTAAATGTCTAATTGCTGTCTTAACAATTGGATTTTCCTTATCAACCAGATTTGCAATGGTAGCATACTTCTAAAAATCGCTTAGCATATTCATTTTTAGACCACCTCATTCCGTCTGTCTGTCACATCATGCTCTTTACCAAATCATTCTACTATTTTCCAAGAAGGGGCTTGATAGAGTTATTATGAATAATCAGAGATGAAGACATAGTGCGTCGCGTGTTGTAATTCCTACCCTTTACTGTGGAGTGATAAAAGGACAGGAAACTCTTTCATGTTTCATTTGTTTCCTATCACCACAAGTTTATATTAAGCTGAATTCTGTAATTCTCATAAAATCAGTTCTCGTATCACAATTCATCGTGCTGTTCGCTCACAGGCTGTGCAGCATCACCCCCCCTTTACCCTCCTGCCCCATCCCCAGCAGCTGGAGCATGCTGCAGCGTTTGGATTTGTGCTGTGGTACCACTATACAGCTATACAGGGCTATGTCTCCATGAGTAAGAGTCTTTGGCATCCTGGTGTGCTCTGGGACACATGGTCATCTGCTGGCATTTCCTTCTGAGAGTGGGACCTATTCCACACTGGAGTTTCCGGAGTGGCAAGCGCTCTCTTTTCAAGGAAACCTGTGGCTCCTTTGTGCTCTTTGTCTTTGGACACATGTGATAGCTGTAGAAGAGGGGTTTTTCCACAGGATTTCCAAAATGTTTATTTTCTTTCCAGCTCTTTGATGGTGGGAATTAAAGAGTGCACTGTCCTGCCATGGCTCCCTCACCACTTGCAACTGTGCTGCAGGGTATGCTTCGATGTCTTCTCAGACGCATCTTCATTCCCCACCCTATCCTCTCCCGTATATATTACTCCAGAAGGTCAGGCTTTTCTCCCACACCATGGAGTCTCCTCTCTGTCTCCCTGTTAACTGCACCTTTGGCAGATCCTGATTTTTCCAATTCTCCCTTTTTGCCTGTCCTCAGTTTCGCAGCGATGCCCTCTGCGTCTCTGTGGTGACATCCGTTGATCTGTTGCTTCGTTTGATTTCCTATTCAAGTCACTGCGTTTTGGGGAAGTTAGTTTTGTTTGGGGTTTTACCGCTGTGCTCTGGGCAATATCTGTTTGGTTTACGAAGGATTTCTGACCACAGTTTATATAAGAATCAGATGCTTGGACACATCTCAAGCCTTGTAAAAGCTGGCAGCCAGAAGTATGATCACACAGGGATGTAATTGTGTGGATGTTTTGGAATCTGTTTTCAATAGCAAAACTGAAATCTATTCAACTACAGGAAAGCACATCACCCCCACCTCCTGTGATGGTCTTTGCAAGGTGAGTAATGCTCTTCTCCTTTTCTCCTTTCAGCTCACCTAGGATTTTTGATCCTTTCTCTAGTCATTTACAAACAAATTCCTTAATATTAAACATGAAATTCTCTTTTCATATTTCTTTCTTTTCTAGAGCAAATTCTTTCTCCCCACGTAGTTAATAAATTGATCGGCAATTACGACTGAATTAAGTTACAAGTTAAGCTCTTTGTAATTCAACATTTGTCCTTTAGTTTGGCAAATGCCCCCCTTCTCTGTTCATTGTAGTATTTGCTGAAGAATTTCTTCTGGGAGTGTTGCTTCTCAGCAACTTAACCAGTTGGATTGCTCTTGCCTTCATTTAGTTCTCTGCTTTTCTGAAGCTTGTCTATTCCAGCATTGGTTATGCTTGTTAATCTTTTGCATATCTTCTTTACCTTGGTATTTAATTGCCTGGAAGTATAACCTTTGTGTTCTGTTTAGCCCACTGCTTGCAGTTCTTACTTAATCCTGCTTTGCTTATGACAAGCTGTTAGTTCTCCCCAAAGGAAGATGAGATAAGGATGTAGTAGCATTAAGAGTTTAGAACATATAGAATATATGAATTCACTTATGGTTCATAAATGGGGCAGATAAAGATTTCATGAGTCACCATCCACCAGCTAAAAGTGCTAAAATTTTACTCTGAAATGTCATCTGATTCGTGTTACTCTCTTGCTGCTTGTTTCTCATAACATCTCTCATTCATCTAAACTGCTGTTTATTCTTCTGTGGGCAATCTCTAAGTAGCTCCTAGAACTGCCCCTCCAGAGGGTAGAAAGAGTGCAGTCATTAGCATCCTTTGCCAAACTGAAGAGCTTGCGGTTATGCAGCTTTTCCTTTTGTACTTCAGACAGCTTTTCTATCCCGTATTTTGTTGTATCTTCTGTTCTTGGATTGAAATACCTTGCCAAATGCCTTTTAGGAAATGTAAATATAACTACAGCCTCTGAATTTGTCTTTATCTTGGTGGTAATACCTTCAAAAGACTCTTGCAGGTAAGACAAATATTCTTTCCACTGTCTGAATTAATATGGAATAACATTTCAGTTGTGCGTGGAGCCTATTGAAGTCTGAAAAACGGACACATTTTATTGTGGCAGCTTTATACTACCTCTTTATACTGCAGTCTTTTCAAGTAGAGCATCATTGCTATCACTAGCATCCATTTTTCCAAGTTTTTCACTCAAAACTGCACAATCTCCTGATGATTTTCAGGTGAAGAGGGCTTAAGCTCCTTTTGGTTACTTCCTGAACTAGAGTTACCTATCGAAGCATACTAAATGAGTTCTACAATGTAGCGCAATGCAGGAAAGGGATGTATCATGTATACTTTTCAAAATGCAGTACAAACCTTTAGATTTTAAAGAAAAAGAGGAAAGACACATGTTTTATTTGTGTTGAAAACGTATGCGTGATAGCTCTTGAAGAGTGACAAGGTGAGCTGTAATTCGGATGTTGACCTAGCGTTGTCTATGATAATTTATTATGTAAACTTTCATAAAGTTCATAAAGTTTTTTCATTAAAAAAATATGAAAACTATTCCTATTTTTTTATAATGATGTTTTTTAATAAATTTATATTCCGTTCATCTTGCAGTCTTCTGGAGGGTCCAGTTAACACCCAGCCTCAAGACCTTTGGGAAGCAGAAAATGAAGGGTAATTTCATGTTCTTCTTTCTTGAGCTTCCTAACTCCAGAAAATAGAGTTCAGGTGTCTGATGATGCCTATTAATGTCAACACATGGCAGAAATGGTCTGTATCATTGCCCTTCCTGGGGGTAAGGAAGCTGATACGATGTCACTTGAACATGCCCAGGATGCATCACGTCAGAAAGTGCAGGTGTCCACAGCTGAAGTGACCTTTTCTCTCCCCAGGTTTGTAAGGGTAGTTAGAATTCCTTTCGAAAGGGGTGTTTGCAGCTGGTTTCTGTAGTTGTTTCTTTGTGCCACGACATCAGGGGGCATACTGAATCTAAGCATTAACTTCAAATGTCAGTTGCTAACCTTTTGAACAGTCATTCAGAGAGCCTTTACCGCTTAATGACAGGCAGATATAATTAAGTGCCTAAATTTCATGTGCTTTTTTCCTTGAGGGCTTTTTCCTTAGGACCACAAGCAGCTCTTCATTCTGGAGGCACCAGAGCCCCAGGAACAAATGCGTTTCATTGTTTGGTTTCATGCTTTCTGATAAACACCTGAGAAACAGGGCTAGAATAAAACTGAAAACATTCCACGCGCACAGTCAGCTTTTGGCTTTATATAATGCAAAATAGAAGCTTGCCCCCAGGCAAAGTCACATTGTGTCTTACGGACACAGTGCACCTGATTGGAAACCCATTTCATGTTAGCAGGGAAAGGTCAGACTTTACACTTACTCATGATATACACTGGAAACATGAACACAGGCAATGCTTAACTGGGCTAACCAAACCAGAAGTGCAGGTTTCAGCATAGCTGGCCTTTTCCCTTCTCTAAGGAACAAGCGAATGGTCACAAAAGTGTACTGAAACTGAGCTTCCTTGAGGGACCAGTTTCTGTTGTTTCTGTGCCTAGAAAACCATAGGAAAAAAAGGCTATATGCAAAAAGCAGGCTGTACAAGGTACTGTACTTCAGAACAGAGGCTTCGATCCCCAAAGAAAACAGATGACCTAGATGACAAACACAGTCTTTTTCCTTCTTGAACATGGAGGGTTATCCCCATGCTCCCAAGGTACAGGATCGCAATCCCTTATTTCCCTACTGACATTAGCTCTGCGTTTGCAGTTTATTTTGTAACCAAGCAATTTCCAGTGTGCTTTCAGAAACGTGCAAGATTGTGCAAATGCTATCAAAAGTGATTCAGTGTACCTAAGTTAAAGAGAAATATTTGTCCTTTCTTTGCAAGCCCTGTTACCTCTTCATGATGGCTAACACAGGTAGTGGGAGTGTAAACGAGAACCACGCAAGTGCCTGTGCAGCAGCTATGGCAGTGTCCCGTGCTGCTATCTGAGTTACGGTTTTACACAGCTGCCTGTGGGCTCCCCGGTGCCTCGCTGCTGTGCCACCATGGTAGCAAGCAGTTTCTTCACTAAAGCTCTGCAGACTGAAGGCAAAACAAACCTTGAAAAGAGGTTGATGTGAGCAGACACCAAGCACTGTATCTTGCTTGCTTTAGACGCATTACAGAGCCAGTTTCTTGAGGGGCGGATTGTTCTTGCTAGTATCAAAAGGTTCCTTGCCCCTCACCCCCAAATGGTCTTAAAATGCTGTTGGAGTGTGTACAGTAAATGATTTTTGTGTTTTCCTTTCTGACAGCATGCGAAACCTTATTTCAGGTTCTGAGGCAGCTTTTAAATAAGTAAGGAATCAAAGATTTTCCCTGGGGTATCTGCATTTGTGTGCCCAAGCAACAGTGTCACTAAAACACAAGTTTTCGCTTTGTCATTTGACAGCCAGAGGCACGCGGAAGAGGGGCTACAGTAAAAGAAAGCTGTTCTGATAAATGCCACACAAGGAAGACTCAAAATAACAAGATAAGCAAAGAACAGCCTAAGGTGCAAGCCAGTTACAGGAACTCATGTATACCCTAAGTGACATTTGATTGCACAGGGAGAAATAACAAATTTAACGTCAAACCAGTGTGGTTAGGTTTTAATGCATATGTGATAGCACTGATAGCATTACAACAGGTAGTAGCTTCCCTGGAACCATCTCCAAGTCTGCCAGCAATAAGTATGTACTCCTGCTGTTATCGCACACTTGTTTTCACATAACCCTCCGTTTCTTTGACTCGCATTTACTGCACACCAAAACTTAGCTCTTACTGGTGATTCTCATCATGGTGGTGATTCAGGGAACCTTTAACATTTTTCCCTCACGCACACAGATGCTGGTGTGTCTTTTAAAATGCTGCTCTCCTAAGACCCTTAGCCTGCATGGTGTGTTTAGAATTGTAAATATCATAGAATAGTCAGGGTTGGAAAGGACCTCAAAATCATCTAGTTCCAACTCCCTGCCATGGGCAGGGACACCTCACACTAAACCATGGCACCCAAGGCTCTGTCCAACCTGGCCTTGAACACTGCCAGGGATGGAGCATTCACAATGTCCCTGGGCAACCCATTCCAGTGCCTCACCACCCTCGCAGTAAAGAACTTCCTCCTTATATCCAACCTAAACTTCCCCTGTTTAAGTTTTAACCCGTTACCCCTTGTCCTATCACTACGGTCCCTAATGAAGAGTCCCTCCCCAGCATCCCTATAGCCCCCCTTTAGATACTGGAAGCTGCTATGAGGTCTCCATGCAGCCTTCTCTTCTCCAGGCTAATATGCTGATTAAAATTTGCCATACCTCGTATCGCAGTGGAAAGTTTCCTTGTAGTTATAGAGACTGACTACAGGTTTTAGCATCTTCATTTTGAAACCAGTGCAGCAGTTCAGAGCAAGACAATTACATCTGTGCTGCCTTTGACACTGGCTGTGTGAGTCACCAGCTTCAGGAGCATGTGTTTTGTGTACACAATCCAGTTACCAAGTGTTTTGGAAACGAACATTTGTATGCGGAACCACAAATATTTCCACCTATCTTTTAGCTCATGAATGATGATGAAGCTCATCTTACGTGTTGGTAATTTTATTCCAGTGATCAGATCAAGTCGGGATTAATGCTTTGTGGATTTGGCAATAGCCGTTTCACCGTGATATTGCAAGTCATGCCTTTGACAAGAAGACTAATTACATTGCTCCCATGAATGTTTGTTTGTATTTATGCCTTTTCATTGGAATAGCTCCCAAGCTATTTTTCAACCAGCTCACCGTACTTTGCAACAACTTCTTATTCAGAACAAAAAACAAGTAACTTTTCTTGAATTAGATTGTTCTCACATTCCCTCGAGCATCAAGAAGACAGAGCCTCTTTTAGTTCAGATGTCTCAAAATTCCACCCCTACATACATCTTCAACAATTAAAGGGGGAGAAGTGAACTAAGTAAGTGGCTTTGCTTTGGATAGAGACCAGGCCTCTAGCGTTACAGATTTCATTCCCAAAAGAAAGGGATCAGAATGTAAATGTATATACAATTGGAAAAACAGCATTGTGGTGTTATAGCTCCTATAATTCAACTTGCCCAACATTTCTGTGTTGTGCTAGAAGAAATAGAATGTCAGAGAGCAGTAAATAAAGCTATAGAATCATAGAATAGTTAGCGTTGGAAAGGACCTCAAGATCATCCAGTTCCAACCCCCCTGCCATGGGCAGGGACACCTCACACTAAACCATCTCACCCAAGGCTTCATCCAGCCTGGCCTTGAACACTGCCAGGGATGGAGCACTCACAACCTCCCTGGGCAACCCATTCCAGTGCCTCACCACCCTAACAGGAAAGAATTTCCTCCTTAGATCCAATCTAAACTTCCCCTCTTTAAGTCTGAACCCGTTACCCCTTGTCCTGTCACTGCAGTCCCTGACAAAGAGTCCCTCCCCAGCATCCCTATAGCCCACCTTGAGGTACTGGAAGGCTGCTATGATAAGTCTAAATAATAAGGCACAGCATGAGTAATGCTTGTAGTTAAACTGGCCGAGCTAAAAACTTCTTGGTGCTGTCAGCCTTCATGCTTCAGGATGTACACTGATCTCTCAAAAAGTTGGGGGAAAAGAGTTATCCCCTTGCAGCCCATTCTTCCTCCTTTCACTGCAAGTTTGTTGAGCGTGTGTTGATTGCTTGCATCCTGGTTTATTTGCTTTTCCCCGTTGTTGACTCCTGCTGAAGAGTACATGGAATGTTGGTTGGACCTGATGAAAAAATTCCTGGTCATACTTGCAGCAAGCAGTAGGGAGGAATGATGAGGCCTGAACTGATTAGCATGCTGTTTGTTTTCTGATTTCCTGCAAAAGAGGTGTGTCAAACCTCAGCTCTCGGAAGATTAACCTGTCATTAAGCTAAGTGCTAGCAGCAAGATAAAGGGTTGTCAGACGTTAAGTTGTTGATTGAAAACCTGTTTTTTTCTATGACAGGAAATCAGAGAAAGGTATAAGAATCCAGTTCCACCTTTTCTACTTGCATCCTGTGAGCAGGATTTTGCACCAGAAAATGATGCTTTAAAGATAGATGACACTCTCTGGATAATTTGGCCCTAAAATCCAAACTGTGAACCAGGATGTTTTAACTTTTAACTATGTCCCCCAGAAATGTGATTTTAACAGTGTATCTTAGGTTCTTGTAACTTGCTTTACGATAGCAATGGTTTACAGGGCAATTTAATATCTGTCTAGACAAACTAATCTTTGTGCTGTTAAACAGGCATAAGGTAGCTCTATGTCTCAGTGGTCCTGCTCAGGTAGAGGCAGGGGTGCAGAACACAGCCTCGAAAGGTCCAGGCAACATCTCTTCCAGTCACCCCATAGAGGCGTAATTCACATCTGGAACACCCCATAGCAAGACTTCTTCCAAAAGAACCATATTCTGCAGCATGACACAGAAGGAGACATCCCAGTGAATGATTTCAGACATGAAGGCATTCAACATATACATTGTTAAGCTAAATAAAACCAACTCTCCAGCCTAGCTATTTCCTATATTGTTTTGCATGTACCCCTTTCGATGCTAAAGAAAAACACCTGGTCTGTGAACTAGGGATGTTGTTACAATAGAGGTGAAAGACAGTGATCCAGAAATGATCTGTGTGAGGAATTTCTCTGAAGCATCGAAGCTGTTGGATGAGACCAAATCATACCAAAATTGAACAAAGGGTGCCCCTAAACCTCCTGCTGCTTAAAGAAACAAACAAATAAATAAAACCCCCCAAAACCAAATCAAACAAACAAACAAAAAAAAAACCACCTTGAAAAAAAAAAAACAAAAAAGAACAAAACAAAAACAGCCAAAAAAATCCCACAAAAACTGGTATCTTACAGTATTGTATTATTGAGGATTAAAAGCAGTCGTATATAAATAGGAAATTCCAAGTTTCTTGAAACCCATTATAAAAGACTGTGCTGGGGCAGGAAAAGTAGCATGGATGAAGTCTGGCATGGATGGGCTTTCAATGTCTTAAAGCCAGTAATACTCTTAACACTGTGACTAAGCACTCGAAATCTCTGGCTTGGGATATCCCTTGCCTTAATTACTTGTGGATCAGCTGTCTGGTTTGTTCTTGAAAGCATAATGTTGGTGATGCAGTGAAAGTCAACCTACAGACCTGCTAGGTAAGTTCAAGGAATACTTCCTTAAAATTGGTTACACAACTATAATCAACCTAAAATAATATCCAACCCTCTAAATTGTAGGTTTATCCTTCCCCCTCTCTATTTAGAGAGAAAAGAAAGAAAACACCCTGATACAGTATAATGGGAGGTGAAGACATCTATTACATATTAATTCCTGTTAGAAATGGAAATTTGATAGCCAGCAGCTCACTTGAAAACTTATAAAGAAATACAGGGAAAGTAATTTCTTCAAAATAGCGTGAATTGAACGTCCCACAATCAAGCATGTAAAGTGTAAGAAGATAAATCCAGCAAAGCTTAGAAGGTATTAGTAGGTTATTGTCATGATTTTGTTGTAGCACTTCACTGCAGCACAGAATGGGCCTTTTAGAGTCCAAAGAGTATTAGAAAAGAATCCTATTGCCATTTGTGATTGAATAAAAGAAATCTGCACTGATTTATGCCACCTTTGGTGGAGAAAGAGAGGGACTTTCAAATTAAGAAGCAGTTTCTATCATAGCAGCATGGGTGGATAGCAGGCTTGCGTTAGGAATTAACAGTCAATTTAAGAGCAGAATATTCCTGAGCTGATTGAAAGCAATATAATTTCCTTCCATTAAACTAAATGTCAGTAAAGTTTTGAGTGCTTATAGCGAACAACTGTTTCTCATAAGGGATACGAAGTCTGGCACTGAGCAAGGCACTAAAGGTATACGTCATTTATTATCAGACCATGGAACTCACTCACTTTGAGGTGATATCACAGGAAGCTATTTATATTGCAGTCCTTTTAGTCAAGATGAGCCATAGTTGTGTTGCTTTCACTTACATTATATTTGATGTTTTGCCTGCAAATAAATGCCTGTCTATATGCAAATAGTCATTTAAAGAGGTAGCATGTGTGATAGAACTGGAGTATTAGTGTTATCTGGCCTGATAGTAACATTACTAATTGATGTTACAAATGAGATTGCCTGCTAGCTGCTTTCTCTTTGCGATAATAGAGAGTATGTGGCCGTTGACATGCAAATAAAATTGAGTCCATACACAAGATTTAATGCTGCTAAGCCATTTACATCTTCTGAGCACACTTTTTTGCGTTGCACTGAAATTTTTGCTTTCTTGAAAAAGAATTCACCATGATACAAGTTCTGCCCACTCTGTATCATTTGATCCTAATCTGTCTTTAATTACTGCTCTAGATACCGGTTGTCCTATAAATTGTTAATAACTAATTAAGTGATTAATTAATAAATAATTATTAATAAACTTCCCACAACTCTTTTTTTAAGTGCTTTTTTGTTTGAAACATTAGCTTTTCAAAACTAATGCATCATTCTCTGCAGGTATGGCACCCACTAAGATGCTTCTCTTTTCTGACTCTTTGTGAGGTTATTTTAGCCCTTATGTCACTGTCTCAGTTTTAAAACATACACATATGTCTTACACTATGACTTGCCTAAGCCACAGCTACATGATCACAGCTGACAATCCAGGCTCAGACTGTTGGTGAACAATTAAGTGAGTTGATCACTGCCTCATGTACCTTTAATT
This sequence comes from Lathamus discolor, assembly GCF_037157495.1. Lineage (NCBI taxonomy): Eukaryota > Metazoa > Chordata > Aves > Psittaciformes > Psittacidae > Lathamus > Lathamus discolor. The sequence goes on along the minus strand of NC_088887.1, from coordinate 2,157,520 downwards.
GCTTTTCGACTGTGTTGTTCTGTGTTAGAAAATTAACATAAGTTTTGACTGCCTTGTGTTCCCTCAGCAGCTTCTGTTATCCTAAAGCTGTTTCCAGCCTTCTTTTGTTCATCTTAACCCCACTTTCTTTGCCTAGCTATCTGCACACAAGTCTTGCTCTCATTTTTATGTTTCAAGCCGTGCAAACCCTGACATTTGGCAGAAAAAAAGAAGGCAGTGACTTACATCAGTACTAGGCTCAGGCTCTTTATTTGTGAAAACTGGCCTGGGTTGTCTTAAGATGCTGGATATCTGGGTATCTTACATGCACTGAAGATCAGCCATTTGATCTGTCAGATGGAATAAAGTATGATAGGTTTGATGGATAGTTAGCAGAACACATTATCCCTGTTTCAGGGCTAGCTGAAATATCTGATAATCATACATTACACTATGCTTTACTTCTTTTTTTATGTGTTCAGATAGGTAGCTCATTATTTTTAACGCTTCTCATCTTGCCTGAATGCTGACAATAATAGTTTCAGTATTGCTTTCTATTTGTAGGAACGTGACGCTAAGGACCAGAGTAAGTTGCATCTGTCTTGATCCTTTCTTTCCTTGGAAAGCATGACATCGCTTCCTTTCCTTCCCTCTTCAATCAACTGTTTGGCCTTATCAACACACTTCAGGGCAGTGGCTAGCTAAGGCTTGTCTGAACCGACTTGAGAACTTCCTGTGGCCACAAAAGGTGAGTAAGAGCACTTAAAGCTGTTCCTCCTGCTATCCCCTCCTGATCCACTAGCAGCCCCCTGTTAGTGTTCCTATTGGAGCTCTTTGTTTTCTTCTTGGGGTGGGTTTTTGTTGTTTTGTTTATTTGATTGATCGTTTTGGGGTGTGTTTTTTGTTGTTCCTGTTTGGGGGGGGGGGTGGGTTTGGGGTGGATTTCTATGTTTTGATTTGGTTTTCCTTTAAGCCAGAATCTTACCTGTCTCCTTTTGCGAGCTAATAATCCCTGCCTCTCCCTGCCCTCCACGCTGGATGTCTAGACTGTGATTAACTTCTGTGACTGGTCTGATGTGACCGTAGGTGATAATCATCTTGCTTTTACCACAAAAGGAAGTTACAGGACTGTACACAGGCACATCATAAAACCATCTTTCCAGGGCATCTGTACTGGTAAGTGACAGTACAGGTGGATGGAAGATAATCAATACCAATTACTGTGAAAAGGCCTCTACTATTCTGAGATGGTAACTCCTATCCTACCTATAATAAAGGCCTGCTACTAGCTCTGTTACAAAACCCTGTTCTTCCAAAATATATGATTGTTCTCAAAGTATACTCTAAGATAGAGCTTGGTGTAATAAAACTAATATCCAGGAGCAAGTGTGAAATTACCCACTCACTTTTCAGTGTGCAATAAAAGGGGGTAGCTGCAGCAGTTACATGCTATATATAAATGATGTGAAATTGTAGGCTAGTAAAAATCTATAACTCTGCTCAAACTGGCGATTCAGTTTCCATCCCTGATAGGCAGCCTGCATCCAGCTGAGTGCTTTCCCTTCAAAAGCAGTCTTGCTTCTGCTTCTTCCTTTTGGACTTTGCATGTAGAAAGGCAGAATGAACAAAGAGCCTGACCTGCCAATGCCTTGGTGAGAGGTTTAAGCCTTTTCACTCACCCTTTCACTGCAGCTTTGATGGAGTTCTTCCACTAAAATCAACACAAACACTTCTGTTAGAGGTCTGCATGTCTCCTTATGATGTTACTTAGTAACTATAGACTTATTTAAGATAAGTCAATCAAAGAACTTCCAAAAAGCTTAATCTTTTTCACCAGCTCTAGTATAATGTCTTGTGTTTGCGCGCATATTTATCTGTTCTACATTGTGGCCCCCAAACTGAGTACCCACCAGCCACTCGCTCACACCTCACCCACTTCCATCCCCCAGGAGATGGGGGAGAGAATGGGAGAAGCAAAAGTGTGAAAAACAATTGTGGTTCAAGATATAGGCAGTTTCATAATCTGTTTCATAATAATGATGAGCTGGTGTCTGAAATTGGATTGGATTGAAATGGGAAGCAACTAGCAATGAAATATTTATAGCTCAGCTCTGCCATGTTGTACCCATTGCCATTAGTAGACTCATTTCTGATGAAGATACTAGCAAAGCCAAAGTAGGATGCACTTGCACCCAATGAACCAATATTACCCGATTCTTACTAGCTATATCCATATTTTTAGCAGAAGTTAGGTAGATTAACACATAGAAAACTTGACTTTATTGTAAGTGACATTTTATAAACTTTGCTTCAAGATGAGACTGAATACTTACTTTGGCATGAGGAAAGTTAAGAATAGGCTTAATTGACAGGGAAAAAAAACTGCTCTTCTGAGCTTTAATTTGCATTTGTGAGATTGGATTGCTTTTTAACAAAACCACTTATGTAACAGAGCTAAAATCTTATTTTGCTCTTATGTCATGTGGAACTGAAAAGAACCAATTGGAACTGGATGATCTTAAGGTCCTTTCCAACCCTAACTATTCTATGATTCTATGATTCTAAATACCATCTGCCTGTTGCAGCTGATTTACCTGAAAAAAAGTCATCCTGAAGACCCTTTTGGTCTGCTTGCACTCAGTACAGAGCAGCATAATTCTTCTGTGTAGGATCTTTCGAAACCACGATTGCTAATATTTTTTTAAGTAATAAGCATGTGCATCCTTACTAAAGGTAGGTATGTTTAAAAGTTCTTTAAGGGTACCATTTTCAAGTAATTTAGCTGATGTGCCTGGCCAAGTCTGTACTTATTTGAAAGCAGCAAAACTATTATGATGCACAAACATATATCTGATGGGGAAAAAAGGGGAAGTAGCTTGCTGCTTCTAAACCAGACAGGCAAGGAGAGCAACCACGCTATTAGGAATAGCTGCAACTAATGGCATAAAACATAATGCAACTGATAACATAGACCATTCTGCATCAAAGAGTTAAAAACTGAGGCTAATGATCCCCTCAGGTTTCAGTGATGTGATCTTCCATAGAGAATTATGTCTGATGTCTTGTATTTACGCTTTAATTCCGGTGACTGCACAACCATTAAATATATTTCATTGATCTTAAACAACAAACTGGCTGTTAAAAATGTCCTGATTCCCAAAAATGTGTCAGACTGGAGGTTATTTTCCTTCAACAGGGACATCTTCAGTATGATATTTAATTTACTAAACAGAATTATTAGAGGATTAGTATTATCTGAGGATTACATGACCACGAGCATCCTCCTGAGGCCATTTCCCACCTCCTCATCCCAGAGTCAACCATGTCATGTAGCTGTTTATAAACCAATAAAGATCCATCTTTTAGTGCAGCAGATGACCAGAAGCCTCTCCTTTTACCAAAAGGTTGTCTTTGCTAGCAGCCTTTTCCTAGATTTGAGTGTGACCTTAATTGTTACACATGAAATTTTGCTTCCCATACCCACTGAGATGATTCTTTTACAGGTTTGAAGATTTAAATCATAATTCCAGTCAGTTTTGAGAAAATAACAGTAATTTTACATGCAATATTTTTCTGTAATTAAATGCCTCCTGATGTAAATTATATGTATAGAATTCTTGTATACTCCATTTGCTGGTATTTTATTTGATACATATAGGGTTAATATAAGAAATCTGACATTCTTGATAAAAGCACCCCCTCAATTCTTTTCAGAAAGAAGACTTTAAAAGCAGTGGTTAAACACCTATTCCCCAGGCTGCTAAAACCAAAGGGGTGTTCTAAGATCCTGCTCTTTACCCAGTGCATTAAGGTCAAGGACTTGTCCAAGGTTTCAGATCCTTTAATCACGCTAGCTTAGCTTCAGTTGTACATTTTTAGCCTGTAGTTAGACCAATATAATTACTACTTTATGCAGCTGTGAGAAAATTGAAGTACCGCTGTAGCTGCTTAACTCCACTGTGCCAAACACAACACGTCGTCTTGCAAGGCTTGGAGCAACATCTGCTCTCATAAATTTGCTATAATAAGACTCCCTGGGCTGGGGTTGCTGAATGCCTGACCCTAGTCTTGTCAGGATGGCTAAATTCAGTGTAGCATTCAGCCAACTGTCTTGGCTTCGTTGGGTGAATGAGTTTAAAAACATGTAGAGTGTTGCCACGCAGAGGTAAGATAAATGGAAAAGGCACTCCAGGAACACTAATGCAGGTATTGAAATAATGTTGTATCAGAATAAGGTAGTCTCTGGAACAATATTTTTTCTGCATTACCTCCATCATTTATCTTTATGTGGTACCTTGGACTGTTGTTGTGTGAAGTATCTCTTTCTGCGCTTTACTGCGTGTATCAAAACTAGCGATTCTTAGTTTGAATTTTCTCATGTGTTTCTCTTAAAACTCAGTGAAAGGAAGCCCAATGAATACAGCTTTATATTTAGCAGATTTCTCAAAGTAATTTAATTTTTATGGAGAGGGCAATAGTCAAAATATTGGCTTGTCAGTACTAAAATACTAGATAATTTTATCCAACACGGAAAACAACACAAAACAGTTTCATAACGTATTCCATCTGTTTCCTATCTTCTTTATTTCTTTGCAGAAGTACCTATTCACCTGTTACTTGTTTGATTTTGCACATTTAAGCTAATTAAGTTCTAAGGTTTCACTCAACCAACCACTTCTTACTTGCTCTTCAGTAATATTTAAAACTCTAATTCACTTGTCTTTCCAGTACAAAAGTACCTGTCTCCTGTTGGATGAAAGAATAGGTTGAAGGATCCCTTCTGTATTATTGAACTCCAGCTGGCAAAACAGTTGGCTTAATCAATGTTTTCCTGGCTTACACAGCCAGGCTGTGTCAGGGAGATCATAGAATCATAGAATAGTTTGGGTTGGAAAGGACCTTAAGATCATCCAGTTCCAACCTCCTGCCATGGGCAGGGACACCTCACACTAAACCATGCCACCCAAGGCTCTGTCCAACCTGGCCTTGAACACTGCCAGGGATGGAGCATTCACAATGTCCCTGGGCAACCCATTCCAGTGCCTCACCACCCTCACAGGAAAGAATTTCCTCCTTAGATCCAATCTAAACTTCCCCTGTTTAAGCTTTTATAAGAAGCATATACTCTTCTTCCCAAAGCAAAAGCAGATTTTTGGTACCAGAGCTACTTCCATAACCATTTCTTCCAAACTCTTTCATCCCTTTCACTTGCTGAGAGGCATCAATACTGCCATAATTTGGAAGGGCCTCAGACCTATTTGATCCTATTTGCAAGCCTTTCTGTCAGCTTTCACTTTGCTCTACAACTCTGAATGCACTTTTTCTGCTCCCTGGCTGAAAAGGCTGGAGCAGCCACCCTTTTCCTTCCTGCTTTCAGGAACTTTCCAGTGAACTTGTGCTGCAGGATTACAGAAAACCAGAGTTCCCCAGTCCAGAGCCCTGGGGAGGATTCATCTGCTTCCAAGACCTTGGCTCAAAAGTCAGGAGAGTGTAGGAAGGATACCTCTGACTTCCTCTGAGTTTATTCTGTTTCCTCCTTATTTAATGCATTGAAGATGTCCGCAACATTAATTCCAGATGTGGAGACAGCATTCGTGGGATCTTCCCAGTGCTCATGGAGGACACTGGAAATACCAGCCTCTCATTTAAGGTAAGCTCCCCTGTGGTGTATACCTGAGCGATCCCGCTGTGTTCATCTTGCACACAGGCAGGTTTGAATCCAGTTTCAGTTTGTGCTTCAGAGCCTTATGCAGAAACACAAACACAGTTTGAGCACTGTACAAGATACCCAGGATGTAATAAACATCTGATCCGGTTTTCACCAGTCTTGGATGTGCGCCCTACAGCTTTACTGTAAGCAGAAAGTTTTAGGAGCACGTAAATCACCTGGAGCGTGCTCTTGTAAGACTACGCTTTGGTGAGAGTTACATCTTTGAGAACATGGATTCTTCATGTCATTTGTTCATGATGGGTCAATGCTATTAAGATGCATGAGCAGCAATTTTAATAAAGAAGGGACCGGAGAGATTCCTCCCTTTGCAAATTGAATTCCCATTTTACAACATTATATAACGCTAATCCTGCTCTCAGCACATCAGCAGGATGGAGGTGGCAGGTATTTGGCTCTTTTCCTGTCACATCACCATAGTGTAATGGTGGATTTAGCAGGGTGAAATGAGGATTTTCATCTCTTACTACCTCTTATGTCTCTCTCTGAAGCCAGTAATAGCCATGCTCCCTGCGGGTGTTCAGGACTGTTTTTCAGAGAGTGCAAGACTTCCTTCCTTTGGACAGTGAATTGAATTAGAAGTGAAGCTGCAAGTAGTTTGTCTTCAGATGAGGGAGGAAATCTTTGATTTAGTGTTGAACTCAGTGGTCAGGAAATTGCATAAATTGAATACGTAGGTTTTGGCAGACGCTGTGCTTCTACCAGATTTGGAGGAGGAACGGAGAGCTGAGAGCATAGCTTTGAAACATTGCACGTAGAATTTAAACTGGAATCATTGTGGCAGCTATCAAACTGTCCTTGCAACTCTTGCACTTTTTACTGCAGTTTTAATTTGGCTCATCATGCACTATGTGTTTCATATAGGGAGTAGAATACCAAACCTATTCACCTGCAAATTTGGCTTCTGAGACTCTCTGCTCCGTAAAGCAGTCAGTTCTGACGATAGAAGCAAAAAGAGATTTAGATATTTTCAGACCATTTATTTCCTGAAACAAAAGGAGTGAAATACCAAGCGAATGACAGAACCGGGGACATATTCCATACTCCTGTCCATTCATTTTTATAACTAAGAGGCTCTAGGTCAGGTATGAAGAGCCCCTGGTCCTTCTGCTGTCCAGGAGTGTTTTACATTAAACAACCACTGGATAAAGCACAGTAGATTCTTCTTAAACTAAACAAAAATAATACATAGTCAGGAACCAACATTAAATAGAGAAAACTTAACCAGGCCTATTTATGTTCTTGTTCTTTGTTAGCAAAACGATGGCATTTCTGTTTCAGTGAATATAGAAGCTGTGGCCCACTACTTCCCTAAGATTGTTAGTATCATTGCTCTCAGTCATTTTCTGAGAGGAGAAAAAAACGTTCCTAAGTTAGACGAAATGTTGAAATACTCGAAAGCCTTTGAAAGCAGGAAGATTGCTGTGTTTTGCTATTCTCTGATGCAGTAGATGCAGTTTGTAACACAGCTTGAGCGTGCTGCAGCTGAACTGTCAGATTTTAGTTCATGCATTAAACAGTCGTGTTTTAAGTGTGATATAGCAGCCTTATCATTATTGTGGGCCTGAAACTGAGGAGATGTCCAATAAAATTGCCAGAAGTACCAGTGGTTCTCTTAAGGTGACTTTTCTGCCAAGAGGGAGAAATGCATTAAACCCAGCCTTTCAGCACTGTTACATGGGGAAGCACAACTTCCTTAAGGCAAGAAGTACAGGCGTCTGAAATGCCACCATTGTCAGCCTTTACAGACAGACCTTTTGCAGGTAAAATTAAGCTTCTAAGAAGCTGGCTTCCCTTACTCTGTAAGTGCAGCAGCACAGTAAGTGGATGTGTAAGGTAGAGTCTCACACAAGCTTGCAGTATACTTTCTGGATGTGTTTAAGCCTCCGTGATTTGGGTTGCAGTTAATTTATTGAAATGGCATCCACAATTGATCTGCATCCATCTTAAGGCACTCAGTAATTCAAGCAGGGTTATTATGCAATGCAGAATGAATGCATATTCTTTCTGAAAGAAGATCCTCCTTCACCTCCTTTCTCTGATGCTACTCTTACTCTCCCTATAAAACTCACAACTGCCATGCATGCAGTGACAGGAGTAAAGACACTGTACACTGTTCAGTGGAAGCTGTCACATCCCCGCAGCAGAAGGCAGCTCTTCGGCACCCTTTCCAAGGCTGGTGCGAATGGAGTGGGAGAGAACCTTATCCTCAGATGCCAAGTGACTAAGTTAGGTGTGAGATCTGCACACGCTATTTCTGACCCCAGCACGGTTTCGCTGCAGCTCTGAGACAAGCCTCTTTCTGTGATGCAGCTTCTCATCTGAAACACAAGGAAGTGTTATGTAAAAATACGGGTTTCTTCCACCACTGATGTAAGGTTAAAATAAGAAAAGCTTCCTGTTCTTCTGATGGCACTGTGTGGAAGACACATTATGGCATCAGATATCACACACATACTGAAAACACATTGGGTAGTACGAAGAGTTGGTCTGCCGTCCGGTTCTTCAGTTTTAAACACAGCGAGTTACACACTATGGCTGCCAGATGGTCTAGTATTATCTTGTGTTGCTGGTCAAAAAACCAGAATTCATTTTCACAAAATGTAGTTTTCTGCTACTTAAAAATGAACAAAATTGGAAACTGGCCACTAAGTAAATTTTCTGCTAGTTCTCCTAATGGAATAGCATGCACTAAAGTCTTGTAAGCACACTTTGTGCGTATGATTTTAATCTTTCTCCATAAAAGCTCTGACCAAGCCACAAGGAGTCGAAGCTGCTCAGTTGCTATGTTTTGCTTCTGTGGACCAATTAGTTACCCTCTTGTTTTTCAAACCTTGCAGATGCTTGATGAACTCAGGACTACAGCACCATGCAGAGATGCTGCAGCTTACTCTGCCCCTGTTAATAAGCTGCTTTGGTTCAGCTTCTGCCTATTTCTGTTTCAGAAGGCAACAGCTTCCAGACACCTTTAAGGTGAAAAGCAGAGATCAGGTGTTTCCATGCAAAGTTTGAAATGCTTCCCTACCAAGGACCCAAGAAACACAGAGATTTGGTTTTAGGATTCTTTTGTACTTTTTCCTAAGCTGTCTTGCAGCATCAGGGAAGCTTACACCTTACGCATGTTTATTGGGGGCTTATGTTACTGGAAGACACCAGTGGCTGGTTGTCCAAAGTGCACATTCATAGGTTTGTCACAGCAACAGACTTCAGATTTGCAGACTTTCCCCGGAGCTGATCTGCAGAATTAAACAGCCCATTATGGCTCTTCTGGTGAGCTTCATTTTCAATCAAAGGATTTGAAACTTACATCAGTATCAGAGGGCAGGGTTATTTGTTGTGCTGGTCTTTTGTCCCCAGTACTGCAGACTTACTGTTTTTAAATACTCCAATGGCACCTTTAAGGCATAGGAGGATAACTCAGCTGTGAAGATCTCGTTATTCACCAGCTGACAATGAAGAGTTAGTTTGCTCCTGTAGGGCTTTTATACCCTCCTGAGCATAATTGGTGTTCCCTCCTTTCTCTATTTCCTTTTGTTCAGTTGTTTTCATTTACAAACTTCTCTTGATTCCTTTCACACACACACACACACAATACCTTCTGAATGAAAATATTAGTGATTTTCCTCCTAAACAGGAACTAGAGATTCCTCCTGGACAATTGGAGGAATCCGACTCATCCTACATCCAGGTAAAAAATAGTATTTAAAATTCATTTCTGTTCCAAGGTGATGTGCTATTAGATAAATGCAGTTTTTCTCTTTGGGTGCTACTTTCCAAGGAAAAGAGTCATCTTTGATTTATATTCTTGGATGTATTAACAGAAGTATGTTTAATACTCAAGAGACACTTCTTCAGTTATGTGAAGTAGACCAAGAGGTTAAGACTAAGCCTGTGCACAGCTTTAGATTTCAGTTATTGTTGCAAAACATCGTTCAGTTGAGAGTATCAAAAGATAATGCAGAATGAATGTGGTTCACTTTTGTGTGTGTGTATGTGTAATATATTTTGTGGAATACAGTAATTTATTTGATAACAGGTTGGAAAATTTGGTCTCAAACTTATTACTCCAAAACCAGGGTGGTTATCTTTGATTGAATCTTCAGATCACGGGAAGTTGCCCTAGGAGGTGTATCTTGTGTTTGAGACAAATCTATCAATGGGATGAGTTTTAAGAACTGTGAAAGGAGCAATATTACTCTATTAAAGGTCAGTTTTCTAGGCTCATGCAAACAGCACTTGCTTCCAAGGATGTGCTTTTCAAATATGAGGCCTGGTTTAGTAAGTAAATCAACTTGGAATGCTTAGATTTTTTTTGTTTCCCTTTTCTATCTGCATAGGAAAAGAACATCTTCATGCGCTCTGTTCCATGCTGAACATGTCGTATTTAAATAATGAGAACTTCCTCCCAAATTTCCCTGGGACTTTCTGCCCATTGGTTATTTTATTCTCTAAGAAAATTGAAGTTTGGAACAGATTAGAGACTTCCTTAAAATGGCACATTATGAAACTGGAAGATCAATTGAGATCTCCATTTCCAGTATAATAGCTGAAGGGAACCTGCTTGCTTTCACAAACAGAATATGTAACCTCCTTCTTAAGCTAGAGAGCACATTTCTTGTCATGAAATGAAACCTTCAAACAGCTTTGGAAGGCCAGTAATTTTTCTTCTTCTTTGTTTCTTTTCAAATGCTGATTGCAAGTCTGAACCCAGTTCTTCAGAGCTTAGACTTCAAGTGGTTTACTCTTAACAGTGACTCCTGATATGCTGGCCTATTACATGATGCTGAAAATGCATTAAATATGCAAGAAAGAAATCTGTAACACATCAAAATTGTCTGGAAACAATAATCTCTATTTTCTAAGCTCTGCCAGATTTCCTGTGCCTTTATTTTAATTGCATGTGCTGATTAAGCATGTACGTTCCTCTTGTAAAAGCACCAGAGTTTTGCCTTCCTACTCACAGAGTGCAACTTCTTAGTGAAGAGTGAATTCTCTAACATGTATTGTAGTCAATTTTTCAGACTGAAATACAGAGTAATAGTCTTTGTCAACACTCTATGGGGAAAAAAAATCACTTGAATAAATGTTGTGCCTATGGTATTTTTTCATATATAAAAATTTGTCAAGAATTACAGCAGTCAGGAGCTAGCTTTGAGATTGCTGTGGTGGTGTGAGACAAGCACAGTCAGCGCCACATAGCGTAGTGGTGATGAAATTCCTCTTGAGGAATAGAAACTATAAAAGGTCAAAAGATTTTTCCCCCATCTTTCTTTCTAATTAAATTCCATGCTGGTTTAGGCTTTGTGTATTGCCTCTCAGAATGTGACACTAAATGCTGGTACTAAGTTGATGGGCTATTGGCTAGTAATTCTCTACATGCAGATGAATAGTATAGAAGTTAGTGGCAGAAATACATTATAAAGGGAGTGCAGAGTTGCCTTTATGCAGGGTACAAACCAGTCTCTTCTGATTTGGAAGACCATTTCATTTAAGAATAATAAAAAACCCCAAACAACCCCAACTAAAAAGCACAGAGTAAAAGTCTGTCCCTCTCTCACTGCATCTACAAAGCAGAGCACAACAGGAAAGCTGTGAGTTGCTAATGCAGCTATTCAAGGAAAGCAGTTGCTGAGGGGAAGGAAGGCAGAATTTCTAAAGCACCTTCACAGGGAACATTACATTTAATTTCACGTATTTCTAAACAAAAAAATAATGTTGTCTGTCCTGGGCTTCTGTACTTATCTATAAGCATAGATGCATACAGATAACACAGATGTCCATCTATGGATTACCTGTAGCCTAGGAGACAAGCGCTGGTGTGCTGGAGCTAAGCCTACTTCCATTTCCCACCGAGTCCCTCAGCGCCCAGGTGCTCAGAGGGAAGGTGATGCTTTGTGTGCTGTGAATTC